>NC_092707.1:194251117-194554079 GCF_047496885.1 Scyliorhinus torazame | reverse complement strand
AGTAAATGCTGTTGACATATCATTAGCTGGCCTGACCTGGTATTCTCCGGGGCCTCGGCGATGCTCTGCCTCCACTCGGGAATATTCCCGACAGCGAGGTTCACTTGTGCTTTTAAAAATTGTGAAACAGGCACCGTGGCTGCTGAGGTGAGAGAGGGGGTACAGAAAATGTCCAACATCGCATAGTTTGCTGACAGTCGCACCGCTGGCCGGGGGGCCTCTGCCAGGGCCAGGGGGAATAGTAGGGGGGGAAGGCCAGGAGGTGGGCTGTGGGGTTGGGGTGGATGGACATAGAGCACCATTGCTGCGGCCTGCAAGGCAGCCATGCAGTTGCACACGCTGCTGACCTCCCACTGTGAACTTAGGGCCACAGGTCATATGGGTGTCCCCCCAGGGAACCCCCCTAGATGCTTTCTGGCCCCAGCTGACCCATCAGTGGGATGGGCATGCTCCAGCGCAACCAGTACCAACTTGTTGGCTGGTATGAGTGTGTGGGGATTGTAATGTACATCTGGCTGCAGCTATTCAGCCTCCCAAGTGTCAATCACAGACCCAGCGTATCCGGCACCGATTCTCATTGGAATCGACTGTGTTCCACATGGCGCCAGTGCTAGCCCCTCCACGATTGCTGAATTGGTCCAGGTGCGACGCCAGTTTTTGTTGTCGTGGAAGTGCACAAATCCTGCCCCGGCATCAACACTTGGTCTCAGGAACGGAGAATCCAGCCGGTTAACTTTTGCCTTCGACGTAACCCCTCACCATTATCATAAACTAATCCAGATGAATTTTCATTCCTCCAGCCAGATTGCAAAACTAAAAGGTTCTAACCTACTGCATCTTAAAATTCCTTTGTTTAAAGCCACTTAACCAATGCATTAATAATAAACTATTAGAACCCAGATTATGAACATGAAGCCATGCTTATAATAATTTTGATTAATTATCTCTGATTTGATTATCTTTCTTGTTTTAATTTTGTGCTGTCATCTTGGATTGGAGGAGGGGCACTGCCACAATCCAGTTGCAGTAGTTTATCCCGCACCAGCATTGCCATCTGCCTCATTACAACTATCTGTGTGTAACTATTACGTTGCTGACAGATAAGCCTCTATCATACCCTGTCAGGGACAGTCAATAATGACAGCAGGAGAAGGGAACCCAGCTGAACCTGGGGTGTTTTCCAACTCTCATACTTTGATCTCTGACATAATGTTATCATATGCTTATGATAAACTGTTTAAGAGAATAATTGTCTGGTGACACAGCTCTACATTGGGAATATATTAATATCAAGGTGAAACTGCAAACATCCACGATCAATAAAAAAAAGACCTGAACAATGTCAAAAATTAACCCTGACACCACATAGAAGGAGACATGGTAGGATGTATATGTTAAAATCACATTGGAGTTTTACATTCCATACCTCGTTTCCAATTAATTGGTGATGATTAGGTTGCCCGTAACTTCTCCCTGTGTCTGCGTGGGTTTCACCCCCACAACCCAAAGATGTGCAGGCTAGGTGGATCGGCCACGCTAAATTGCCCCTTAATTGGAAAAAATGAATTGGGTACTCTAAATTTATATTTAAAAAAAGGTTGCCCGTATCAACTTAGGATGCGATCTACCAGCAGCGTTATGCCTGAAAGGCAGCACGGCGCAGTGCAACGCAGCCGGTAGATGCTAGGAGGTTCCTCTTCCGCGATGTACCCGGCTTACCACAACTCCTGAGGTCTAACGTGATCTCGAGAGATGTCGTAGTGTGAATCCTGCCCATAGTGGGTGGAACGCCTTTTGGCAAATTTGCATATTACAGTGAGTCAGCGAGTCTCACTCTAATATGTGCTCCCACGACCTGCCCAAGGCAATGGGATCTAATCCTCTTGCCTTGGAGATCTCGGTCGAGCGCTGTTCAGTGCTGGTTTCCACAAACAGGGACGAGATGGAATGGCACTCATGGGGGTCTCGCAGGGGATTGGAGGCTCCCAGGTGCTTGCCCTTTGGGTATGGTGGTACCTTGGCACTGCTGGTGCCACTTTGGCACTGCCAGCCTAGCATCTCAGCACTGCCACCTGGGTGCCATGCTGGCACTGCCAAGGTGCCCAGGTGGCACTGCCAGCTGGCAGGGACACTGCCAGGGTGCCTGAATGGCACTGCCAAGGTGCCAAGCTGGCAATTTCCCCCCACTGCGGTTTGGGCCTAGGGGTACCCTGTGAGTGTGCAGTCTGGGCCTGAGGACCACCTTATAGGTGAGTTGTGGCTTTTGATGGGGTTCAGGGGTCAGGCTGCGGGGATCGAGAAACTAGGCTACCTTTCAAAAATGCCGTCCCCATCTCCGTCTGCACCATACCGACTAGAATGATCACTCTGAGTGCCAGGAAATACCTGGCTAACTGCGCTCACTCTGTTCCCATTCGGGTAAACCGTGCCTCTGATTAGTAAATGTAGAAACTGTAGAACAGTAGAACTGAGACCGACAAGTTATGAATGTCCCTTGTCCACTGCTGAATTAGTTGCTTTCGATCAGTTTTGTAACATAGTTCATCCTTATTTTAAGAACTTCTAGCTGTAATGAGAAGGGGGAAAACAAATTCAACCGACTTTCCAACTCTTGATTGCTGATTTGATGGAAAGTATGCATCTGTTCTTGTCTCAGTTGTGGATAGGATTAAACTCACAACCCTACCCCGCCCACCCCATATCCCCTCCCCTACACTGGCTGACCATGCACACTTAGAAAGTTGGGTGCAATGCAGGAGGGAAGCTGATGATCATGAAACCCTACCCCAATATGCATCTGAATAGGCGGGCAAAGCAAAATCTCAGGGGATGATTTTATTCCTGTCCAGTCAGTGAAAATCAGGTGGGCGGCAGGCAAGCTCGCCCATGGATCTTAGTTTTTGTAGTTTACCTTGGTCTCATCCACTGCAGCACAATTATAGAATCATAGAATTTACAGTGCAGCAGGAGGCCATTCAGCCCATCGAGTCTGCACTGACCCTTGGAAAGAGCACTCTACTTAAGCCCACATCTCCACCCTGTCCCCATAACCCAGTAGCCCCAACTATGCTTTTGGACACTAAGGGGCAATTTAGCATGGCCAATCTACCTAATCTGCATATTTTTGGACTGTAGAAGGAAACCGGAGCACCCGGAGGAAACCCACGCAGACACGAGGAGAATGTGCAGACTCCGCACAGACAGTGACCCAGCAGGGAATCGAACCTGTGACTCTGGAGCTATGAAACAACAGTGCTAACCACTGTGCTACCGTGCAGCCCCTCATGGAACATCTTAAGTTTGGAGCCCATCACTCCTCTCCCGTATGACCATTGGCCCAAACATTCCCGTCTCTTTTCTGCTGTGTTATCAATCATAACCAGAACTATGTTGTGGGCATCACAGAGACGTGGCTGCAAGGGGATCAGGGCTGGGATCTAAATATCCAAGGATATGTGTCCTATCGAAGGGACAGGCATTTGGGCAAAGGGGGCGGGGCTGCATTGTTAGAAAGGATTGAAGTTAAATCGATAGCAAGGAGCGATATAGGATCAGAAGGCATAGAATCTCTGTAGGTAGAGTTGTGGAATCGCAAAGGTAAAAAGACCCTGATGGGAATTATGTACAGGCCCCCGAGCAGTAGACAGGATGTGGGGCAGAAAATAAATCAGAAGATAGAGAAAGCATGTAAACAGGCAATATCACAATAATCATGGGGGACTTCAAAATGCAGGTGGACTGGGAAAATCAGGTTGGTCGTAGATCCCAAGAAAAGGAATTTGTGGAATGTCTAAGATTTTTTAGGGAGCAGCTTGTGGCAGAGCCCACTAGGGAACAGGTAATTCTGGGTTTGGTGATGTGTAATGCGGCAGACTTGATTAAGGATCTGAAGGTGAAGGAACCCTTAGGGAGCAGTAACCACAATATGATAGAATTTACCCTGCAGTTTGAGAGGGTGAAGTTGCAATCAGATGTAACGGTATTACAATTAAATAAGCGTAACTACAATGACATGAGGGAGGAGCTGCCCAGAGTTGATTGGAAAAAGAGACTAGCAGGGAAGACAGTGGAACAGCAATGGCAGGAGTTTTGGGGGGTTATCCGGGAGGCACAACAGGAATTCATCCCAAGGAGGGGAAAACATGCTAAGGGGAGGACAAGGCATCCATGGTTGACGAGGGAAGTCAAGGATAGCATAAACGCAAAAGAAAAGCATACAAAGTGGTGAGTTTAGTGAGAAGCCACAGGCTTGGAAAACCTTTAAAAGCGAGCAGAGGACAACTAAAAACGCAATAATGGGAGAGAAGATGAAATATGACTGCAAGCTAGCTAGTAATATAGAAGAAGATAGGAAGAGGTTTTTATCAATATATAGAAGGGAAGGGAGAGGCAAAAATAGACATTGGACCACTGGAAAATGTGACTGGAGAAATAATAATAGGAAACAAAGAAATGGCAGACAAACTGAATAGTTACTTTGCATCAGTCTTCACGGTGGAAGACACCAGTGGGATGCCAGAGCGCCAGGAGAATCAAGGGGCAGAGGTGAGTGCAGTGACCATTACTAAGGAGAAGGTTCTGGGGAAACTGAAGGGTCTGAGGGTGGATAAGTCACCTGGACCAGATGGACTATACCCCAGGGTTCTAAAAGAGATAGCTGAGGAGTTTGTGGAGGCATTGATGGTGATCTTTTAGGAATCACTGGAAGCAGGAAGGGTCCCAGAGGACTGGAAAGTGGCTAAAGTAACACCACTGTTTAAGAAGGGAGGGAGGCAGAAGACAGGAAATTATGGGTCGGTTAGCCTGACTTCGGTCATTGGTAAGATTTTTGGTAAGATTTTAGAGTTCATTATGAAAGATGAGATTGCGGAGTACTTGGCAGTGCATGATAAAATAGGACTGCCAGACTGTCAACGGAGGTCATGTCTGACAAATCTGTTAGAGTTCACTGAGGAGGTAACAAGGAAGTTCGACAAAGGAGAACCGGTGGACGTGATTTATTTAGATTTCCAGAAGGCCTTTGACAAGGTGCTGCATAGGAGATTTTAAAATAAGTTAAGAGCCCATGGTGTTAAGGGTAAGATTCTGGCATGGATCGAGGATTGACTGACTGGCAGAAGGCAGATAGTGGGGATAAAGGGGGATTTTTAAGGATGGCAGCCAGTGACTAGTGGTGTACCTCAAGGGTCAGTGCTGGGACCACCACTTTTCATTAATGACCTGGAGGAATTAACTGAAGGCACAGTTGCTACGTTTACAGATGATCTGGAGAGGGGCAGGTAGTATTGAGGAAGCAGGTGGGCTTCAGAAGGACTTGGGCAGGCTAGGAGAGTGGGCAAAGAAGTGGCAGATATAATACAATGTGGAAAGGTGTGAGGTTGTGCACTTTGGAAGGAGAAACGGAGGCATAGACTATTTTCTAAATGGGAAGATGCTTCGGAAATCAGAAGTATAAAGGGACTTGGGAGTCCTTGATCACGATTCTCTTAAGGTTAACCGCAGGTTCAGTCGGCAGTTAGGAAGGCAAATGCCATTTTAGCATTCATGTCGAGAGGGCTAGAATACAAGACCAGGGATGTACTTCTGAGGCTATATAAGGCTCTGGTCAGACCCCATTTGGAGTACTGTGAGCAGTTTTGGGCCTCGTATCTAAGGAAGGATGCGCGGGCCTTGGAAAGGGTCCAGAGGAGGTTCACAAGAATGATCCCTGGAATGAAGAGCTTGTCGTATGAGGAACGGTTGAGGACTCTGGGCCTGTACTTGTTGCAGTTTAAAAGGATGAGGGGGAGTCTTTTTGAAACTTACAGGACACTGCGTGGCCTGGATAGAGTGGATGTGGAGAGAATGTTTCCACATGTCGGAAAAATTAGAAGCAGAGGACACAATCTTAGACTAAAGTGATGATCCTTTAAAACAGAGATGAGGAGGAATTTCTTCAGCCAGAGGGTGGTGAATCTGTGGAACACTTTGCCGCAGAAGGTTGTGGAGGCCAAATCACTGAGTATCTTTAAAACAGAGTTATATTTTTGATGAATAAGGATATCAGGGGTTATGGGGAGGAGGCAGGAGAATGGGGATGACAAAAATATCAGCCATGATTGAATGGCGGAGCAGAATCGATGGGCCGTGTGGCCTAATTCTGCTTCTATGTCTTATGGTCTTACAAGACCTTTAAAAAATAAGAACAGGAGAAAGCCATTCAGTCCCTGACGCCTGCTCCGCCATTCAATAGTATCATTGTTTATCTGACATTCCTCACGTCCACTTTCCTGCCCTTTCCCCGTAACCCTTGATTCCCTTACTGATCAAGAATATATCTATCTCAGTCCTAAATATACACAAGGACTCTGCCCTCACAGCTCTCTGTGCAATGAATTCCAAAGACTCACAACCCTCTGAGCGATGAAATTCCTCCTAATTTCATTCTTAAATTGGCACCCCTTTGTTCTGAGACTATGCTCTCTACTTCGTAGATTCTCCCATGAAGCGAAACATCCACTCAGCATTTACCTTGTCAAACCATTTAAGAATTCTATGGGCTCGATTCAACTAATTGGGAACAAAGTCCCATAGCACTTAGCTGCGTGTTTCGCAGAGTGGCTAAGGTGGCTGATGTACTGCTCAGATTCACAGGCTGCAGCTCTCCCCACAGATACCTAAACATTTGCTCACCCACCACTCTGGCAGTTGGCCCTGTATTAACCTTCATTTTAAGCTTTCAGCCGTTGATGACAAGAATAATCTCAATGGGGGTTTTTTACTTAATCTCACCATGCTTGTATATTTCTGATTTTTCTCAGGGTCTTCCTCAAACTTGTTCACTGGAGTTGCCAACTTTTTTGGGGGGGAACTTGTACTAGACTCTCTGCACTTGGCTTGTTTATGGCCTTTCTTATTATATTTGAAAAAGATGAATTCCTTACACTTGCATCTGTCTTGGGAATGCCCTCCACAACAATGGGAACAAACCTCTAACTCTTGTGACTGATGGTTACTTTTCTTCTTCTCTGTCTCCGCTGATCGCTCGCTTCGGAAACCTTGAGCATTCAGCGCTTCCCGCCATAACTGGATCATCTTACTTTGCAAGCTTGGTTATTGAAAAACGCCTTGTTCAGCACTTCCAGTCACTTGAGCCAACTCTACTGCTTTGTCCAAGGATATTTTGTTTTCTGTCAGCAATCTGTTCTGAATATTTAAGTTGTTGATCCCACAGGCCAAACGGTCATGCAGCATGTTGCTGAGAGAAGTGTCAAATTCACATTTGTCAACGTCTGGACACAAAAGCGGATATCAGTTCTGCAGGACCTCTAATGTATGAAATATAGTGTTGCATAATAATGGAAGGTCAGGGATTGAAGTGATCCCTCACTAGTTGTACCGATTAATCAAAGGACTTATAGTCCGAAGCCTCCAGAGACGTTAAGCTTTGCACAAGGTTATATGTTGTGGGCTGCACTTCATGTTTTTCTTCTGCCATGACTTCATTGGCAGTGAAAAGTATCCAGGTTTTTCAACATATTGGGCCCAACTTTCAAATTCTGGATCAAACGGATCAATTTTCCAGAACAGTGGAATAGCTATTCGACAGCTGATGATATCTCATCTTCCCAGGATTTGGAGAGGCCACTCTCCCCCACCCCCTTCCAATTTCTGGCGAGTTTCCTTCAACTGGATTGATTTGTTCTTGTCGCCATTATTGTATGTCAGGCAAGCAGTGAGGCAGTGTTAAATCACAAAGGTGATTTTTTATTTAACTAAGAAGAACTTTATGTACAGCACAGCACAACTACTACACAGGTCTTGTTCTCTCAACTCCCAAGCTAACTCTGACCAAACCTCAACAGCCAGATCCACGCTCAAATACCTGATCGGCTAACATTTGCACACTCCATTCTCCTAGGCTCCAGACTTATCACGGAGCCTGCGAAGGATCACCCCTGAAAGAGGCCACATTACCACAGCTTTTTTCCTCAATAAAGAATGCCAAAACATTCTAGGTTATATTCTAGATTTCCTCAGCACATTCATTTGATTCAGTCTTCAGACTGATGTTTTATTATTTGGGCATCTATAAAGCCAACAATAAAAAGTGCTTGAGTCTTTCAATGCTATCATATCATACAGAAAGTCCCATTCATGATGAAGAAAATTAAAACAAAATACACCGTAAAACATAACTATTTACTTTGCCAGCCATCTTCAACCCAACAAGCCCAACTTTGATGATCATCTCCATCATACATTTTTCCCACCTGTTCGTTTTAATATATCACAGTGATCATAGAACAGACTCATAGAATCACTACAGTTAAGAAGGAGGCCATTCGGCCCATTAAGTCTTCACCGACATTCTGGAACAACACTCCATCCAAGCCCATTCCCCCACCTTACCCCAATAACCGCTTAACCTAACTTACACATCTTTGGACACAAAGGGGCAATTTAGCATGGCTAATCCACGTAACCTGCACATCTTTGGAATGTGGCAGGAAACCGGAGCACCAGGAGGAAACCCACACAGGCACGAGAGAATGTGCAAACTCCACACAGACAGCCACCCAAGGCCATAATTGAACCCGGGATCCTGGTGCTGTGAGGCAGCAATGCTAGCCACTATGCCACCGTGCATGATCCCAGGAATCGAACAGTGGGCTGTATTCCCAAGACTGGGTCCGCAAACAAACCACAACGACAGTCACAACAGCTGAGACCATTTAATTGCCTTTGAAGTCAGTTGATTAATTATGCTAATTCCAGATGGATTGTTTGGATCCTATCAATTACAAACAACCAGACAATTGAAAACCACACTTCAATAAAACAAAATAAATAACCAGGTTAGGAGGAGGCTCATGTGGTGTATACGTGTCAGTTTGCACCTGTTGGACCAAATGACCTGCTTTTGTGTTGTAAATATCCATGGGCAGGAGGTACAGTCGAGGGCAGAATTGAAAATTTGACAGACCGACCAAAGGTTCGATAACTTCGGGTGGTAATTTCTCACCCCCTGGTGGTGGCTGGGGCCTGGAAACCTCGTCATATGTAATTCCGTACAATTACATGTCTAGTGATCAAATGCCCAGTGCTTTCCTAAATTGAATGACAGAGACTCTCACCCACCAAGCAACCACAAAAAATAAGCGAACAAAGTGCGAACACCAACCTTTATTATCTTGTCTCCAAAAGTATGTCCTTTGATACTCCTAAGCGTACTTCTACTCAATTTATCTGTTACTTCATGGTGAGTAAGAGTAACTTTCCCACAGGTCAATTATGCTTTTATACAGGTTGTATGTTATTCATTTTATTTTTCTTTAAATGGGTAAAGTGTGGATTGAACAATCACAAGGATATGAGGTAATTATTCTCCACATCTTACCTGGCTATGACGAACAGCACACAACTGACTCCAAAGTATGCCAATAAGATATACATCCAGATATCCGGAGAGAGAGGGTTGAGGAAGGAGAAGACGCCAGCATTTGTCCCATTCGACTTCCGGTACAAAATACTGATCCCCAGTGTCATGAAAGGCTTAGAAAAGTCAATGACCTTCTCACGGGCATAGGTGATGGTCAAAGGAGCAACAGCAAGGTCAGCTTTCTGTTGGGAGAAAAACCAAGTTGTATTACTCAAAATTCCCCAGTCAAGTTCAATAGACAGTGAATAGATGAATTGAAATGCTGAGGAGCAACTTTATTGACCATAAACCACATGTGTTATGGGCTTGTCAGACCCCTGTCCTATTTATTCCAAAGACGATCTATTGGTGGAAATGTAACACCAACGTGTACTTAATAATGCACCTTCACTATTGCAAAACAGCCCAAGGTGCTTCACCAAAGCATTTTAAAGTAAATTTCAGAACAAGCCATTTGACAAAATAGGAATAAAAACAAAATTCTGGAACAAAATCCCAGCAGGTCTGGCAGCATCTGTGGAGAATGAAACAAAGTTAACATTTTGAGTCCATATGACTCTTCTTTTGAGGAAATAGGAGGGAGGTTTTAAGATACATCTTGTAGAAGCAAAACAGAGGAAAGAAGGCAGAGAACCTAAGAATGGAATTCCAGAGCTTAGACAATTAACAGCTGAAGACATGGCCATCAATGTTGGAGCAATTAAAATCAGAGATTTTTGATAGAAGTATAACCAACAAATGAATAGAGATATAAACGTGAATATTAAAAAGAGCCTCTGCATTGCTGGAGAGCGATGGGTGGAGGTGGGTGTTAGGGTGAGGTGCATTGAGAAATATCTTAATTTACACTATAGATGTGGTCCCACCAAATGCTGCACATTATAGCACTGGGATATTTGCTACTCCCCTGAAGAAGGATCACAAGACACTTGCTGAATTTCCCACCTTGAATGAAAGCAAATTTTGCATGACGGATCCCAAATTTTCCTTCTTCATTCAAACAAAAAAGGACATCTATTCCTTGTTCAAAACGATTAAATCGCTGGTTACTGTTAAATAATAAATTAATCTCCTGTGGTATTGCAAAAAATTGTGTTCATCTTTTCCCGTTAGTGTCCCCTTCTCTAATTCAGTGGTTCGCAACATGTGGTATGCGGACCACTGGTGGTCTGCTAGCGTATTGCAGGTGGTCCATGGGAAAAAATAATACAATTACTTGTACCTCGTATGTATCATAATCAATGTTACATTGTTATTCGTAATGTAATTTGCTTCACAAACATCCTTGTGTAATATAATCTGCAATGTGTTTGTAAGTGTGCATCATCAACTATTAGAAATAGCTGTGTTTCTAATACCCGTTGATATATAAGTTTGATGCCCGTCTGCCGTAAGTTATATAAAATGTAATGTTTAAAATGGCTTGAGTATGTTATGGTCCACAAAAGCTTTTGATGGCGATCTATGGACCGCAGAAAGTAAAATGTTGAGAACCGCTGATCTAATTTTTTCTATCCAGTGATCACTTATTATCTCTTATGCACTTTCTTTTGATTCTCACACTCCAGCAGGTTTTGAGGTGGGGACAGGAGAGTGAGATGACATGGGGGGGGGGATTCCCTCTGAGTTTCCACCCTATTGACCTGGAAGCAATTTTATGCTGGGGTGGGTGGGACCTCGGAGAAGAAGCCCTCCTTTGCCCCAGTTAAGGTCCAAAGGGGGGGGGAAGGTCAGAAATAAAGGGAGTTAAATCCTGGGTGCAAAGTGGGGGAAGAGCCCTTCCAACCGGAGGCGCCCTCACCTAAGGTTCAGTGAGCTGTGGACTTCCCTGACCCTGAGGCTGATCCCTCGAGGCCCGAATTGCCCACCTTGCAACCCTCTAGCCTTTCTCTACCCTGCCCGCTAAGACCCCTACCACTTACCTTTTTCTCTGATTCCCTGGACGCAGGCTCAGCAGCCTCTTGCAATGCCTCTCCTGGCCACTGCAGTAATTTTCCAGGAGGGAGCGGAGAGCTGTCGGCCAATCAGATGGTCCAGTAGCTCTCCAAGGCGGAATTTCCCCCAAAATGAAGACTATAATTCCCGCCTGTTGTCAAACAATGCTTGATAGAGTGTAAAATGGCAACACGGTTCTCAGAGTTGGCAGGGGTGTGTTCGCCAGTGACTCGTTGGATGGCGAGATCGAGCTCCCACCATCCTAAAAATTCTGACCCAAATCTTCTCATTACTTCTTCCACAACTCTTTCCAATATTCTGTGTTGGCAGTGGCGTAGTGGTTTTGCCACTGGACTAATTAACCAAAGACCCAGAGTAATGCTCTGGGGACCCAGGTTCAAATCCTGCCGTTGCAGATGGTGAAATTTGAATTTAATAATAATCTGGAATTAAAAATGTCTGGTGATGACCATGAAACTATTGAAGATTGTCGGTAAAACCTATCTTGTTCACGAATGTCCTTTAGGTCTAGCTGGTCTGGCCTACATGCGACTCCAGACCCACAGCAATGCGGTTGACTCTTAACTCTGTCCCCTCAAGGACAATTAGGGATTGGCAATAAATGCTGGCAGAGCCTGCGACGCCCACTTCCCATGAATAAATAAAATAAAATTCACAGTCACACAACCCGTTTCACACATTTCTTTTCCCTCTGAGTCTATTCTTATTAAAGTTTAGAAGAAAGAAAGAGCTGCGATTTTATTCAAACTTTTAAGATTCTGAGGGGGCTTGGCAGAGCACATGTTGAGAAACTGAGACCACAAATGATCTGCCCCCATGTGATTTCTGGCCGCGGGGACTGGACAATCATGGGAAGCTGGAGCATAGTGCACTGGGCCCACTAAATAGATACAAACGGGACATTAAGATCCATTTGCATTTATTTTCACACACCCTCTGGCGTGCATTGTGGACTTTGTTCACGCCGCCAGTGGAGGGGGGATTTGGAGCATCGCCTTTGGATCACCGATTCGATTTGCCCTGTCGCCCGATTCTCCATCCCATCGGGGAATGCATTCCAGGCATCCCAGGATGGAAAATCCAGCCAACGGCCACAATCAAATCACCCATTAACATATTTGCTGGCGGAGCAGGCGCCATGAGGCAAGTGACCTACTCAAGCTCTTATTTCTTATGATCTGTCTATGTGACTTACTCAGAAACATTGGGCGCAATTCCCCCGAAAATCTCCGTGTTCAGTTTCGGGTGCGCTTGGTGCGGTGTTTCTCAGCTGCTGCAGTACCGAGACACATCTCGCTATTCAGCGGCACTTTGCTGTTTATTTTGGCCTTGGTGAGATTCTCTCCGTCGAGGCTGCACATAGAGTGATTTACTGATCGCGAGCTGAAGTTCTTTCAGCCCTTTTCGGCCGCCCCCCACCGTAAGTTTCCCCAGGCTCGATCCCCAGCAATACCCAGGCATCCTGGCAGTGCCAGGGTAGCACTGCTGGATGCCAAGCTGGCTCTGCCAGGGTGCCAGGCTGGCAGTGCCAAGGTGCCAGATGCCAGGGGGGTGTCAGGATACTACCCTGCCCTGTCCGCGAACACCCGAGGGTCAATAATGTCCTAGGAGCCACCCCCAGGTGCCGTTACTCCTTGTCCACGTTTGTGTGGACTAGTACTGCCATTGAATCCCGGGGTCCATGCGGCTCATTTAATTATGCAGATCTGGGTCACCCCCAGTGAGGACGAGATCCAGGTCGCGACCTCTCACGAGATTCCATTGGAACTTGCGAAACACTTCGAGCATCACAAATCTCATGAGAAGCCTCTGGTGA
The DNA here is from genome assembly GCF_047496885.1 of Scyliorhinus torazame. Classification (NCBI taxonomy): domain Eukaryota; kingdom Metazoa; phylum Chordata; class Chondrichthyes; order Carcharhiniformes; family Scyliorhinidae; genus Scyliorhinus; species Scyliorhinus torazame. The sequence goes on along the minus strand of NC_092707.1, from coordinate 194,540,886 downwards.
GATTCAATGGCCGCGTCCTAACACCAAGTTGGGCACGGCAAGGCCACTGAATCGCATCCGTTATCACATCTTACCTTTGCCCATCAACTTGCTTTGTGATATCTCTGTAGGACATAAATAATTTTTTTTCAAATATAATCAGCAGCTCTTGTCATAATATCCACTCATGTATATAATGAGATGCAGACAGGCAGTGATTGCCACACAGGATAACCAATGAACACACACAACACATAACAACCAATCATCAGACAGGACACCACCACTATAAAGCACACAGGGCATTAAGACTCTCCCTCTCTCTATGGGACACAGCTACTGAGATAGTAAGAGTGCACAAGCCAGTGAGCACTATCACCATGAGGTAGAGAGTTAGTCTGGTCAAGCCAGTAGGAGGTTATCAGTTAGATTGATAAAGTGTCAACCCACAGCAGATTATGTACAGCAATCAGGAAGTTCAATAAAACAGTGTTGGACCATCTCCTGTGTCAGAAGACTGTTTCTAGTTTCACTGCATCCAGTTGCAGTCAACGTTGAACCAACTTACTTAACACATCATGGTACCAGAGTGCTATTAATCCTAACGAACCTACCTCGAGTGCATCTGCAACAACCAGCAAGCAGCCATCCAGCGGCATGGAGAAGATCCAGCCTCCTCCGCAACTCCGGAAACCTCGGCGCCAACTGGAAAGTCTTCAAACAAAAGTTCCTCCTGTACATCGAGGCCTTAGACCTTGAGGCAGCATCGGATGCCAGAAAAATTGCGCTGTTCCTGTTGACTGCGGGGGATCAGGCCATCCACATCTATAACTCACTTACATTTGCCGATGGCGAAGACAAGACAAAGTTCAAGACAGTTCTGCTGAAATTCGACAGCCACTGCGACATTGAAGTGAATGAGAGCTTTGAATGGTACATCTTCCAAAAGAGGCTTCAAGGTAAGGATGAACCTTTTCAGTCCTTCTTGACCCATCTCCGCATCCGAGCGCAGTCATGTAATTATGACTCGACGACTGATTCCATGATCCAGGATCAGATCGTTTTCGGGGTCCAGTCCGACTCCCTGTGGGAGCAGCTCCTCAAAATCAAACAGTTGACCCTCTCCGTCGCTATCGAAACGTGTGTTGTTCATGAGCATGCCAGAAATCGCTACTCCCACATTAGGGCGGCAGAAACTGCAAAACTGGCCTCCCACGAGGCAGAAAGAGTGCAGGCCGTAGCGAAAGTGCAAAGCCTGAGCATCGAGGAGAGTTGCCGTTTCGCGCGCTTTTCTCGGGTCTCCACGCATGCGTGCCACGACCGGGTGGATGATGAGGCCGAAGACCCTGAGGCGCATGCGCGAACGTCGGCCGACCGTACGGCGCATACGCGATGGCGCACGGAAGGTGCTGACGTCAGCGTCATGACGTGTCCGAATTGTGGCTCCGCCCATTTAAAACGGCAATGTCCAGCCTAAGGCAGGCGATGTCTACAATGTGGAAAGCCTGGCCACTACGCGGCCTTCTGCAGGTCCGCTCCACCGGACAACAGCCAGCGATCCCAGCTGCAGCGCAGACGTGTCCGCTGCGTACAACAAAGCATGCAGGATTCTGATCCAGACAGCCCAACGGACCCCGATGCTGACTGCCTCGAGTCTCCATATCGGGTGGGCATCATCACCACACACGAGTTGGTCTCTACCGTGCCTACCAAACGCCTTTCAATCCTCAGTGCGGATCCTGACGACGAGTGGTGTGCCGTCATCACGGTCAACCAGTCTGCATCCGATTTAAATTAGACACTGGCACGTCTGTGAACCTCATATCACAGTCGTACCTCGACAGCATCCGACACCAACCTAGCATTCTTCCACCAGCCTGCCAGCTCCTTGACTACAATGGTAATGCCATAGCTGCCAATGGGTCGTGTCAGCTAGGTGTCTCTCACAAGACAATCAAGGCAACGCTGAGATTCGAGATCGTCCGGCCTGAGAAGGCATCCCTGCTCGGTGCTCGCGCATGCAAACACCTAAATCTGCTTCAGCGAGTTCATGCCATGTCCTCGACACCGGCGACGGCCTTGCCCAATGCGAATCTTCAGGCTGGGATAGACGACATTCTCACGCAATACCACAGTGTGTTTGATGGGATGGGCACGGTCCCATATCGCTACAAGATATTGCTCAAGCCGAATGCCACCCCAGCCATCCATGCACCACGCCGGGTGCCGGCTCCTCTCAAGGATTGTCTGAAAACGTAGCTACGAGAGCTCCAAGACCAGGGCATCATCTCAAAGGTCACAGAACCCACAGACTGGGTCAGCTCCATGGTCTGCGTCAAGAAACCCTCTGGCGAACTCCTCATTTGCATTGATCCCAAAGACCTGAATCGCAACATCATGCGAGAGCATCACCCGATCCCGAAGCATGAAGAATTGACCTGTGAGATGGCTCATGCCAAATTCTTTACCAAGCTGGACGCCTCCCGTGGCGTCTGGCAAATTCAGCTGGACGAGTCCAGTCGGAAGCTGTGCACTTTTAACACTCCGTTCAGCAGGTACTGCTACAACCTTTTGGTATCATATCAGCTTCCGAAGTATTTCATCGCATAATGGAGCAAATGATGGAGGGCATCGAGGGGGTGCGAGTTTATGTGGACGACGTGATCATCTGGTCCATGACGCTCGAGGATCACATTGCTCGCCTCAAACAGGTTTTCCAGAGGATTCATGAAAATGGCCTCCAGCTCAACAGGGCCAAATGCTCGTTTGGGCGGTCCACTATCAAGTTTTAGGTGACCACATTTCACAGCAAGGTGTGCAACCTGTCGCCGACAAGGTACTGGCAATCAATGCCATAAAGACCCCAGAGGACAAAAAGGCGGTCCTCCGCTTCCTCGGGATGGTAAATTTTCTCAGCAAATTCATTCCCAACATGGCATCCCAAACCACGGCCCTCCGGCATCTCGCTAAAAAGTCGACAGTGTTCCAGTGGCTTCCCGCACATCAAGCGGAGTGGCTTGAGCTGAAGGCGAAGCTCACCACAGCCCCAGTACTGGCATTCTTCAACCCAACCAAGGATACCAAGATATCCACAGACGCAAGCCAGGACGGTATTGGGGGGGTGCTCCTCCAACGAGACAATTCCTCGTCCTGGGCTCCAGTGACATGTGCCTCCAGGGCCATGACTCTGATCGAACAACAGTATGCCCAAATCGAAAAGGAGAGTCTGGGTCTCCTGACAGGAATAGTCAAGTTTCATGACTACGTATACGGTCTGCCGAAGTTCACGGTGGAAACAGACCACAGGCCTTTAGTCCACATTATCCAGAAGGATTTAAATGACATGACACCTCGGCTGCAGCAAATTCTTCTTCGCCTCCGCCGATATGACTTTGAACTCGCCTACACACTGGACAAGGAGCTGATCGTCGCGGATGTCCTATCCCGATCCATCACCATGCCGTGTGAACCGGGCGATTTCATTCGCCACATCGAGGCACAGGTGCAGTTATGTGCCAGCAGCCTCCCAGTCACTGATGAACGAGTTGTCCAGATACGCAAAGAAATTGCCAAAGATCCTCTACTGCAGCGCGTGATGCAACATCTTGCCCATGGCTGGCAAAAGGGGCAGTGCCCCCAGTTCTTCAACGTTGAGGACGAGTTAACGGTTGTCGAGGGGATCCTTCTTAAACTAGATAAAATCGTCATTCCTCAAAGCATGCAAGCCATGGTGCTCAGGCAGATCCATGAGGGTCACCTTGGGGTTGAAAAATGTCAACGCAGAGCTCGGCAGGCAGTCTACTGGCCTGGCATCAGCCAGGACATTACCAACACGGTCCTCAACTGCACAACATGCCAGACGTTTCAACCAGCTCAGCCCAAGAAAACACTGCAACAGCACGAGATCGTGACTTCTCCATGGTCCAAGGTGGGGTTAGACCTCTTTCACGGAAATAGGCCTGATTACGTGCTCTTGGTCGACTACTTCTCCAGCTACCCGGTAGTGGTGAAACTGTCGGACCTCACGTGAAAGTCAGTGATTAAAGCCTGCAAAGAGACGTTTGCCAGGCACGGGATAGCACTCACAGTAATGAGTGACAACGGCCTATGTTTCTACAGCCAAGAGTGGTCCGACTTTGCACGATCCTACCACTTCAGTCACATCACATCCAGTCCCCATTACCCGCAATCAAACGGGAAGGCCGAAAAAGGGGTCCATATTGTCAAGCGGTTGCTGTGCAAGACTGCAGATTCAACCTCGGATTTCAACCTGGCGCTGTTGGCATACAGGGCTACCCCTCTGTCGACTGGTTTGTCTCCGGCGCAGCTGCTCATGAACCGCAATCTGAGGACGACTGTTCCAGCCATCCATGTTCCAGACCTTGACCGCCTCACGGTGCTGCAGAAAGTGCAGTGATCCAGGGACCAGCAGCAGATCACGTATGATGCTCATGCCAAGGATCTACCTGCGCTGGCTCTAGACGATGTTGTTCACGTCCAGTTGCCTGAGGGAGGTTGGTCAGCCCCAGCTATTGGCATCAGGCAGGCTGCCCCCAGGTCCTTCGTTGTCCAAATGGCTGATGGCTCCATTCTATGGTGCAACAGGAGGGCGCTACAAAAAGTTCCCTGCCCACCGCCTGGCCGCACTTCTCCGCATGTCATCATGCCTCCTCCGGACATCTCGCACCACGAGGCCACCGACATGGCAGCAATCCCGCCTGTCCAAGTGCCGGCGTCCCCCCTCCACCTCTGAGGCGATCAACAAGAATTTGTCGCCCGCCACAAAGACTGAATCTATAGACGTAAATCTTGTAAATTTTGTTCAGTTTGCTCTGTATCTGCACGATAGACACCTTCCCTTGTACATATGTTAATTCACTCACCATTTGTATATAATCATGCATGTATATATATCGCCACGTTCCAAAAGTTACTTCAAAAAGGGGAGATGTCATAATATCCACTCATGTATATAATGAGATGCAGACAGGCAGTGACTGACACACAGGATAACCAATGAACACACACATCACATAACAACTAATCACCAGACAGGACATCACCACTATAGAGCACACAGGGCATTAAGACTCTCCCTCTCTCTACGGGACACAGCTACTGAGATAGTAAGAGTACACAAGCCAGTGAGCACCATCTCCATGAGGTAGAGCGTTAGTCTGGTCAACTCAGTCGGAGGTTATCAGTTAGATTGGTACAGTGTCAACTCACAGTAGACTATGTACAGCAATCAGGAAGTTCAATAAAACAGTGTTGGACCATCTCCTGTGTCAGAAGCCTGTTTCTAGTTTCACTGCATCCAGTTGCAGTCAACGTTGAACCAACTTACTTAACACATCAGCTCTCATTATATTTAAATTCTGGTGACACAGAGTTCGCACACATGCATAAATCCAAAATATCAAGTGCAAAATTCGAGGGAAAGGTTCTTCTGGAGATTATTTACTTTGAGTGGGAAATAATCAATTTGATTTTTGATGTTAATATTGCTCATAATGAAATGATATGACGTAATCCTACAACAGGTTCAACCACCATCATAAAAAATATTACTGTGCTACATATTTATTATATTTTTGAGAATAAGGCAAATAAAATCTTATTACCTCATATTGCTTCTGCTTTATTACCAGCCAAAGTAAATGAAATTAAGTTTCATTTAATATTGCTTTACAATAAGCTGACTTAATTTTGTTTTTACTTCTTGTTTCCAAATTTTTGCCCTTTTTTACATTAATTTTTGTTTCATTATTTCATTTTATTGATCTCGTCATTTGAACTATTAACAAACTTAAGAATTTGGGGTTAGTATATCAGAAGATTCAGTTCTGAAAATATACTTTGGATCTGTCAGTTTACAATAATTCCACTTAATTTATTTAATTTTCTGTTATTGTTCGCAAGAGAGGTATTTATGGTCCCCTTCCTTGTACCCTGCGGATCTCTGCTGAGGGTGCTGTGACCAATCCGTCTTGTCACTGAGCTGTGTTTCACTCTACAGGATGCTGCCAGATCTGCTGAATCCAGCATTTTCTGTTTTTACTTCTCGTCATTTGTGTTAGTTCCTTTGCATAGCTGATGTGCCTCTATGGAACGCACCATGACCTTATTTTAAATCAGTCAACAACTCTATAGTCCGAGACTCCCTCATGCCCTGCCGACTGCAACTGTCAGTTTCATTTATCTTTTGCTGTCTCCTACCAACCCCACCTACTTCTCTCCTCTCCCACACAATTCTACTTTTCCTTCCCATATCTCCGCTCCCCTGCCTTTCTCTCCATTTCCCTCCACTCAGAGAACATGAACGTCTCAGTAATATTGCCCTTCTGTGAAGGAAGAAAGATTGATGATTTCTGCATCCACAATTATCTTCACTGTTAATGAGCTCTGATGGGGTGTGTGGGATCCTGCCAGGGAAAGAGTCAGGAGGAAATGGAGATTGATTTTGACATTTACGACACGCTACAAACTATCACTGAACAGTTAGTAGTTCTGCTGATATCTGCTCTTGCACAGTGAAGAGAGCATCATATTTGTCAGAATCAGTTTAAGTCACAGAAGTTGAGTATTTCTAAGGCCAATTTAGATAGATAATTGATTAAGGGGGTGAAATGTTACGGGGGGAATATGCAGTCGGAACGTGCGGTTGAGGTTACAGTCATATCAGTCATGATCCTGTTGAATGGCGGAGCAGGTTCAAAGGGCCCAGTGATCTACTCCTGCTCCTAATTTGTTTGTCTGTAAGTTTCAATATTTGTATCATGTCCATCAAGCCAGAGGGAATCGCAATTATTTTCCTGCGATGGCCCAGGTTGAGCTTCAACGAACAGCCCCTGAACCAAGTGGGTCACAATTCCTAATGCTCGTGAAATAGAAAACTTACCTTCCTTGCAGAAATGTTTTGTATATGTTAGAATTAAGTCTTGCATTTTACTGGAAGCGACATTGATTATACCTTCTAAATCTGTCACTGATGAATATTAATCAATATGTTTTGAAGAAAATGATTACAGCTGGCTGTTTATGAAGCACTCTGTCACCTGGTTGCTGTATCTGAGCATTGAATTCATTCTGTAACAATTAAGGATATATTGATAGATAAGCAGATCATTTTCTTGAGCTGGTGTGCACAATATCAGCAAAATTATTTTCAAATTGCCTTGCATGGATTCATTGCAAAGCTTTTATTTCTCCTCGTCTCCCCCTGCCGCCCCCCCCCCCCCCCCCATCTGCACTCACTCCCACCCCAAGGGTGGTTTTCCTTTGGTTCCTGAATCTCTCTGTGATTGCTGAGTGGTGTCCATCATGGGGAGTCAAAACAGTCAGTAAAACCCCTTTGTCATTCCTGCTACCACAAAAAACAGGTAAATCTGCAACTATGGCAAAATTCAAACATTTAAGTACCTGGTTAAAAGATTTCTGGCTCTGAAAAGGTCAGCCACCATCTCAAAGGCCCAATTGTCTCCACATAGTTGAGTAAGCAGTGCTGAGGTGATTAATAGCACCCGTATCAAACATGGACTGAAAATGATGAAAAGATGTTGCATCATGGCATAATGTGTCTAGCCACAAGGCATTTTAGACATTTATGGTGCCAATTTTCTGAAGAGAATACAGGGCACGGGACATTTTGATTGAAGGCCCAGTAAAATGACTTGCTTTGGAAAAAAAAATCAAGTGCATTCCCACAGTCGACTGATTTCTGAAGTAAACTATGGATGTTTTTCCTGAGGTTCTAATTTGACAGGTAAGAATATATGGATCATATTTCCGGAAGCTAGCATGTAATTTAATGCCCTCCCCCGTGTTAAGTTAGGTGTTAGGGAGGGCATTTAGACAAGTGGAGCACCGTGGCCTTCCCTCCTCCACCTCGATTAAGTCCAGATGGGAAGGCCATTTGATGTCCTTCCTGCTGATATCAACCCGGAGGCGGGCAGGTGGCTCGCCATGTGGGGAGCACAATAAGCAGACGTGTGTGGGGATTCCCTGCTGGCTCCTGGGGGAGGGGTTGGTGCCATTTTTTCAGGCACACAGTACCTAAATAAGGGACCCAAATTTAGTAAGCCACACCCCTGCCCTTTTCCCTCCGCTCCTCTGCGAACCCCCTTCCCACCACTTCCTTTCCGCCATCACCCGCCTGTGTGTCTTGGTCTTTCCACAGCCCTGGGTCTCAGGTGTGTGTTGTACAAGCAGGAGCCATTGCCTTGTTGGCGGTGCTGCAATTCAACAGGATTGCCAGCCTCTGGTTGGCCGTAAGCTTTTGGCTGGCTGGTCTTCTAGCCCCTTAGCTGATCCTTGATCCCAGTGATAACCTGCTGCTGGCTGATCAAATGTCTAAGTGGCACTTGATGTGGTGGGCCTGCCCTAAAATGAGGCAATGTGGAACTTTCATTGGCTCTCTAGCCGACAGTGAGATTCCCATCGCCTCCATTAAATCCAGTGCTAGGAGAAAATGAAATGCACCACCAGGGGAGTGGCTCACTTTATACAATCCTTACAGGAGGTAGATAGGGCAGAGACGTGGGAGGCTGTTTCCTCTGATGGGTGAGTCTAAAACTAGGGGTCACAGTCTCAGAATAAGCGATTGCTTCTCAGCATTGCGATGTCGAGAAACCTCTTTACTCAGAAAGTTGCAAAACTGTGGAATATCCCACCCCAGATGTCTGTACCTTCTCAGATATTGAGTATGTTCAAAACCAAGAACAATGCGATTTTGGCGATATGGGTATTAGGCGGGAAAGTGGAGTTCATATGGAAGATTAACCATGAGGTTATTGAATTGTCAAGGAGGCTCAGGATCTCATCTGGTTCTACTTCTGCTATTCCTTATGTTCTAATATAATATGAAGTGTGGGAGTGGGAAGAGATCGCATAGGAACTCTACTGTTGCAATACCATGGCATCACAAATATTTGATAGGTGGGATTGCCGCTCATGTGACTTATTGCTCCTTCAGAAATATGGGTTTGCATGGAATCACCCCAGTGCTGTGCGAAAGATTTACACCTGAAGAACTGTTTCATCGAAAATAGAATCCCTACAGTGCAGATGGAGGCTATTATGCCCATCAAGTCTGCACCAACCAACTGAAAGAGTATCCTAACTAGACCGACGTCCCTGCCCAGCCCCATCCCTGTAACCACATAACCCCACCTCACTGTTGGACACTAAGGGCAATTTAGCATGGCCAATCCACCTAACTTTTATAACTTTGGACTGTGGGAGGAAACCGGAGCATTCATAGAAAACCCACACGGACACGGGGAGAAAATGCAAACTCCACATAGTCACCCAAGGCCAGAATTGAACCCGAGTCTCTGGGGCTTTGAGGCAGCAGTGCTAAGCACTGTGCCACTGTGCCTTTTCATACATTTCTGATAACTTTATTATACCAAATGATTGTTTAATTGTTCCAACAAACATGTTTGATGGTGGGCATGGTGGGAGAATGTAACAGGAGCCCCAGAAATCAATTTCACGCCGGTGCAAATTTATAGCAGGATCGTCTGCTGGTGCCCACCACAGCAGGTCAGAATACCCCCCAGAGGCTGTTGTGAGCCTCATTTGCCATCCCATTAGTGAAGGCCCAACCCCCCTCCATGGTGCTGGTGGGAAAACACGGCAACAGGAAACATGTTCGGAACAGCATGGCATGCAGGTGTCCAGATTCACATAGCTGAATAATGCTGGAGTTCAGGATAGAGGTCTTACGCAGCCCTGGCCCCTGGAACACTAAAGCAATGAGTCAGGGGAGCATCTGTAGGTGAACCTTCAGGATACGGTGTTCTGGAAGTGGTTCATTTTCCATTCTCAGAATGATACAAAAGATCAATCTTCATTTTCAGGAGGTCCAACCTCTTTCTTCAATAGTGTGACAGTGATGTTGGGCACCTTTTCAGTATGTCACCTGGGCGTGATGGCGGACTACGTGCCAACCAGGTCTGCTTCTCAGCTCAATATAGCGTTAAACACCCGATTGGATAATTACCGAGGTTGGATCTGGAAGATTTGGCGTGATGTCCCGCCAGTCTCCGGAGAGGGATAAATTTCATGTTTCCATACCGCCACTCAATAGATCACAAAGGTTTTTCAGTTATTCTTTCCATGAGTCCTGGAAAATGGTAAAGCCTACGGTAGCACAAGTGGATAGCACTGTGGCTTCACAGCGCAAGGGTCCCAGGTTTGATTCCCTGCTGGGTCACTGTCTGTGCGGAGTCTGCACGTTCTCCCCGTGTCTGCGTGGGTTTCCTCCAGGTGCTCCGGTTTCCTCCCACAGTCCAAAGACGTGCAGGTTAGGTGGATTGGCCATGATAAATTGCCCTTAGTCACCAAAAAGGTTAGGAGGGGTTATTGGGATAGGGTGGAAGTGAGGGCTTAAGTGGGTCGGCGCAGACTTGATGGGCCAAATGGCCTTCTGCACTGCATGTTCTATGTTCTAGTTCCGCTGATGTCATGCAAATAATTCAACGATGTTTTGCTCAGAATTTTACCAAAATTCGTTAGAATGTCAGGCTGTGACTGAAAACTGACATGTATCTCTCCAGATACCAACTGAGATTTCAGACCAGATCTTCTGGCACTTAGTGTATAAAAAGTATCGGGGCATAGTTTATGTGGTCACTCTGGTGGGATGGGTCCTGATAGAGCCAGTAAGGCCAGCTCCACAGACGTTGGGCACCATCTTTAAGGGTACCCCGATCTGTACTGAAAATATAATTCCCCCCCCCCCCCCGTGGACACAGAGGACCCCTACAAGCATCACAACAAGACAACGGGCATTTTCCCCCTGCCTCCGCACCCCCCCCCCCTCCACCATCACGGTAGTATAAAGTGCACTCTCCTCCCCCCCCCCCATTCCCCCACTCCGCCACCACTACCACAGCAATATCAGGAGCACGCTCCACCCCCCCCTCTCCAGCTCCCTCTCATGCCCTCACCCACCATTACGGCAGTATCGAGGATTTCTCCATGAAGACCCCTCCCATTCCCCGCCCCCACACACATCAGCACAGGAATTGCAAACCTTGACCATGGCAGTGACAACCTGTCCCAGGTAACTCCCAAAGCTCACGATCACTGTTGTTACATAAGGAAATGCGACACCAATTTTCCCTGTAATTAAATGTTACAAACATTAAAATTATAAATGAACGGTTTGAACCCTTTCTGCTGGTGTTAGATGAGTGAGCAATGTTGACCACAACAATTGATGGAATTCCCTCCCATTAAATTATGACTAATTTTGTTTACTGCTCTTTTCAACATTGACGGCATCACTATGGTCTAAGTTGGGCTTGAGCCCTTTGGATCACTGGTACTCTGGATACCTATTCTTTCTGATGAAGTTCTTCAGGCTCCAAGATACTTACCATCTTTGAATTCTTTGGGAGAGAAGTTGGTCCATCAACAGATATTATTGCAAACTAACAAAAGAACCTGGCGCATATGCTGGAAGGTCGATAGTTGGAGGCTTGTTGAGGATTAGAAGTGTAGGAAGAGAGGGGATGGCTGGCAGAGAGCAAATGCCCGGATATAGGAGGAGTGGTAACAGGACGAAAGAGAAAGAAGCGATGGAGACAGAGGAGGCAATCGTAGGAGAAGGAAAAGAGGAAGAAGGGTAAGATCAGACAACAGTAAACCTGAAAGCTGATGGGAGTATACTCCAGCCAACAAATACCAGATTTGGCAGTGGAGTCTGAAAACAAGACAAAGACCTTGTCAACATATTCAAGGTGCCTACTGTTAGTTTCAGGCAGGCATCTTGTACACTTGGAACTTACGGGCTGCCAATTGGGAAATTGATGCACATTCATGGGAGATTAGGGGCGAAATTCTCCCCCAACGGCGGGATGCCCGCCGACTGGCGCCAAAGCCGGCGCCAATCAGACTGGCATCGCGCCGGCCCAAAGGTGCAGAAGTCTCCGCATCTTTGGCGGCCTAGCCCCAACATTGAGGGGCTAGGCCGATGCCGGAGGGATTTCCGCCCCGCCAGCTGGCGGAAATGGCGTTTGTTGCCCCGCCAGCTGGCGCGGAAATGCGGCGCATGCGCGGGAGCGTCAGCGGCCGCTGTCAGTTTCCCCGCGCATGCGCGGGAGCGTCAGCGGCCGCTGAAAGTTTCCCGCGCATGCGCAGTGGGGAGAGTCTCTTCCGCCTCCGCCATGGTGGAGGCCGTAGCGGAGGCGGAAGGGAAAGAGTGCCCCCACGGCACAGGCCCGCCCGCGGATCGGTGGGCCCCGATCGCGGGCCAGGCCACCGTGGGGGCACCCCCCGGGGTCAGATCGCCCCGCGCCCCCCCCCCCCAGGACCCCGGAGCCCGCCCACACCGCCTGGTCCCGCCGGTAAATACCAGGTTTGATTTACGTCGGCGGGACAGGCAATTCCTGGGCGGGACTTCGGCCCATCCGGGCCGGAGAATCCAGCGGGGGCTCCCGCCAACCGGCGCGGCTGGATTCCCGCCCCCGCCCAATCTCCGGGAGCGGAGACTTCGGCGGGGGCGGGGGCGGGATTCACGGCGGCCAACGGCCATTCTCCGACCCGGCGGGGGGTCAGAGAATGACGCCCCTGGTCTGGAACATCACTGCCCAAAATGAAATGAAATGAAATGAAAATTGCTTATTGTCACAAGTAGGCTTCAAATGAAGTTACTGTGAAAAGCCCCGAGTTGCCACATTCCAGCGCTTGTTCAAGGAGGCTGGTACGGGAATTGAACCATGCTGCTGGCCTGCCTTGGTCTGCTTTCAAAGCTAACAATTTAGCCGTGTGCTAAACCACTGAACACTAATATGAGCCTGAAGTGCAATACGGCTCAATTTTACTTATTCCTTCATTGGCCTGTAAAACTCTGAATTTACCTGCCGTTGGTTTCCTGGTCCAGTTTCCTTTAAAATGTTCCTTCTTTTGCTGATATTGCTCCTTGTACTTCAATTAAAACCTACATAAATCTTAACTGCTGCTGACTTTCAGCAGATGCCAGACATTGGTCATCATATTTCCTTTTTTCTGACAAAACTGCCTGTACATTTTACTCTACATTGAAGAACAATGGTCCTTGACAGGTTTTCACCATGTCCGGTAAACGTTAAGCCCTTAATGTCCGGCATACCCGAATGCAGGCATCCAGTCTCCATTCATGGCAAATTCAACTTTTTCCAGAGAGGAAGGGGGAAGGACATGAATTGCACAATTGGAAAGCCAGAATTCTCTGGGAAGCTAGGGGGGAGATTGCTGAGCCTTTGGCTTTGATCTTTAAGTCATCTTTGTCTACAGGAATAGTGCCAGAAGACTGGAGGATAGCAAATGTTGTCCCCTTGTTCAAGAAGGGGAGTAGAGACCACTGAGCCTTACTTCTGTTGTGGGCAAAGTCTTGGAAAGGTTTATAAGGGATAGGATGTATAATCATCTGGAAAGGAATAATTTGATTAGAGATAGTCAACACGGTTTTGTGAAGGGTAGGTCGTGCCTCACAAACCTTATTGAGTTCTTTGAGAAGGTGACCAAACAGGTGGATGAGGGTAAAGCAGTTGATGTGGTGTATATGGATTTCAGTAAAGCGTTTGATAAGGTTCCCCACGGTAGGCTACTGCAGAAAATACAGAGGCATGGGATTCAGGGTGATTTAGCAGTTTGGATCAGAAATTGGCGAGCTGGAAGAAGACAAAGGGTGGTGGTTGATGGGAAATGTTCAGACTGGAGTCCAGTTACTAGTGGTGTACCACAAGGATCTGTTTTGGGGCCACTGCTGTTTGTCATTTTTATAAATTACTTGGACGAGGGCGTAGAAGGATGAGTGTGTAAATTTGCAGATGACACTAAAGTCGGTGGAGTTGTGGACAGTGCGGAAGGATGTTACAAGTTACAGAGGGACATAGAAAAGCTGCAGCACTGGGCTGAGAGGTGGCAAATAGAGTTTAATGCAGAAAAGTGTGAGGTGATTCATTTGGAAGGAATAACAGGAAGACAGAGCACTGGGCTAATGGTAAGATTCTTGGTAGTGTGGATGAGCAGAGAGATCTCGGTGTCCATATACATAGATCCCTGAAAGTTGTCACCCAGGTTGAGAGGGTTGTTAAGAAGGCGTACGATGTGTTAGCTTTTATTGGTAGAGGGATTGAGTTTCAGAGCCATGAGGTCATGTTGCAGCTGTACAAAACTCTGGTGCGGCCGCATTTGGAGTATTGCGTGCAATTCTGGTCGCCCCATTATAGGAAGGATGTGGAAGCATTGGAAAGGGTGCCGAGGAGATTTACCAGAATGTTGCCTGGTACGGAGGGAAGACCTTATGAGGGAAGGCTGAGGGACTTGAGGCTGTTTTCATTAGAGAGAAGAAGGTTAAGAGGTGACTTAATTGAGGCATACAAGATGATCAGAGGATTAGATAGGGTGGACAGTGAGAGCCTTTTTCCTCGGATGGTGATGTCTAGCACAAGGGGACATAGCTTTAAATTGAGGGGAGATAGATATAGGACAGATGTCAGAGGTAGGTTCTTTACTCAGAGAGTAGTAAGGGTGTGGAATGCCCTGCCTGCAACAGTAGTGGACTCGCCAACACTAAGGGCATTCAAATGGTCATTGGATAGACATATGGACGATAAGGGAATAGTGTAGGTGGGCTTTAGAATGGTTTCACAGGTCGGTGCAACATCGAGGGCCGAAGGGCCTGTGCTGCGTTGTAATGCTCTATGTTCTAGAATTCCATTTTATTTGACTGCTGAATTCAAGCGCATAATATTTTCCTTGCTCGAATAGCTTTAAACCCGATTGTGGGAATGACAATTTTATGGAAGAGGAGCAAATACCTATGAAGAAACTTTTAACATTTGATTAAATATCATGATATGATGTAATTTAAACCCCCAGTCTTTTCACATTGAAGAGAAAACGACCTGCAACCTCCAATTAATCTAGAAAAATCTCTACCCAGTGTGTTGATTAACAGGGCATCTGGTGGAGCTTAGAACAAACCTCAAGCTGTCTACTTGTTTTAATTTCAATAGACTTAATTGTTCAGATTTTCCAATTGATGTTTGTTAAATTAGCTGAGCCCAAAATGAAAGTTCAACTGCATTTCAAAAGGGCGAACCACTTATCTCATCAGAGGGCTGAGTTCATATTTTGATTGACAGCTTTAAGAGTTCCTTAAAGAATCATCTGTCTTTGATGTGGTACATCAAATAGATGTTTATTTTTTACAACAGTTAAACACTTGAGGGAATTTGGTTTGTTCAATGTATTCTGTGAACAAGAGTTTTTTTGTCGGGATGAAGAATGTTTCAGTGAGAGTTCTTATAGATTGTTCGAAGTTTTTTTTCATCTCCATTTGAAAGACATGCCTCCTGAGGTCTTCTCATAGTGGCTACTGGGTGAATGGCTATGGAGGATCGATAGAGGGCATGGAAATGCCATAAGGGGTGGGGGATGAATGGGTTGTGAGGGGTGTGGACTTGAAGGCCTAACAGCCTTTAATACAACTTGACTTAAGTTTCAAAGATCCAAAGCAGATTTTGTAACCTGCCCCCTTCGACACTCCGTCTCCATGGTTGATTCCGAGCTACATACAGAAATAGCAGACCTGCCTCCATTCCGCCCCAGCCTCCCCAGACTGAAAATATTGCGGGTGGAGGTTCCCCAATCAATCCTCCTGCCACCTCCATGAAATTCCAGCCCAATGTGATCGCTCAAAATGTTTATATTCTATGTTGAACGATAACTTTGTTGCAAGCACTATCTCCATAGTCAGGTCTTTCCATAGAAACATGCACTTGCCTGTGTATTTTGGAAACAGATTGTATTCTTCACTAATCTCATTATTCCATGTTTTGTTCAGAGTGAGTCTAGCTGGCCATGTTTGGTTGAAATTAATCCTTGTCTCAGGAAGTAAGGATTCAAATTCTATGCCGCTTCCCTTAACAATTAATGCATCTAGTTAATATAAGTATAACACCTCTCTTTTCCAAGACATCTAGATAATTATTCCACTGATATCCAATGCATGTTGTCATTTCACATTGCATTTAAGTCAGTTTAATTGAGGTCAATTTCAATTAGTTGGTGCTTCTAATTTGAAGACAGCATCCCTTCGTCCAGCTAATGAGCACTGGGAGTTCTGCTGACCTCTTTAAAAAGGTTAGAATTCAACATGCTTAACACAACGGCAAGTGTGCAGCAGGTTTCAGTTTTGAATTATGCTGTACATGAACTCTGGGGTTTCTTGGTAACAACTTATGTGATGAATAACAATTCTATAGCATGGTCCAGGCCTTGTAACACCCTCTCAAAGCACTATGATGGACTGATTTCGTCAAAAATCCTTCCCAAATTAATTGGAAGGGGCATTGTTCTTATTAAGAACAGTATGGTAATTTTTTTGTTTGTTTCACTGTATGCCATGAGGAGCGTCATTTTTCAGAGACTTACAAAAAAAAAAGTGACCATGAGACACTCCAGCATGGAGGTCTTGCGGCACAGTTGGTAGCACCCCAGCTTCTGAGCCAGAAACTCTGTGTTTGAGCCCTATCCCAGGAATTGATGGTCAAGGAAGATGCGTTCACAATGCGGCCAAACAGATTGAGTGTGTCAACCTGTAAATCCTTCCAAAATGTCAATGGCTGGCGGTAAGAGCAAGAGAAACCCCTGGTCAGCCACACTTGATGCGGATTGGCACCTGTAATGACTTAGACCAGCACTTTGAGATTGGCCAATTCGAATAAGAGTTCCCTGATTAGTGGCCCAATCAGGGAATCTCTTCTCTGTAAATAACAGGGAGCGTCAGGTCCTCTGCACTCCCAGTGTAGACAGCAAGCTGAATGCACACGGTCGGACTGCTGTTGGTTTTGTTAATAAAAGGAATTCTGGTGAAGGGACTTCTGCCTCCGTGGACTTATTACAGTGGCGATGAGGAAAACGGAACGACCCGAAGGAAGCTGCTCAATATCAGCCGCCACATATTGAAGGTATGCCACTGACATGCAAAATGCCTTTACTTGGGAAGTTGGATACTTTTGACGCTGCAGTGGAAGACTGGGCCCAATATGTAGAGCGGATGAAGTACTTTTTCAGAGCGAACAATATAGTTCCGGATGAAAAGCAACGGGTCATTCTGCTGACCACGTGTGGGCTGGCAGATCTTTCCATTATGCGCAGTCTCACTTTTCCGGAGGCACCGGACACGAAAACTTTCCAGGAATTGACGGACTTAGTAAAAGAGTGCTATGATCCTAAGCCATCTCTGCTCCTGCGAAGGTACCGGTTTCATTCAGCATTCCGAGACACGAGGGAGTCAGTCACTAATTTTTTAACAATATTAAGGCGATTAGCAGAGGCTTGAGAATTTGGCCTAATGCAAGATGAGATGCTTCGAGACCGGTTGGTGTACAGAATAAATAATTTAGCAATACAAAAAAGTCTGTTAGCAGAGGCCGAGCTAGATTGCAAACAAGCATTGTAGCTGGCTTTGTCCTTAGAAAAAGGGGTGAGCGGAGCACATGAGTTACAGGGTACTCCGATGGAGGTAGACGCCCACACCAGTACAACTGAGTTAAGGGACTACCACTGGAGGATAGGCAACTGCATAGTCACCCTCAGGAATGACTCGGATACTAAGGAATCCAGGCCCACTTGCAGACCGCTCCCAAGCAAGGGAAAATTAGGACCAGACAGACGGCACCCCCTGCACCTTTCAGCCCAGCACAATATTGTAATTGTTGTCAGAGTTCGGAGCCAGAGAGGAGAAAAAAGAAGTCCAAAACCAACATTTTGGAGGACACGTACGCTGGGGTACAGGAGAATGCACACCCTGGAATCCCCACCTACCTCTGACGAGGAACAACTAAATTGTGTAACGACGGCTAAATCAAAACCTATTAAATTAATCATAAGGCTGAACGGACATCCAACATTAATGGAGGTCGACATGGGAGCAGGCGTATCATTATAGGAGAAACAGTATTTTATAAAATTTGCACTGGACTCCAACCTTTATCCCTGACCAGTACCTCGGCAAAACCGAGGACGTACACAGGGGGACCACTGAGAATGTTGGGCGCAACACATGTACCTGTGGCTTATGGAGAACAATCGGTTAGGCTGCCTTTAAGGGTAGTGGAAGGTTCGGGACTGAGCCTATTGGGACAAAACCGGCTAAAAGAGATCCAGCTGGATGAGGTAAACATTTTCCAGCTGGAAAATGGTCACCCGAGCAAAGTCCTGTGCAGATACCCATTGGTTTTCCGAGAAAGGCTCGGAACAATAAAGGGAGCAAAGGCGACATTACACGTAGATCCAGAGTCAATCCCAAAATTCTACAAGGCCCGACCGGCACCCTTCGCATTAAGGCAGAAAGTTGATACGGAAATCAAAAGATTGCAGCATGAAGGAATAATAAAACCGGTCCAGTTTGCAGAATGGGCAGCACTCGTGGTACCTATCCTTAAGCCGGTCGGCTCGGTCCAGCTTTGTGGAGATTTCAAACAAACGATTAATCACTACTCCAACTGGACAAATACCCAATTTCCCGGATTGAGGATGTTTATGCAAAGCTGGCTGGAGGATTCTTATTCTCAAAGCTGGACATGAGCCACATATATCTACAGCTGAAGCTGGATGAAGAGTCCCCAAAATTCTCAACAATAAACACCCTGAAGGCCATTTTTCAGTACACAAGATTACCCTTTGGGGTATCGTCAGCCTGTGTGATATTCCAGAGGACAATGGGGAATATATTACAAGGGTTATCATAGGTCGCCATTTACCTGGACGATGTCCTCATCACAGGAAAAACAAGGGCAGAACCCCGGCAAAACCTGGAGGAAGACCTTAGGAGGTTTTCATCTGCAAGTGTGTGCCTAAAGAGGGAGAAATGTGTTTTTCTAGCACCTCAGTTAACTTATCTAGGGTACAAGGTGTCATGATATCCACATTAACATATCATGGTGCAATCACACACACACTGATGGACAGGTAGATGGACCAACCAACACACACATCGCAGCCAATTACCAGTGAGAGCACACGCACTATAAAACAGGGAACACCGTAGTTCCCGCTTATTCTACCAGGAGATAGCTCAGAGCACAGAGCTCACAGTGCGCCACTCAGACATACACCATGGGCTGAGTGCCGCACTAGGATAGTGCTAGGGCTGGGTCCACAGGTTAGCTGGTGAAGTACGAACCACAGCCAGAAGTTAATAGTTATTATTGTACAGAACAATAAAACAGAGTTGTACCATCTACAACCGTGTTGGTTCGTTTGTGTATCGGACCACCCAACACGACACAAGGCTGACAAGTCAGGGCTACACCCTTTGGAGGATTGGGTGAGGGCAATAGAAGATGCCCCAGCCCCCACCACAATCCAGGAGTTAACATCTTTTTAGGACTCGTGACGTACTACGGAAAATTCCTACAGAAAAGGGCTTCCATCTTGGATCCCCAGTACCAATTACTAAAAAAGGGCAAGCATGGGGATGGTCCGCCTGCCAAGACAGGACTTGCAGGAAGATCAAACAACAGCTCTTCTCAGAAATCTTCTTGGCAAACTATGACCCCAGAAAAGAGTTGGTGCTCACTTGCGACGCATCTCCATATGGTGTTGGGTCAGTTCCGGCACACACAGGGCAGAACGGACAGGAACGACCCATAGCATTTTTTTCCAGGACTTTAGCAGCAGAGCGAAAGGACGCCCAAATTGAAAAAGAAGGACTGGCTGTGATCTTCGCGTTGAAGAAATTTCACCAGTACTTTTATGGGCGGAAATTCACATTAATCACAGACCACAAGCCATTGCTGGGCTTGCTGAAAGAAGACAAAGCGGTGCCATCAATAGGTTCCCCGGACTGATTTGCGCCGTTTTTGGCGCCGGTCGGCGGACATCACGCCGATTGCGGAGAATCACGCCCATGGTATCCCGGAGGTGTTAGTTTCAGACAATGGGTCCAATGCTGGGCCCTACTACTGGCAGCACCGGACGGAAACCCCGGTGGCAAATGCAGATGCACTAAGCAGGCTGCCATTGCCGGACGCCCCACCATTGGTACCCAGAATACAAGAAACTGTGATGACACTACATTTCCTGGACACCCTACCGATGGCCGCTCAAAACATTTGTTTGTGGACACAAAGGTATTAGCAAAGATAAAATACATGGTGCTAACAGGGGAGATGGAAAGACTAGTCCAGGCGGAATTCCACCCTTAGTGGAGCAGCTGAGAGCAGATCACTGTGGAAGATGGAATACTGCTATGGGGAGCACGAGTAATAGTTCCAAGGCAGCGCCGTCGAGGCATACTGACTGAACTACATCACGGGCACCCTGGAGTATCAAAAATAAAGATGTTGGCCAGGAGCTATGTCCGAACACAGCGGCATTGGTAGGTCGGTGCCAAGAATGCCAACAAGTGCAGAAGGTGCCACCGGCAGCCCCGCTGCACCCATGGAAATGGCCGGGTAGACCATGGTCGCGACTTCATGTTGATTTTGCAGGCCCGTTTATGGGTTCAATGTTTTTTATGATAGTAGACACCTATTCCAAATGGCTGGATGTCGACAAAATGAACTCGGCAAATACAACAGCAACCATCGAAAAAATTTGCACCCCATTTGCAATACATGGGGCGGGATTCTCCGAACCCCAACCGGGTCGGAGAATCGCCAGGGGCTGGTGTGAATCCCGCTCCCGCCGGTTGCCGAATTCTCCGGCACCAGATATTCGGCGGGGGTGGGAATCACGCCGCGCCGGGGCCCCACCCGGCGATTCTCCGGCCTGCGATGGGCCGAAATCCCGCTGCTGGAATGCTTGTCCTGCCGGTGAGAATCAAACTACCTCTCTTACCGGCGGGACAAGGTGGCGCGGGCGGCCTCCGGGGTCCTGGGGGGGTCGCGGGGCGATCTGGCCCCGGGGGGTGCTCCCACGGTGGCCTGGCCTGCGATCGGGGCCCACCGATCCGTGGGCGGGCCTGTGCCGTGGGGCACTCTTTTCCTTCCGCCTTCGCCATGGTCTCCACTATGGCGGAGGCGGAAGAGACCCCCTCCACTGTGCATGCGCGGGGATGCCGTGAGCGGCCGCTGACGCTCCTGCGCATGCGCCGCACGGCAAAGTCATTTCCACGCCAGCTGGCGGGGCACCAAAGGCCTTTCCCGACAGCTGGCGGGGCGGAAATCAGTCCGGCGCGGGCCTAGCTCCTCAAGGTGAGGGCTCAGCCCCTCAAGATGCGGAGAATTCCGCACCTTTGGGGCGGCGCGATGCCGGACTGATTTGCGCCGTCTTTGGCGCCGGTCGGCGGACATCACGCTGATTGCGGAGAATCACGCCCATGGTATCCAGGAGGTGTTAGTTTCAGACAATGGGTCAGTTTTCACCAGTCAGTGGTTCACAAAATTCATGAAGACAAACGGCATTCAGCACATAAGGGCGGCACCATACCACTGGCCATCAAATGGGTTGGCGGAGAGAGGCGGGTTGAAAAAGCAGTCAGCAGGATCAGAAGACACTAAACTCAAACGCTGGCTATTCGACTATAGGACAACCCCACACACCACAACAGGAATAGCACTGGCGGAGCTACTCATGGGCAGACGACTCTGAACGAGGCTGAGTCTACTAGTCCCAGATTTAGGCGAAAGAGTAGAACGACACCAAGAGGCCCAATGCAGGGGCCATGATACTCGCCAAGAAAGTCAGTTCAACGTCGGTGAGAGATATGGATCAAAATTTATGCGAGTGGCCCCACATGGGTAGCAGGAATGGTCAAGGCCAGGACAGGACCTGTGTCGTATCAGATAGGTGTGGGAGAACACATCATAATAAAGCACCTGACAGGCTATTCACGCCCCTCCGGCACCACTGGTGAGGACATCGGTCTCTGATATTGACATCATGGCTGACGCCGCGGTTATTCCCCTGCTGCCGATGGAAGGGGGCGAACCGCCCCTCAGGAGCTCTCATCGGAAAAGACGGGAGCCTAGCCATTATACTCCCCCTACGTCGGAGGCCCAAGTGGAGGATCCAGACCCGGCACAGAAATAAAGAAAGATACCCGTGAGTCACGAGGACCACGGGGGCTCCTTGGACTTTGGGGGGGAGGGGTGTAATGATTTAGACCGGGCCTTTGAGATTGACCAATTGGAATACGAGTTCCCTGATTAGTGGCCCAATCAGGGAATCTCTTCTCTGTATATAACAGGGAGTGTCAGACCCTCTGCACTTCTAGTGTAGACAGCAAGCTGAATGCACATCGTCTACTGCTAATGGTTTTGTTAATAAAAGGATGGATTGATTGATTGATATTTATTGTCCATTTACCGAAGTACAGTGAAAAGTATTTTTCTGCGGCCAAGAGAACGCGCACGGTACATACATAGTAGACAAAAGAATAATCTACAGAGTACATTGACAATGGAACATCAACAAATAGTTATTAGTTACAGTGCGGAACAAGGGCCAAATAGGAGCAGCATAGAACAACAGTTATCTTCTGAACTGGTTAATATCCTTCGTCCAAAGAAACAGTGAGATGGAGCACAGCTTTTCTTAATGTTTCCTCTGCTAAAAAGACTTCCTTGACACTCATTGTGTCACTTGCAGTCTTTCATCAGTCGCTGCAGCCTGGCTTCTTTTACTTCACAGAATCACAGAATAATACAATGCAGAAGAGGCTCTTTGGCCCATCGAGTCTGCACCAATGCATGAAAAACACCTGGCCTGCTTACCTCGCCCCGTTTGCCTGCACTTGGCTCATAACTTTGAATGTTATGACATGCCAAGTGCTCATCTGGGTACTTTTTAAAGATATGAGGCAAACTGCCTTTACCACCCCCTCAGACTGTGCATTCCAGACTGTCACCACCCTCTGGGTAAAAAAGATTTTCCTCAAATTCCCCCTAAACCACCTGCCCCTCACCTTGAACTTGTGTCCCCTCGTAACTGACCCTTCAACTAAAGGGAACAGATGCTCCCTATCCACCCGGTCCATGCCCCTCATAATCTTGTACACCTCGACCAGGTCGCCCCTCAATCCTATTTGCACCAATGAAAACAACACAACTCTATCCAACCTTTCTTCATAACTTAAATGTTCCATCCCAGGCAACATTCTGGTGGATCGCCTCTGCACCCTTTCCAGTGCAATCATACCCTTCCTATATTGTGGCAACCAGAATTGCACACAGCACTCTAGCTGTGGCCTCACGAAAGTTCTGTACAACTCCAATATGACACATCTGCTTTTGTAATCTATGCCTCGATTGATGTAGGCAAGTGTCCCATATGCCTTTTTCATCACCCTATTAACCTACTCTTCTGCCTTCAGTGATCTATGGACAAACACGCCAAAGTCCCTTTGGTCTTTGGAACTTCCAAGTGTCAGGCCATTCATTGTCACATTGTTCCTTCCAAAGTGTATCACCTCACATTTTTCTGGGTTAATTTCCATCTGCCACTTTTCTGCCCATTTGACTATCCCGTTGATATCTTCCTGTAACCCAAGACACTCAACTTCACTGTTAACCACCGGGCCAATCTTTGTGTCATCCGCAAACTTACTGATCCTACCCCCAACATAGCCAGCTATGTTATTTATATAAATGACAAACAATAGGGGTCCCAGCACAGATCCCTGTGGTACACCACTAGACACTGGCTTCTAGTCACTAAAGCAGCCATCTGTCACCATCCTCTGTCTCCTACAGCCAAGCCAATTTTGAATCCACCTTATCAAGTTACCCTGTATCTTTTAAGTCTCCATGTGGGACCTTGTCAAAGGCTTTGTTGAAATCCATGTAAACTACATCAACTGCACTACCCTGATCTGCACACCTGGTCACATGTTCAAAAAATTCAATCAACTATGTTAGGCATAACCTCCCTCTGACAAAGCCATGCTGATTATTCCTGATTAAACCTGGTCTCTCCAACTGGAGATAGATTCTCTCCCTCAGAATTTTCTTCAATAGTTTCCCAGCACTGATGTGAGACTCACTGGTCTGCAGTTCTTTGGCTTATCTCTACAAACTTTCTCAAATAGTGGAACTACATTAGCTGTTCTCCATTCCTCTGACACCTCCCCTGAGGCCAGAGAGGAATTACAAATTTGGGGCAGAGTCCCTGAAATCCCCTCCCTTGCTTCCCACAGCATCCTGGGATGCAATTCATCTGGATCTGGAGATTTCTCCACTTTTAAGCCTGCCAACACCTCCAATACCTTGTCACTCCCTATAACGATTTTCTCAAGAACCTCACAGTCTCTCTCCCTGAGTTCCTCATTCTCTTGGGTGAAGACAGATCTGAAGTATTCATTTAACGCCCTGCCAATGTTCTCTGACTCCACTCACAGATTTCCCTGTTGGTCCCTAAAGGGCCCGACTCTTTCCCTGGGATATACTTATAGAATATCTTGGGATTCTCTCTACTTTTACCAGCCAGAGCTTTCTCATATTCCCACTTTGCTCTCCTAATTGCTAGCTTAAACCCCCTTTCTGTACTTCACTAATGTCTCCGTTAATTGGCTCCCCTTGTACTTGCTAAAAGCCTCTCTTTTCCTTCTCATCATATCCTGAATGTCTCTGGTCATCCATGGTTCTTGGGCTTGTTACTCCTTCCTATTAATCTAGAAGGTACATGTTGGGCTTGTACCCTCCTCATTTCCTTTTTGAACTGCTCTTCTGTAGATTTCCCCACAAGTAATTCTTTCCAGTCTACCTTGGTCAGATCCTGCCTTATTTTACTAAAATATGCTCTCCCCAAATCACAACCTTTTTTTGCAACTTGTCCATTTCTTTCTTCATAGCAAACTCAAATTGCACCATGCTGTGGTCGCTGTCACCAAAATGCTCCCCCACCATCACATTAACCATCTGTGCGGCTTCATTCCCCAGAATTAGGTCCAGCACTTCACCGTTGTTGTTGGACCCTCTACATATTGATCTAGACATTTTCCTGTATACATTTTAAGAATTCCACTCTATCTAAGACCTTAACAGTGACTATCCCATTTAATGTTGGGAACGTTGCAATCACCTAATATAATTACCCGATTATTATTTTTACATATCACTGTGAACTGCGCACATATTTGCTCCTCAATGTGTTGCTGACTATATGGGGGTCTCTAATAGACACCTAGCAATGTGGCTGTCCTTTTTTTGTTCCTAAGCTCTACCCACAAAGCTTCATTTGATGTCTGCTTCAAGCTATCATCTCCCCTTACTGCAATAACTGACTCCTTAACTAATAATGCAATGGCTCCTCATATTTTGCCCCCTCCTTTGTCTCGCCTGAAGTTTCTATATCCCGGGATGTAGAGATGCCAATCCTACCCATCTCTCAACCACAGCTCCATGATGGCTACCATATCACAATTCCACTTGTCAATCCGCGCCCTTAACTCATCCATTTTACCTGTAATACTCCTGGCATCAAATGAGAGGCCATCCAGGCTTTTCATCTTCCTTTTAAACTTGCTACCACTGTATTCCCTCTGACCTGATTGCTCTTCTGTGTTATACTGTGTCTCTATTCTTTTAACAGCCTGTGTCCCCCTCCAAATTAGTTTAAACTCTTTCTAGCAGCAGTAGCAAACCCGCCAGCAAGGATGTTAGACCCACCCTGGTTTAGATATAGACCGTCTCACTTGTACAGGTCTCATCTTCCCCAGAATCACTACCAGTGATCATGGAATCTTCCCTCCTGTGACAACTCTTAAACCACACAATCATCTGTGCTATACTCATATTCCTGTACTCGCTAGCATGTGACACTGGGAGCAATCCGGAGATTACAACCTGAGAGGTCCTGCTTTTCAGTCTACTACCTAACTCCATGAATTCTTGATACAAGACCTCATCCCTCTTTCTACATATGTCATTGGTGTACCATGACCTCTTCTTTATCACCCTCCCCATTCAAAATTCCCATGCCCCGTTCAGAGCCATCCTTGATCCTGGCACCAGGGAGGCAACATACATCCTGGATGTCTCTTTCACATCCACAGAAGTGCCTATCTGTGCCCTTGACTATAGAGTCCCCTATAACTATTGCTCTTCTGCACTTTGACCCTCCCTGCTGAGCAACAGAGCCAGCTGTAATACCACTGCTCTGGCTGCTGTTGTTGTTTCCACTGATAGGCCATCCCTCCCAGCAGTATCCAAAATGGTACACTTGTTAGAGAGAGGGACAGCTACAGAGGATCCATGCACTGACTGCCTGCCCTTTCTTGCGGTCACCGATCTAATTGCAGGCACTTTGGATTTGACCACATCTCTAAAACTCCTGTGTATGGTGCTTCCCACCACCTGCATGCTCCTAAGTGCATCCAACTGCTGCCCAAACAGATCCATGCGGTCTGTGAGGATCTGCAATTGATTACGCTTCCTGCAGAAGTCGTTGTCCGGAATGCTGAATGTGTCACAGATCTCCCACATCTCACAAGTGAAGTACTTTACCCCGCCAAATGACATTTCCAGCACTAATTAATGAATGAATTAAAAATAAATACTTATTAAATTAAGTTACAATTCCTATATAGTCTGTAATGCTAGATTTCTACGAGAAATATTAAATGATAAATACACTAATCTCTGCCCGCCGGTTTAGTTTCCCTTCTACTTAGTTAATTAATTCGTTTTAATTAGATTTTCAAATTTTTTCAAATTTAGTGCAGATTCCCTACCAGTCAATCAGGTCACAGCTTCACTGTGATGTCACTTTTTCATTCTTTTTTCAGCTTCAGTGGAAACCCCGATACTCAATCGAGGTAGTTATTTTATACTCATCTCTCCAATACTCCACCCTCAAAGATGCTCCATGGAGACTAGGGCGCGAATCCCTGAGGTAGTTACTCTATGCTCACCGCTGTGAAACTCCACCCTCTAAGTTGCACAATGGAGACTAGGCCACGAATCCCCAAGGTGGTTCCTCTATACTCACCTTTCCAATACTCCACACTCCGAGACTGCTCCCTGGAGACTAGACCTCGAATCCCCGATGTAGTTACTTTTTACTCACCTCTCCGATATTCTGCCCTCCGAGACTGCTCCGTGGAGACTAGGCCACGTATCCCCGAGGTAATTACTCTATACTCACCGCTCTAATACTCCGCCCTCTGAGCTACTCCATGGAGACTAGGTCGCGAATCCCCGAGGTAGTTAATTTATACTCACCGCTCTAATGCTCCGCCCTCCAAGTTGCTCCATGGAGACTAGGCCGTGAATCAATGAGGTAGTTACTCTATACTCACCGCTCTACTACTCTGCCCTCCGAGACGGCTCCCTGGAGACTAGGCCGCGAATTCCCGAGGTAGTTATTCTATATTCACCACTCTCATACACCGCTCTCCGAAACTGTTCTGTGGAGACTATAGGCCACAAATCCTCGTGGTAGTTACTGTGCACTCACTGCTCTAATACTCTGCCCTCCGAGGTTGCTCCTTGGAAACTAGGCCTTGAATCCCCAGCTAGTTACTTTATACTCACCTTTCCAATACTCCACACTCCGAGACTGCTCCCTGGAGACTAGACCTCGAATCCCCGATGTAGTTACTTTATACTCACCTCTCCGATATTCTGCCCTCCGAGACTGCTCCGTGGAGACTAGGCCACGTATCCCCGAGGTAATTACTCTATACTCACCGCTCTAATACTCCGCCCTCTGAGCTACTCCATGGAGACTAGGTCGCGAATCCCCGAGGTAGTTAATTTATACTCACCGCTCTAATACTCCGCCCTCCCAGTTGCTCTATGGAGACTAGGCCGCGAATCCATGAGGTAGTTACTCTATACTCACCGCTCTAATACTCTGCCCTCCGAGACGGCTCTCTGGAGACTAGGCCGCGAATTCCCGAGGTAGTTATTCTATATTCACCACTCTGATACACCGCTCTCCGAAACTGTTCTGTGGAGACTATAGGCCACAAATCCTCGTGGTAGTTACTGTGTACTCACTGCTCTAATACTCTGCCCTCCGAGGTTGCTCCTTGGAAACTAGGCCTTGAATCCCCAGCTAGTTACTTTATACTCACCTTTCCAATACTCCACACTCCGAGACTGCTCCCTGGAGACTAGGCCACGAATCCCCGAGGTCGTTCATTTATCCTCACCTCTCCAATACTCCACCCTTCGAGACTGCTCCCTGGAGACTAGGCCGTGAATCTCCGAGGTAGTTACTTTATACTCACCTCTCCAATATTCTGCCCTCCGATCTGCTCCCTGGAGACTAGGCCGCGAATCCCCGAGGTAAGTTACTTTTTACTCACCGCTCCACCTTCCTAGACTGCTCCCTAGGGACAAGGCCATCAAATTTCCAAAGACTTTCGATGGCTCTGTCCGTGGTAGTCATTCTTTCAATACCCAGCATTTTGCATTTTTGCATCTCTTCCTTTGGACAGTGATGAGTTTTGACGGATCTTTGAATGATAGAAAATGTCTCCCTCTTCCGACTCCTGTGTGGCAGCTTTTTCACCTTCAACTTGGAAGGTGGCCTTACATTTTTCAGTTGTTTGTTCTGCTTCATTTCAAATAGTAAAATAAGTTGAAAGTTGAAAAATTATTTTTTGTGGGCAGCAGGGTGGCACAGTGGTTAGCACTGCTGCCTTATGGCACTGAGGAGCCGCATTTGATCCTGGCCCCAGGTAACGGTCCATGTGGAGTTTGCACATTCTCCCCGTGTCTGCGTGTATCTCACCCCCACAACCCAAAGACGTGTTGATAGGTAGATTGGCCATGCTAAATTGACCCTTAATTGGAAAAAAAAATTGGGCACTTTAATTTTAAAAAAAAAGAAAAATCATTGTTTCAGGATTAAAAGGGAATAATCTCGTGACATTGAGAAAATTTGTTTGGATATCATCAGCAATTGCTTTTCATTAGTTTTCTGCATGTTGGGAATGTATAAAAAGGAAAACAAATGCTTCGGATGCTGTAACTTATTTGGAAAACAGGCAGGAAAATAATCTGTATGATAATGGGAAGCCAGCAACACTATTCAGAAGTTCAAATGATCTGAATTGAGGGTATTGTGGAAAGGCTGAAGGGCATTTTAGTGAATCAAAAGCACCCTTCTGGAGGAGTGACAAGTTTACTGATGCACTGACAGATACGCAGGATAGAGTTGCTCATTGGCTATTATTTGTCAAAACTCATTAAAACTGCATTCACTATCAGTTCACATGCCTCTTAATGCTGTCCCCAACTCATTTTCAAAAGATGCTGTGGAGAGGTTTGTCCATTGACAGTAGCTAGGAGTCAAATTAATCCATGGATTTTCCTGCTGCTTGAAAACGAAATTGTGAATTGTATTCATTGGAAGCCTCCCGCTGCGTCTTGTTCTGAGGCCAATGCAGATATGTTAAACTATGATGTTCCCGATCTAAAAGTAAAGTGCTTCCCATTGAATATACTGAAGTGGTTTTCCCATCATTGATGGTTGCATAGTGGTGATGTTACGGGACTAGTAACCCGGAGGTCCAATCATAGAATCCTAGAATTCCGACAGTGCAGAAGGAGGCCATTCGGCCCAATGAGTCTGCGCCAACCCTCCGAAAGACCACCCCACATAGACCCACGCTCTCGCCTTATCCCAGTAACCCAACCTAAAGTTTGGACACTAAGGGACATTTTACCATGGCCAATCCACCTAACCTGCACAGCTTTGGACTTGAAACCAGAGCACCCAGAGGAAACCCACGCAGACACGAGGAGTTTGCATAGTCACCCGGTCCCTGGTGCTGTGAGTTGCAAGTGGTAACTACTGTGCACCGTGCCATCCAAGCTAATGTTCTGGAGACAAGGGTTCAAATCCAGCTTTGCAACTGGTGCAATTTGAATTCAATTAATAGAAAAAAAGTCTGGATGAAAGCCATTTCAGTAATAGTGACCTTGTCAATTGTCATAAAAATCCATCTGCTTTACTGATGCCCCTTACTAATGTCCCTACGAATACCTACCAACATTACCTGGTCTGTCGCCTGCATGTAATTCCAGATTCACGGCGATGTGGTTGACTTTATCTGCCCTCTGAAATGGCCGAGCATGGCGTTAAATTCCGGGGCAATTAAGTTTGAGCAACAAATGCTGGACTTGCAAGCGATGCACACATTCCACAAAAGAATAAATAAAAGAAACATCATTGACTTATTTAAAATCTCTCTCTCGATTGAAAAACTTTTCAGAAGAAATCACAAGGGGTTTTAATGTCTAAGTTCCCCAGTGTTGGATTTCGGGGTACACCAAAGGTGTGCTAGAGAAGCTCTTTCAGAAGTTCCCAGCGAAGGGTTGCAATTGCTCAGAAGCGGAAGCTTGCTCTGTGCTGGGAACCATCCAAAAATGTGAAGTAAATTGGAAATTTTGCACAGTTTTGACAGAATTACATCAACTGTTATCCAGAAAAGGTTAGAAGAATTAAAACCACTTCCAACTTCTAGGTAACTGTTGTACAGACCCATTCCGACCCATCATATACCTAATCGTCGAGGGAATTTTCCCCAACCCTCAGCTCCCTTACCCAGGGGACTATCCCTACACTTCCAACCCCACATGGTTTTCCACCACCCATGTGACTACATCACACCCCCAATCCCCCAAGGGTCCCCCCCACACCTTGACTATCACACGCATGGGGCTAACCTCGACCAACCAGGAGCCTCCCCATCGTCTGATCCCCAATGAATCTTGTGCAACCAGATCCAACCTAAGGCTCGATTCTCCCTACCCATACCCCATCTGGACTGGATCCAACACCCAGTCTCCAAGGTCCCACACCCTCCCTCCACCCCACCCGCCAAACCTGACCACCGACCCCTGGTCCCTGCATGCCACTCCCCAGCCTCTTATCTCCCCTGACCCATAATTCTCCGCCCCGACCTCCAATTTCCACCACAATCTCTGATCCTCCTGGACATCCGATCCTCCTCCCCACCTCCAAAAACAAATCGACTTGCCTGAAGCAGTTACCTTCTCCCTGGCCTGTCAAGAACTTTTACATTTCAATTAAACCTACCTGGTTTACTGCAGTTATTATTAGAAAAAGGGCCGTGGCCTCCTTCACTTTGTCTTTCCCGTTCTTCGATACTGATCCCCAGAAAACGCACTGCACTATCTGACACTCACCCGGACTGAGTCAGAAGGCCGGGCAGGACAGGCCGGGAAAGAATTAATGTAGGTAATTGGACACCAAGTGGAAATCATACTCACTCTCACTCCAAGGAAGTTGAAGCTCAAGATTTCTTAGCACAGCTTCAATAATTATTGCACAGCGTTGTTTTGTGCAAAATGTTAGACTTTATTTTAACTCCAAATAGCTTCAAAAGAGGATACAACATTGGAGCACGAGTGGGCCATATGCTGCTTGATCCTGCTCTGCCATTCAGTGCGGTTATGACTGACCTTTGACCCCAACTCCATTTTCTCACCTTTTCCCAATGTCATGTGATGCTGTTATTTTATAATGATCTATCATTCGCAGTTTTTAACATTTTTGATGGCTGAGTGTTCGAGCTCTCTGAGACCGAGAATTCCAAAGATTGAGAGCCTTACGAGTGAAGGGATTTCTCTTCATCACAGCCTCCAATCCACCCTGTCCTAGGATAGGAGAAACATCCTCTCAGTATCTATCCTGTTACACCGTCAATGACTTTTCTACATTTCAATGAGATGCACCTTCCACTCTTGTAAATGCGACAGAATTTGAGATCATTCTACTTGATCTTTCCTTGTTGGACAACCCTCTTTACCAGGAATCAATCTGCTATGTTCTTGTATGTGATACAAAGGCATCAATCACTTGAGGGATTGTGTGAACACGTTGTGGGTTCATTATTAAGACCAGGCGCATGATAACAACACAAATTAATAGGAAACTTATATGCATAAGAGCTGAGTGTGTGTGCTCTACTCAAAGAAAAAGTAAAACTAAAACTGGATCGCCTGACACATTTCTTTTCTAGTGATGTCAAGCTGCAACTCCTTAAAGGCCTATTATAACATGATCTAGTCAACATTCATTACACCCTCCCTAAGACAGGTATATCTTTGCTCAGGCAAGGAAACTAAAATGGCACACAGTGCTGCAGGTGTGGTCTCCTCAAAGCCCTGCATGATTGTAGGAAGACTTCCTTCCTGTTATAGTGCAAGCTCTCAGAGTCCCGACTGCCAATGCTAATTTTCTTAACCCAGCTCTAGAAAGCCTCCTAAACAAGAGGAGGACAAAGGAAGCAGTCCAAAGATGCCCTGAAGGATTACCTCAAGAATGCAACATAGACGTCAACGCCTGGGAGACCCTTGCTCAGTAGAGGAACTACTTGGAGGAACCTCTCGATTGAAGGGACACAATTCTTCAGTGACACCTGATGGCAAGAAGAGGCCCAGAAAAGGAACCAGAGCAAGGAATACCAGTGATCTAGAGTCCAAGAACTGATCCTACCTTCCAAAAACTCTTGCTAAGTGTGCAGCCGAAGATGCAGCTCTACGATCGGGCTCATTAGCCATGCAAGAACCCACAGAGCCCAAAAACAGTAACACGGACTTTCTTAGGTGAAGAATCATACTCGTTAGCAAGTGATTGCCGAAGAAGAAGACTGCAACCTTCCTCCAGTAAGGGCTAACAGATCAGGCAGAATTCTCCATTCCCGCTTCAGTGAATGGGAGACTTGGCTGAGTGCCAAATTCTCTGTCCTCGCTGGCAGCGGTAGCGGGGCAGACTCGCAATGGAGAATACCGGCCACCATGTGACTTTTTAATTGTTTTATGCACCTGCATAATTGGGCATAGTATGTCATACCAAACCACTGCCCAGCCTGTAAGAATCTGAGTAATAAGAAGGCCTCTGCCTTTCACACTAGCCATCTTATTTTACACAATTATTTTTCTTTCCGGCTGATTAAACTGACCTTGTGTCGAAACTTTAGACTTGGAACGAGAGGTGGTAGTATTCCAAATTTACAGAAGTGCTTCTTAAAGCAGTTCTATGCTATAAAAGTCCAATTAAATCTTATTTGGACAAATCGATGAGCAGGAATCAGCGGGCAGACCCTACCAGGAATATGCAGCAACTGTTTTTTTTCTCTGAATCAGCCTGCAATTCTGTGTGTGCAGCAGTTACCGGTCCAGCACGGAAAAAAAAATCAATTTCCATTTTTGGCTTGGCTTTAACTGCTGCACACATATAATCAACGTAACAGATCCAAAATAACACGGCAGAGTAGTCCACTCTGCAGCTGTCAATTGAGTAAAAACTGTTGCACCTTTGAACGAGCATTTTTGGATAGCACAATTGCTTCACAGCTCCAGGGTCCCAGGTTCGATTCCGGCTTGGGTCCCTGTCCTCCCCATGTATGCGTGGGTTTCCTCCGGGTGCTCCGGTTTCCTCCCACAGTCCAAAGATGTGCAGGTTAGGTGGATTGGCCATGATAAATTGCCCTTAGTGTCCCAAATTGCCCATAGTGTTGGGTGGGGTTACTGGGTTATGGGGATAGAGTGGAGGTGTTGACCTTGGGTAGGGTGCTCTTTCTAAGAGCCGGTGCAGACTCGATGGGCCGAATGGCCTCCTTCTGCACTATAAATACTATGATATACAACTGGAAGATTGTAAATAGATGAGGTAAAAATAGTGTAAATTTACTTTTATAATCTGGGGCGAGATTCTCCGACCCCCCGCCGGGTCGGAGAATCGCCGGGGGCTGGCGTGAATCCCGCCCCCGCCGGTTGCTGAATTCTCCGGCACCGGATATTCGGCGGGGGCGGGAATCGTGCTGCGCCAGTTGGCGCCCCCCCCCCGCGATTCTCCGGCCCAGATGGGCCGAAGTCCCGCTGCTAAAATGCCTGTCCCGCCGGCGTAAATTAAACCACCTACCTTACCGGTGGGACAAGGCGGCGCGGGCGGGCTCCGGGGTCCTGGGGGGGGCGCGGGGCGATCTGCCCCCGGGGGGTGCCCCCACGGTGGCCTGGCCCGTGATCGGGGCCCACCGATCCATGGGCGGGCCTGTGCCGTGGGGGCACTCTTTTCCTTCCGCTTTCGCCATGGTCTCCACCATGGCGGAGGCGGAAGAGACTCCCTCCACTGCGTATGCGCGGGAATGCCGCCAGCGGCCGCTAACGCTCCCGCGCATGCGCCGCCCGGAGATGTCATTTCCGCGCCAGCTGGCGGGGCACCAAAGGTCTTTTCCGCCAGCTGGCGGGGCGGAAATCCGTCTGGCGCAGGCCTAGCCCCTTAAGGTTGGGGCTCGGCACCGCAAGATGCGGAGAATTCCGCACCTTTGGGCCGGCGCGATGCCCGACTGATTTGCGCCGTTTTGTGCACCAGTCGACGGACATCGCGCCGATACCGGAGAATTTTGCCCGTGGTATCCACAAAATAAAAAAGGGTTGATCAATTCTGGGAAAAGGGAAATTTTCAAGGATTGTAGGAGACAATAGAGAGTACGTCCAAGCCGGAAAATCAGATTTTAAAAAACATCGACAGGGCGGCACAGTAGCACAGTGGTTAGCACTCCTGCATCACGGTGCCACGGATCCAGGTTCGATCCTGACCCCGGGTCACTGTCTGTGCAGAGTTTACACATACTCCCCATGCCTGCGTCGGTCTCATCCCCACGACTCAAAGATGTGCCGGGTAGGTGGATTGGCCATGCTAAATTGCCCCTTAATTGGAAAAAAAAAGAATTGGGCACTTTAAATTAAAAAAAAAGAAAACATTGAAGACTGTGGTGGAATTCTCCCATGCCACCACCAGTGGGTTCATTGGTCGATGGAGGTTTGAGGTTGGCGTGGGGCCCAGAAGTCTGTTTACACTGGTGTGAATTTCCCACGGGATTTTCCTCTGGTGCCCGTCCACCCCGCCCCCCCCCCCCCCCCCCCCCACACACACACACACACACACACATACATACACACACACACACACACACACACAATTCTCCGCAATGTCAGCAGGAAAAAATGTCTGTGCAAAACACGTCTGGAACATCGTGGCATGCACATGTTGGGACTCCTCTGGAAAAAAAACCTGTGGCTGCTTTCAGAGTTCTGGATCTTTCTCTTACTCTCTCTTTCGTTCTCTCTCTCTCTTCCTCTCTCCCTTCTGCTTGCAGTATTCATAGATCTTACATGGATTGGGTATAGGCAGCCTCAATATTGGTCCACAGCTCAACGTTATGTTCTATTCAGCATTAAACTAAAAGTCCTGACAGAATGATTGAACAAGGAAAACAGCAGAGATTCACAATGGAAGCTGACAGTGAGACAAGGCGAAGGATGAACCCTGTGGTCTTCAAGGTCCTTTGTCAGGGACGAATGGGTGTCAGAAGCCCACACTGTGTGGGCCACTGACACTCACCTGTAACTTTGCCCAAATTGGCTAATTGATGGCCAGAAAATCGACCCACCATTAATTTAGGGGCTCTCAAACCTGGAGTGTCAATAGAAGACCGTCGAGCTTGGAAGCAGCAGCATGAAGCCTACTGGTTGTGAGGGGGAGGGCAGTCCCAGTCAAAAGACCTTTTCAGCTGAGCCACCATTGTGGAAAGCGTGTCCCTTCAAATCTTGGTCTGCGGCTACAGCTGAAGGGAAGGAGGGAGGGCCTTTCAGTCATCCTGGAGCTATGTACCCCTAGTCTGTCACTGGCATGCCACTCGCTGGGCAGCTGCACTGTCCTACATAGCCTGCATAGACTTGGAAATCGAATGAAAAATCTCACAATTGGGCTCAGCAGGGCTTTAAGTACCTTAAATGAATGCCTACCACTTGTCAAATGTATTGAAGCTTCTGACATGGGGAGTTTGAAATAGATAACGTTCCATCACAGTGCACCAACATCCCTCATCCTGAGTCCTAAAAACATGACAACTGAACATGACCATAGGCTGGAACAAACTCAGAATATCAATGTTTAAAATCTGCGGAAATGAGTAAAAGGGAAAGATCTACAATCACATATTTCATGCAGCAAGAAGGTTGTCATAAGCCACAAGACACAGAACTCCTCAATTGATCTGACAGTACTGACACTCATAACTGCAGCCCTGAATTTGTGCTTGATTACTTCAATCTGAGTACATTGGAGCTTTCTGGAGGATTGGACTAGCTCACTGGAATCGTCTCAGTGCTGTCATTAAAGACCGGACAGGTTTGGTGAAAATGTGGGAAGTTACAAGCACAGCAAGCATGGAATAGGAGCACTCTATTTTATTGTTGGGTCGCAGACGGATTGATGCGTGGCGATACAGTGCAAACGTTTGAATTCTTCTGTCTGCGCAGGCTGAATGGTCAATGATTAATCGTTCAATAGGATTGTGAATACAACAGATCTAAAGCAGGAAGGGAATTAATCATGAGTTCCAAAGTTCAGGTAGAATATCTGTCAGGGGTATTCTCCAAAAAAATAAAATGATCAAGAGAACAATTTAATTACTCCTGTTTACAAACGCGAAGGGGAAGGGGATGCGCCACGGTTATCCTGCACCCAGGTCCATTGAGACAGCAGAAATGCAAACTCCCTGCTGGCTCGACAGTTCAATGATTTTGCTGTGTAACCCTGCACTGAATGTGCTGTTGGTTGAACATTCTATAGGGGTACAGTGGCATGTATATCTGGAAGAGTTTTAGTTAGCTTTCATGGCCAGAATTCTCCGCTATTGGGATTCACTTTTCCCGTTGGCAGCGCACTCCTGCCCACGGGTTTCCTGGCGGCGTGGAATGGCTTCAATGGGAATGGCATGCCACCAAGAAACACACGACTGAGGGACTGGAGAATCCAGCCCATGCCTTACAGGCAACCTGTCCCTTTTAGTCCCTCATTGCACATCACTGTTCAGTGTCTGTGGAAAACTAGCTACAAGAAAAAGCACAGAAAATGTAACAACAATCAAGATGGCAGACACCCAGGTTTTCCATTGCCCTACTGAAGGCATTACAGGAGGTGGAAAGGAGGTTAGAAGCAATGTTCATGCAGAGGGCCAGAGGCCTACAAGATACACCATCCGAATAGGGAATGGTTACAGGTAGTCAGGGAGATCAATTCTTGGCTTTGAGGACCTGGCAACAGCACCAAAAGAGATTCACTGACCTCATGGTCAGTGAATGGCACCTTCAAAGGACATCTCCTCCCCATTGCATCACCAGTCTCTCAGGTTGCTCAATGCATTGCAACCGCATCACTCAACCATCTGTAATTTCCAATAATAAAGACAGAGACCAAACTACACCTCACACCCACACACATCTATCATTGCTTTCAACCTCAAACTCTCCTTTCATTGCTTCAACATGTCACCAGTGATTCATTCATGGGATGTACAACACCCAAGGATGGTGCAACACCATCACTGACATGCTTCCCTTTCCCTGAAAGGGCAAGGTGGCCATAACAGGAAGCAGAAGAGCAGAACCTGAGGGGGACAGGAAAGCCTGCATTGCCTGAGCCCTCTAGAGGAGGCCATCCTCCACAACATGGAGTAGACTTCAACAGAATCCATTGCAAATGCCATTGCTGAGGACATTCAGGATGACTGATTGTTACTGCTTTGTGCTCATTCTCGATCCAACCACACCTTCATCCTGCTATCCAGCATGAAAATTGCAGATGGTATGACCATGGGCATCTTGCTTTCCTCCCCAAACTCTTCCCTTATCAAAACTCTCTCCTTCTGCATTATGTTTTCAGGGATCCAAGAACTGCCGCCTGGCCAGTCAGAGCATGAGAAGCCAGATTTTGTGGCCAAAGCGTTTCAGGATAATGCTTGAAAGTAATGCTGAGGTAAAATGAAGGATTCATCTAGAGAATGATTAGTGGGGAGGTTGGCGTGTGGTGAACCAGGGAAGATGCAATGAATCAGGATAACTCTTCCAGCACCAAAGGGGCTGATCAATAGACAACAGACTAGATTCTCCAGTTCCCCAGCCACATGTTTCTCGGTGGCACGCCGTTCCCAAGTGGCAGGATCCTGTCTTATCACCATTTGTCAGTGGGATTTCCCATTGAAGCCATCCCATGCCACCGGGAAACCCACGGGTGGGGATTCGCTGCCGGCGGGAACAATGAATCGCAACATCTAGAGAATTCCAGCCAATGTTCAAGCAGATTAACTGCTCACAACTTGCTTTTACAGTGTGTGAATATAATAGAATCTAACCTGACTGCCCTTACAACTGCTTTTTTTCTCCATGTTGCTCCCAAATTCAAGGGGCGGAATTTTCCGAGCCTCCGCGCCGAAATCGCAATCGGTGCGGGTGCAGAGAATGGCTGTTGACGCCGAAATCCAGTGCAACGCGCGTCCCGGAGGCCCCTGCGTCGATTCTCTGATGAAAACTGGCCGAGTTCCCGACGATGTTGTTCTAACTACGTTTTTCCTGTCGGGAACGGCCTGTGGCGGCTGCGGAGTCAGTCCGCGGCCGGTCTGGTGGGGGGTGGGGGGATCCTTCACCGGATTGGGGGGGGGTAGTCTCATAGATGGCCAGGCTAGCGATCGGGGGCCTCCGATCCGCGGGCACACACGATCTTGGAGGGCCTATATGTTCGGGGCCGGTCCGCGGTGTGAGTCCGCCATGTCGCACGGGGCGACCACTGAAGGCCACCGCCCGACCGGACGTGCAGGGCCCCGAATCGGAAGCCAGAGCTGCGAGGAGTACTCCGGGGCCCTGCCAGCCCCCTTCAGGTAGGAGAATCACTCTGGACTTTCTTCAGGAAAGTCCAGAATTAAACGCCCACGTTTTGACGCTGGAGTGGGGAAATAGCCCCATTATTGGAGAATCCCGCCCAAGATGTTTAAGATATTTATAAAAATTGGATCAGTAAAATGGAATGAATTATTTAAAAAAGGAGTAAAAATAGAAGATAGAGGCAAGGTCTGATCGAACTAATAGAATCATAGATTTCCTGCAGTGCTATTCGGCCCGCTGAAAGAGCACCCTACCTAAGCCCACTGACCCACCCTTTCTCTATAACCCAGTAATGTCACCTAACCTTGAACACTAAGGGGCAATTCAGCATGGCCAATCCCCCTAACCTGCACGTCTTTGAACTGTGGGAGGAAGCCGGAGCACCCGGAGGAAACCCACGCAGACAGGGGGAGAATATGCAATGCCTACACAGTCAGCCAAGGCGTGAATTTAACCCGGGTCTCTGGCGCTGTGAGGCAGCAGTGCTAACCACTGTGCCACCATGCCGCCAACTGTGCCACCAACAAGAACGATACGCAATTATATTGCACGGTAAAAGGCAGTAAAATATTGTCAAATGTAATTTGACACCAAGGTACATGAGAAGATAGTAGAATGCTGAACTAAAGATTTTATGGATATTCTGAAGTGGAGAGGGAGAGGTTAGAGTGAAGGCGAAGTGTAGGGACGGAATTCCAGAGATTAGGCCCCAAGCAGCTGAAGGTACAGTTGCCAATGGTGATTTTTTTTTTTTGCAATTTAGAGTACCCAATTCATTTTTTCCAATTAAGGGGAAATTTAGTGTGATCAATCCACCTACCCGGCACATCTTTTGGGTTGTGGGGACGAAACCCACGCAAACACGAGGAGAATGTGCAAATTCCACACGGACAGTGACCCAGAGCCGGGATCGAACCTGGGACCTCGGCACTGTGAAATGATGATTAACAGGGATGGAGAAGAGGCCAAAATCAGAGGAAGGCAAAGATCTTGGCGGGTCCTCAGGCTGGAGGATAAAGTACTTTTTTTTAAAAATTGCTCGTCAAAGCATTGTTATTGGCATTTTGTTTGGGGTGAATATAGTTAGAAAGTTACAAGCAATGTTTGAAAAGCTTTATTACTGTATTCATAATGCTCCGTGCGTGAACTAAAAGAGGAATTTTCTAGGTCCCCTCCAATATTCCTTGCAATTTCCCTTTGCCGCACAGACTGTCATGCAACCATGTATGGACACACCTTAAACGGACCACTACCTGTGCATAACCTGTTTATCCCCTCAACATTAAGTTCTGGATTGCCATGTGGCTGTGCAACTGCGCAGCTTAGTTGCAATTTTGGTCTCATCTATAATCTGGGAGTTAAATTTGTCCTCACACTTTAAATGAACATCAGGGGCGAAATTCTCCCCAAAAGGCGCGATGTCCGCCGACTGGCGCCCAAAACGGCACCAGACGGGCATTGCGCTGCCCCAAAGGTGCAGAATGCTCCGCATCTTTGGGGGCCGAGCCCCAACATTGAGGGGCTAGGCCGGCGCCGGAGGGATTTCCGCCCCGCCAGCTGGCGGAAACGGCCTTTGTTGCCCCGCCAGCTGGCGCGGAAATGACAGGTAGGGGCGGCGCATGCGCGGGAGCGTCAGCGGCCGCTGACAGTTTCCCCCGCATGCGCAGTGGGGAGAGTCTCTTCTGCCTCCGCTTTGGTGGAGGCCGTTGCAGAGGCAGAAGGGAAAGAGTGCCCCCACGGCACAGGCCCGCCCGCGGATCGGTGGGCCCCGATCGTGGGCCAGGCCATCGTGGGGGCACCCCCCGGGGTCAGATCGCCCCGCGCCCCCCCCCAGGACCCCAGAGCCCGCCCACGCCGCCTTGTCCCGCCGGTAAATAGGTACTCTAATTTACGCCGGCGGGACAGGCAATTTATTGGCGGGACTTCGGCCCATCTGGGCCGGAGGATCGAGCGGGGGGGCCCGCCAACCGGTGCGGCCTGATTCCCGCCCCCGCCCAATCTCTGGTACCGGAGACTTCGGCAACCGGCGGGGGCGGGATTCACGGCGGCTAACGGCCATTCTCCGACCCGCTGGGGAGTCGGAGAATGACGCCCCAGGTTTACGTACAGAGTGAACAGATAACCTCCTTACCCAACCCTACCATCTTCCCAAGTATAAAGTCTGAATCAAGGCATTAAGTTGGTCGAGTTTTCCCCATTATATCGACCATGTATTATTTTGTTTCAGTCTCTCCACGTGCTAAGCTCCTAATGAAGGTTCAAAAGCAAAAGATCCCTTCCTGATCACAAGAAAAGCTGAGTAAAACTTTCCAAGGTATTATTCCCCATGTTATTCCACTTTTCCCAGTTGCATTTCATGTTCCTTCGTCTGTGCTTTTGACACATCTGCAGGCACTGTTTTCTATCGAGCATGTCACCATCTGTGTTTATAATATCTCTGTAACCTTCAATCCCATTCATAACCAGATAACGATCCAATTATGTTTAAAGGGAATTAATTAACAAAACATTTTCACATGTCTGTCGGGAAAATACTTTTCTAATTTCTAAACTCTTGGCTCAGATTCACCTGAGGAAGGAGCAGCGCTCCGAAAGCTAGTGATATCGAAACAAACCTGTTGGACTTTAACCTGGTGTTGTAAGACTTCTTACTGTGCTCACCCCAGTCCAATGCCGGCATCTCCACATCTTGGCTTTGATGCAGCATCTGGAAAACCTACTTACTGGGCATAAGTCATTGTTAGAAAGAGAATGTATCGGAAGCAAAATATCACAAAGTGTATCTTTACATGCTTAGATATTCTTGCACCTTGCTTGTGTGACACATCATTTTGTAAATGCAACATTTTGAGAACGGATTCTCCGGTCCCGCAGCCGCGTGTTTTTCAGCCACGTGCTGTTTGCTGGCGGCGGGATCCTATCCTCCCGCCACTTGTCAATAGGATTGACCGTTGAAACCACCCCACGCTACTGCGATACCAGCTGGCGGGGGCATGCTGCCGCCAGGAAAAGTGAATCCCGACGACCGGAGAATTCTGTTCCACAGATCAAAATATTGCATTTGCAAAATGTTGTGTCACAGTTTCAGCCTTTGAGATAAGAATCACAACTGAACAATCAGAGAAGAAAGACAGTCATTTTCTGATGATATTGATGAACTGGCCTCTCTGCAAGCGGTCTGGCATATGGTGCAAAACAGTTGATAACTGGAAATGAGCTTCCCTCAGCACCAGTAAATAGATCATAAATCACTTTAGGATGTGCACATTCAGTACACTGCACCCTACCCTTTGGCCTGGAAGGGTCAAGTGAGCAAAACATAGAACATTAGAGCACGAAAGGAAACCATTTGGTCCAGCATGCCTTTATATTTGGGAGAGATGTCAAATTATTCCCAATCCCCTACTCTTTCCCTATAACCCTGAAAATTTTCTCAGGTATAAATCCAATTACCTTTGAAGGTTACGGTTGCCCTTTGGCAGTACATTAGAAATCACAACCACTCGCTGCAGTCGAACAAAGGTCTACTCATTTACCCCCTGGTTCCTTTATAAATTATCTTAAATCGCTCCACCTTAACAGGCAAGTTCCTTTATGCCTGTTCGGGAAGGCATATCTGGACATAAATACTCCCCTTGTATTTATGTAGTGGTGCATTGTTTGTGACATGGTGTAACAGATGCTGCAACTTATTGAACGATATCACAGGAGATCTGCTATGTATATAAAAAGTAATGTGTATGTTTATGAACCTCAATCTAAGTTCAGTGAGCAAAAGAGATTCACATACCCATTTGCTTCATTAGGTTACCAGTTGTAATAATCTCTTGTATGCATTGATTGTATTATTTCTCAGTCATAAAAATGGTTGGTTGAATTTCATTAGCCAGCAGCAATTACATTACAAGAATCCTCCAGTGTGGATCTCATAATACATCATCATCAGGCAATATGTGGTCCCTGGATCTATAATGAGACCCATTGCTGGTTTAAAGAAAAGCAAAGTTGAAAATGGAATGCAAATATTTAAATACTCACAATATATGAACGTAATAGAGAAGTGAAGGTCTGATATCATCCCTTGAGAATCTGATGCTTGGAATTTTTGTTGCTTCTCACTGCATCTTAAATATGAGGTGTGAGGGGTGGCACAGTGTTTAGAACTAATGCCACACAAGCGCCAGGGACCCAGGTTTGGT
This sequence comes from Scyliorhinus torazame, assembly GCF_047496885.1. Taxonomy (NCBI): domain Eukaryota; kingdom Metazoa; phylum Chordata; class Chondrichthyes; order Carcharhiniformes; family Scyliorhinidae; genus Scyliorhinus; species Scyliorhinus torazame. The sequence continues at coordinate 194,498,057 of NC_092707.1, read as the reverse complement.
TCCGGCCTTGAGTGAAAGTGTGGAGCTTGCACGATCGTCTCGTGAGTTTCCTCGCATGCGCAGTCCGGCTGGCGTGTTCTGCCGCATGCGCAGGGGGGTGTCTTCTCCGCACTGGCCTCTGTAGGGCTCTGCCACGGCCGGCGCGGAAGGAAGGAGTGCCCTCACAGCACAGGCCCGCCTGCAGGTCGGTGGGCCCCAACCGCGGGCCAGGCAACCATGGCCCCCCCCCCGAGAACCGTACCAACCGCCTACCAGCCAGGTCCTGCCATGTGGGACCATGTCCAATTCACGCCGGTGGGATTGGCCAGTAATCGACGGCCGCTCGGCCCATCGGGGCCCGGAGAATTGCCGGGGCGGCCGCTGCCAACGGCCCCCGACCGGCACGGCGTGATCCCCGCCCCGCCCGAAAACTGGCGGCGGAGAATACGGCAGCTGCCGTCGGAGCGGCGGGGAGGGATTCACGCCGCCCCCCCCCGGGGATTCTCCGACCCGGCGGGGTGTCAGAGAATCCCATCCCGAATGTTTCGAATCCAGATGACCCTTTGTCAAAGCACTGATTGCGGATTTGAACCCCATTCTGCATACTGGAGCACACAATCTAGGCTCACATGTATGTGTTGGAGTGCTGCATTGTCACAAAAACTGTTTTTTTGTCAAAGATGGCTCTATTCGAAGAACAGTTGGGGAATTCTTCCCATGTTCTTGTTAACGTTTATTCTCCAGCATCACTAAACAACAGATTAGCTGGTCATTTATCTCTGTGGCACTAAACTGGCTGTTCAGTTTACAAGGTGATTTTGTACAGTTGAAAAGCAACGAGACTTCAAAAAAATATTTCATTGGCTTTGTTTCCACTGGGGAGATCTGAAATTGTTAAAGGTGCAGTATAAATGCAAATTCTTCATTTGAAAGTTTCAATGCATTGTGTCCATTACACTCACTTTTGATTTGCAAAATTATTAGCAAAGCCAATCGTTTCACACTAAGTCAAATACAAATTCATTTCTGTTGATGCGGGAAGTTTGTAAATTGATAGAACCAGACATTTACTTTTTTTCCCTAAATTAGAGTACCCAATTATTTTTTTTCCAATTAAGGGTTAATTTAGCGTGGCCAATCCACCTACCCTGCACATCGTTGGGTTGTGGGGGTGAAACCCACGCAGACTCGGGGAGAATGTGCAAACTCCACAAAGACAGTGACCCAGGGCCGGGATTCGAACCTAGGTCCTCAACACCGTAGACAGCAATGCTAACCACTGTGCCACATGCCACCCTAGAACCAGGCATTTACAAGAACTTTTTTTTATTTTTTCATGGGATGTGGGCATTGCTGACTGGGCCATCCCTGAGTCAACGACATTGCTGTGGGTCTGAAGTCACAAATAGGCTCGGCCAGGTAAGGACGGCAGATTTTCTCCCCTAAAGGACATTAGTGAACCAGGGCCGGGATTCTCCCCCAACCAGCGGGCAGGCCGTACTGGGAGTTGCAAAATCCTCAGCACTTTCGGGGGCTAGGCCGGCGCTGGAGTGGTTGGCCCGCGCCAACTGGCGCCGAAGGGCCTCCACCGGCCGGCACGAGTTGGCCCAGGTGCATGCCATGATCTGGCGCATGCGCAGAACCGCTGCCATGATCCCTGCGCATGCGCAGGGTTTTTATCTTCACGCCGGCCATGGCGGAGCTTTACAGAGGCCGGCGCGAAGGGAAGGAGTGCCCCCATGGCACAGGCCCGCCCGCAGATCGGTGGGCCTTGATCGCGGGCCAGGCCACCATGGGGGCACCCCCCCCCCGGGCCGGATCTCCCCGCGCCCCCCCCCCCGAGGACTCCGCGGGCCACCCTCAGAGCCAGCTCCCGCCGGTATGGACCATGTGTATTTCACGGGCGGCCGCACGGCCCATCGTGGCCCGGAGAATTGCCGGGGGGGGGGGGGGGGGGCACTGCCAACGGCCCCGCCCGACGTGACGTGATCCCTGCCCCCGGAAAAAAACCGGCGCCGGAGAATTCGGCAGCCAGCGTTGGAGCAGCGCGGGGGGGGGGGGGTCGGAGAATCCCGCCCCAGATGTTTTGTAAAAACAATCGACAATTGGTTGTCATGGGCATGATGGCAGAGTGGTTAGCACTGCTGCCTTACAGCTCTCGGGATCCGGATTCAATTCCGGCCTCCAGTCTGTGTGGAGTTTGCACTTTGTCCCCGTGTCTGCGTGGGTTTCCTCCGGGTGTTCCAGTTTCTTCCCACAGGCCAAAGATGTGCAGCTAAGGTGGATTGGCCATGCTGAATTGCCCTTAGTTTCCAAAAAGTTTGGTGCAGTTATTGGGTTATGGGGATAGGGTGAAGGCGTGGGCTTGAGTACGGTACTCTTTCTAATGGACAGTGCAGAGACTATGGGCCGAATGGCCTTCTTCTGCACTGTAGGGATTCTGTGATTAGACTTTTAATTCAAGTGTTTTTATTGAATTCAAATTTCACCATCTGCCGTAGTGGGATTCAAACCCGGGTACCCAGAACATTACCCTGAGTCTCTGGATTACTGGTCCAGAAACAGAATCACTGCACCACTGCCTCCCTATACTATAAGAAGTCTTACAACACCAGGTTAAAGTCCAACAGGTTTGTTTCAAATCACTAGCTTTCGGAGCACTGCTCCTTCCTCAGGTCAGTGGAAGGAGCTGCGCTCCGAAAGCTAGTGATTTGAAACAAACCTGTTGGACTTTAACCTGGTGTTGTAAGACTTCTTACTGTGCTCACCCCAGTCCAATGCCGGCATCTCCACATCATCCCTATACTATGCCACTGCCTCGTTTTGGCAACAAGACAATTATTTGGACCAACAGAAAGCCCATAAGCAATGGTCGCAATACAGGTGAGGTTAGCAGCTAAACATTATAATTAAAGTCCAGAAACTACAGTATCAATGGGACATTATAGCACAACATTTAAATGGACATCCATCCAATGCTACAATAAATTGCACATAAAAGATTAGCAAAGCAGGAAAGAATGGTATACATTATAGGAATTAATTCTCGACTGGCCGACGAGACTGTGACACCAACATTTCTTGGTTTCCGCTGCAAGAAGGGCTGTGGGGGCACAGAGAATGGGCAGGGGGGGCAGTTGTTGCAATTTGATAAGAACAGGAGCACATTTCCACCACCACACAAATATTTTAAAATATCTTATGAGTATTAATAATCTACTTATAAAAGTCAGCAAAGTCTCCACATGGTGTGACCTAATTGCCTAGTTTGGATTATATTCCTTGATGAGATTTTCCTGAAAGCCACATATCCCAATTTATTTTAAGCTTCATTTTATGGGATGTGGACGTTGCTGGTTGGGCCAGCATTTATTGCCCATCCCTAACTGGTCCCCATTTCAATGAGCACTTGAGAGCATTTATATATTGATCCTTCTGGATTTATATATAAATGCTCAAATCATAACCTCAGAACCATCAATAAGACTGAAGAAAACAGGAGAAACTGATTTGGCATTTAAGTTAAAATGGCGAATGAGGAAATGTATCCGCATTTTTAACTTACTACAAATAGTACAAAAACAGAACAAATATGTTGCAGATTGATAGCCGAGAACTCAACTCCCATAAAGTCAAAGATATGAAAAGCAAGTTTGGAGACAAATGAAGAACATGACCACAAAACATTTAACACAATTTCATTCTTTCTCAATTTTGAATCTTTACTGATGGGGAAATGTGACCTGCTGTTTACTAACATTCATGACAGACCAAATCAGTGTAACTGTTGAAAAAACTGCAGAGTATTTGAATTGCACTATTTCATTGCATGATTGTAAAAGTGTATGAAGACCCTGGAGGGATTTTTGTTTAAAGCTTTTGGAAATTCAAGCAAGTTAACCTTTTGAGACTTGAGATATATGTGTGGCACCACTGTCGCACAATGATTTTCAGTGGTTCCTTGATTTGGCACCGAAATATACAACAGAACTTTGCTGATTACAGTAGTACCAGTTTGTTATGATGCGATTTCGATCTTTGGCGCGTGATTTAATGGAAACATTTCAAAATGTCATTTTGGGCGCGGTTGACTGGGTGTTTCTCGACAGCCGCATTGGTGAGATCACGGCCATTACTCAACGGTATGGCACTTAGTGCCAACAATGAGACCGACGATCTCCGCGACGTACTGGCTCCCTCATCGTTTGATCCATCGGATTTGTGCCTCAGCTTCTCGCCACTAACAAGTGGGAGCTGCTTTTAAATGCTCCCTAACCACTCACTCCCAAACACCACACAAGCATGGCAGCGCACAGACCTGCTCCTCGCTTTGGCGAAGCCGACCTGGCCAGGTTTCTCGATGCTGTGGATGAGAGGCAAGCCACCCTGTTCCCCTGAATGGGTCAGAGAGCCAGCAGCAGGGCCTGCAATGCCGCCTGGGAGGTATTGGCAGTGGCTGAAACACAACGTCCGTGTCTTGAGTGGTGGTGCCCAAGGCATGGCTCAGTCTGTGATGACCACTGGAGCAGGTGCAGAGGTGTTTCACCAGGATGTTGCCTGAGATGGAACATTTTAGTTATGGAGAGAGGTTGGATAGGTTTGAGTTATTTTCGCTGGAGCAGAGAAGACTGAGGGTGACCTGACAAGGTGGACAAGATTATGAGGGCCATGGACCGGGTGGATAGGAACAAGTGCTGGCAAATGAGATTTGGTAGGCAGGTCAGGACCTTTCATGTGGCGGCGCAGATACAAGATCAAAAGTCTCAGATGCAGAACCCGTTCAGAGGATGGGTCTGGGTGGGCTGTCAGTAGAAAGACGGGAGTCAAACATGAGGAGCACTAGAGGTTTCCTCACAGCGAGTTATCATCATTCTCGTGCCTTGTATGGTGAACCGCTGACAGTGCGAACACAGGCCCATCACTCTGGAGTGTTGTTACACAGACCCTTGGAGGGGGTGGTGTGATGGGGGGTGGGGAATGGGGAGAGGGGAGGATTAGGGTAGGGAGATTGAGGGGGAAGGAGGTAAATGGAATGAGGGAGGATCATGGGGGGGGGGGGGGAAATTGAGGCATTGGTGGGGAAGCAGGGAAATGGGGAGTGAGAAGGAGGAAAATGGGGGAAGGGGATTGGGGAAGGAGGGAGGGGGATTGGGAGGGAGGAAAATGGGGGGGGGAGTGAAGGGTTTGAGCTGATGGGTGCAGCCTCATTCTATGACAATGTGGCGATGAATAGAGTCTTCCTGGTCCTTCTGGCATGTCAGACCCTTGCCGCCAACTGTCCTCCATCCTCTGGCTCCTCCTCGGGTTCATCCTCCAGTCCCTCCTGGTTTGCCTCCTCAGATGGGGTTGCATGTTCCTTTTCCTCCTCCATGTATCCCCGCTGCTGTACCAAGTTGTGGAGGACATAGAGATCACCTGGGGGTGTACTGTAGATCACCACCAGATCAGTTCAGCTATTGTAACCACAATTTCAGCAGTCCAATGCGCAGCTCAATGACTACATGGGTGGAAATGTGGACCTTATTATAATGGGCCTCTGCCTTGGTCTCAAGCTTCCACACCGGCATCGCCAGCCATGACAACAGCGGTTATCCCTTGTCTCTCAAGAGCCAACCTGTCATCCTGGGTGGTCCTCAAAGACACCGGGGATCTCCAAATGCCCCCGGATGTAGCGGCCATGCACGCTCCCTGGGTAGAGGGTACCCACGTGCATGATATGGATGCAGTGGTCACAAACGATCTGAATATTCAGGCAGTGGGCCCCTTCCTGATAATATAGGGCACGCCCCGATGCCCTGGTTCTGGCAGGGCGACATACGTGTAATCGATCACTCGCTGGACCTGGGGTCTCCTGGCAATGGCAGCAAATCCTGCAGCCTAGGCATCTTGGTGGGCATGGTTCAGCTGGAAGGTGATATAGCTGGATGCCCAGACAAACAGAGTATCCGTCACCCCCTGTGAAGTGTAGTTTGTGAAATGCCACACAGATCCCTGCTCGAGCCCTGGAATGACCTGGTGACACTGAAGCTGAGAGCTGCGGAGACCTTCATGGTCCTCCAGCAGGTGTCCTCCTCCATGAGGGGCCAAGTCCACGATGGACGTGGCCCAGGCGCAGCACTGTCACCCTGCTGAGATGTAGTCTTCTGCGGCACATGGTGTCCATCACTGAGTGACCAACGATGCCAGTACACCTTAGTTCATCCCTGGCCTCCGCTTCTGGGTCCCTGCTCAGCTTGATGGGCGGCTGGGTCCCACCTGCAGGATATTTAAAGATGGCTTAAAGGCCTCACAAAAAAAGTCCCTCACCCACCGGTCCAGGGGCGATCCCTGACCTAGAATGTTTCGGCCCCTTGACCAAGCCAAGGACCCCTGAGCGGTCCCCACACACCATCCCCACCCTCGCCGCACTCTGGGGCAGCAGCTCCGGTGCTCTTGACCTGCATGCCAGAAAATGGAAATGGCTCATCACCTCCTCACCCCCCCACCCTGACACCATCGCACCAGCGTCACGTTTTTAAATAGGAATACTAAACGGCGCCCGTGTGATTTCTCGTTGGGCATTCAGGTAATTCCTAGGAGGCCGCAGCCTTCAACTTCAATCTTGCAAATGGGATTCAAATGAATGTAAATGAGGGTTTATGACACTCTCGACATTTTGGGCGTGATCAGGATCTCGGCATCGGGAGTGGGCTGGGATAATTGCAAACTGGCACGAATCTCGATTTTGGCCTTTCCCACTATTCATTCAGCGCGCCCTGAAAATTTGCGCAGGTGCAATGCAGCAGTTAAATTGCACCCATTAATTTTTGGACTAATTTTCCAGGTATCTTCAATTCATCATCATTAATAATGATTCAAGCCATCAGCAGATGGAAAACATACTGGGTGGGATTTTCTGTCCCACCGCACCAGTTTTCTGGTGCGATGCGCCCTCCTTGTCAGCGGGATTCTTCTGTCTGCCAGCGAGCCAATAGGGTTTCCCATTGTGGGCAGTCCCACGCTGTCGGGAAATCCCCAGGCGTTGGGTGCGCTGCCGGCGTAACGGAGCATCCCGCCAGCGGAGAATCCAACTACTGACTCCATGGGCTGGATTCACCGTTTTTGAGCCTAAGTGCGGAGGATCTGTGGCGTTTTACATCAAAAAAATCGGCGACGCCCCCTCACTGATCCTGTGACTGATGAAGGGTTTGCAGCCGTGCCATGGAAAACTCCGAGCTCCCACAATAAAAATACCTGCAGAATGGCTGGGTCCTTGGCCGCACATGTGCACGGCGACGACCTGCAGCGGTCACATCGTAAAACATGGTGCCGGCTGTGCGCGGACCCGACCTGCAAGATAGTGCCCCTCTGACCAGCCCCTGGCCACCCCAAGCCACCCTCCATCAGTCCCCCAAGCCCTCGCGGAAGACCCCCCACCTGACCAGCAGCACGGCTCCCACCCGACTGTGGCTGCGCTAGACACTGTCCGCAGCTACCACGTCGGGTTCCTGACCGGTGAGACCACACATCAACCGTGCGGTCAGTAACTCGGCCCATCAGGGCAGAACATTGGGGGAGGGCCTTCTGGTTACGCGCTAAAGCCATCCCAACGTCGTGTGGCGCGCGACGCAATGATGCCTTTTCGGAGCATACAAAACCTGCCACAAACAAGCGCCGCCGCCGATTTCAGTGTCAAAAGGGATTCTCCGCCCGATCTCCGATCACAAAATCGGCATTGGGGAACAGTGAATCCCACCCCATTAATTTTAAAAGAAATTCAATGAATTTCTGATTTCAGAGGGGGAAATTTGCTGGCAATATGTGTGTGTGTGTGTTGCAGGGGAGGTGGTGGTGGTGGTTGGGGCGGGGGTGGGGGATATCACGATTCTTTTTTATATATGTTTATAGAGGGATCCAATATCTTATAATCTCCATCAGCTCCATGACTCTCCAAGATTGCTGCATTCCTCCAAATCGTGCCTCTTGTCAAGCATCAACTTCCTTGACCTCGCTATTTGCAGCCACGCCTTCTGCAGTCTGGGCCCTACCTAAATTTTGCTGCCTCTCTACCCCTCTCTCTCCTCGAAGTTGCTCCACAATATATACCTTCCTCAACAAGCTTTCAGCCAGCCATATTGATAGCATCTCTTTGGCTCATTGGCAATTTTTTATCGATTGCACTCCCCATTAAGAATCTTGGAGGTTTTTTTACAACATTTAAGGTGCTATATCAATGCAATTTGCCATTGTTGTTTGGTAGGGGGCAGTCTCATTTCAGTTATCGTTTCTCGTGGGTCAGTTTGCCAAAAAGCTTCCAACTGTGGATTCCCTGATTCTGAATTCAAACTAAACATTAAAATACAAAGTCCTTCAACAGATATAAAATGCCCGGCAATTATCTTCTTTTTCTCTGCATATACTCATTGCTTCAATTATAGTGAACTCACTGCCAAACTCAACTTGGAAAGGAAAATAATTTTATTTAATCGCTATTATGTAAAGTATGTTTTTATTTCAGATGAATTGATGAATGGGCAATTAAACAGATGAAAATGGAAAGATTTATAAATCTGATATTTTCTCTCTAAGCAGAAGTCACCATGTAGGTAGAGTATTTCTGGATAAAACAAATTATTTCCAAATTTAAACTGTAATGTTGACACAGAAAACACTCTGCTGCATTTTAATGAGGCCTTAGTTCCAATGTGGTGATGTGTTCTATGTTGCCTTAAATATATGTGGTTCTGTCATTTATAGAACTGAGATAGAATCAGGGAGAGAATTGCAAGATGTATGGTTAAAAGCAGTTTTGACCCCCAATCATTTTTTAAAATCCAGTTCCAAAGTAATTTACTTTCTGTTTTGGAATCTGCATTATAAAGATGAGTTCGAGAATCTAAAATGGTGTTTCATATGCAAAATAAGCAGATTGCTTTCATGTTTTTCTCTCTGCCACTTCGGCCCTCTGCACCTGAAGGCATTGATTCCTCAGTAGAGCTTCTACAAGTACCCAATTGTCCCTAGTTGGCGAAGTGCGTATGACTTATGAGTGGGCCTTGACAGGGAGTGCCGACATGTTATTCAAAGACAAAGGACAATGCACAACTGAACCTGATCATGTTCTCACCTGGCATCCTCACGTATACTGGAACTGCACGATAACACTTGGCAGTGAAGACTCATGCATATTGTCCCCTTACTAACCCTGGTGCATGAGATTTAACATCCCTTTCTCTGGTCTGCTTCGATAAACAAGTTTAGCACAGATCTTGGCCGGGATTTTCCCCTACCCGGCGGGACGGAGTGGCGTGAACCACTCCGGCGTCGGGCCGCCCCAAAGGTGCAAATTTCTCCGCACCTTTAGGGGCCAAGCACTCAGCGTGAGGGGCTAGGCCCGCGCCGGAGTGGTTTCCGCTCCACCGGCTGGCGTGGAAGGTCTCTTGCGCGTCGGCCATCGCGGAGGCTGTGGCTGAGGCGGAGGGAAAAGACTGCCCCCACGGCACAGGCCCGCCCGCGGATCGGTGGGCCCTGATCGTGGGCCAGGCCACCGTGGGGGCACCCCCGGGGCCAGATCGCCCCGCGCCCCCCCCCCCAGGACCCGGGAGCCCGCCCGCGCCGCTTTGTCCCGCCGATAAGAGCGATGGTTTGATTCTCACCGGCGGGACAGGGATGACAGCAGCGGAACTTCGGCCCATCGCGGGCCGGAGAATCGCCGGGGGGGGGGGCCCGCCGACCGGCACGGCGCGATTCCCGCCCCCGCCGAATAACCGGTGCCAGAGAATTCAGCAATTGGAGAGGGCAGGATTCAAGCCAGCTCCCGGCGATTCTCCGACCCGGCGGGGGGTCGGAGAATCCCGCCCCAGGAATCAAATACTGAGGACTTTCCAAGTCTGTAGTTACAGGCTTTTCATTATGACGCATATTGAGGCTTCGTGAGAGGCCCCTAAATTGGACTTCTTTTCATCAGAGAAATGTCACTCATCTGTATGGGACATGGGACATCATTCTCCGACCCCCCAGCGGGTCGGAGAATGGCCGTTGGCCGCCGTGAATCCCGCCCCCGCCGGTTGCCGAAGTCTCCGAAGGGAGAAAAGTCGGCGGGGCGTTAATGGCGCCGCTGACATCGGAGAATGGCACGGGTCTGCGCAAGGCAGCCGATTTTCGGCCTGCCGATATTCTCCCGTCCGGATGGGCCGAAGTCCTGTCGACGTGATGACCGGTCACGTCGACGTAAATCAAACCTCCTTTTCATCGGCGTCAACCTGTGCTCCAGGTTTACGCCGACCAGCGTGGAGGTGAGTGACGGCCTGGGGGGTTGGCTCTGGGCAGGCGATGGCGTGGCCGCAGTCTGAATGTGTGGGGAGAGGTGTGTCTCGGGTTGTGTGTGTGTGTGTGCGGCGGGGGGGGGTGGTTAGAGTGGGCTGGGCTCCGGGGGAGTGCCGGGAGGGGGGTCCGTGCCGGGGAGGAGGATGGGGGGTCCGTGCCGGGGAGGAGGTTGGGGTCCGTGCCGGGAAGGAGGATGGGGGGGTCCGTGCCAGGGAGGGGGATGGGGGATCCGGGCCGGGGAGGGGGATGGGGGGTCCGTGCCGGGGAGGAGGTTGGGGGGGTCCGTGCCGGGGAGGAGGTTGGGGGGGGGGGTTGTGCCGGGGAGGGGGATGGGGGGTCCGTGCCGGGGAGGAGGTTGATGTCCGTGCCGGGGAGGGGGATGGGGGGTCCGGGCCAGGGAGGGGGATGGGGGGTCCATGCCGGGGAGGAGGTTGGGGGGGTCCGTGCCGGGGAGGAGGTTGGGGGGGGTCCTTGCCGGGGAGGAGGATGGGGGGGTCCGAGCCGGGGAGGGGGATTGGGGAGGGTCCGTGCCTGGGAGGGGAATGGGGGGGTCCGTGCCGGGGAGGGGGATGGGGGGGGGGTCCGTGCCGGGGAGGGGGATGGGGGGTGTCAGTGCCGGGGAGGGGGATGGTGGGGTCCGTGCCGGGGAGGGGGAATGGGGATCCATGCCAGGAGGGGGATGGCGGGTCCGTGCCGGGGAGGAGGTTGGGGTCAGTGCCGGGGAGGGGGATGGGGGGTCCGGGCCGGGGAGGGGGATGGGGGGTCCGTGCCGGGGAGGAGGTTGGGGGGGTCCATGTCGGGGAGGAGGTTGGGGGGGTCCGTGCCGGGGAGGAGGATGGGGGGGTCCGTGCCGGGGAGGGGGATGGGGGGGGGGGTCCGTGCAGGGGAGGGGGATGGGAGGGTACGTGCCGGGGAGGGGGATGGGGGGGTCCGTGCCGGGGAGGGGGATGGGGGGTCCGTGCCGGGGAGGGGGGTGGGGGTCCGTGCCGGGGAGGGGGGTGGGGGGTCCGTGCAGGGGAGGGGGGGTGCGAGGGCAAGTGAGTTGGTCCACCTGGCCAGGTGCCAGCCTCCAACAGTTGGACCCATGCGGTCCATGCCACCTGGCTGGGGGGAAGGAGGGGATATGGGCAATGATGACATGTCGTCGTTCCCCCCCCCCCCCCCCCCCCCCCACCCCCCCCCACCCCCAACCAGGCCGTCATGTTTTCCGATGCCGTCATGTTTTCCGATCATCCAGCGATGTTGGCCGCCGTGGCGGCAGCCGCTAATGTCCATGTTGCCCTGGATGAGGAGGAGGAGGAGGAGCGGTGCCAGAGAGGCTGCCGCAGAGGGGCAGGCGGCAGCCGCCCAGGCTGGAGGGACACCTGACCGACAGGACGAGGAGGGGAGGAGGGCGTCGCGGCCCCACAGCAACGGAGGCACCCGAGGGCGCCCCGTGTGTACCGGCCCCGGCAGTCATACCAGGACCTCACGGACCGGGAATGCAGGAGGAGACTCCGGATGAGGCGGGAAACCGTGGCACACATCTGCCACCTGCTGGCACACCTGTCACCGCGTGGCACTGGCGGGGGACACCCTCTCCCCGTGTCCGTCAAGGTTACGGTGGCCCTGAACTTTTATGCAACGGGGTCATTCCAGGCACCGAGTGGGGACCTGTCCGGCATATCGCAGACATCGGTGCATCGGTGCATCCGGGCAGTGACAGATGCCCTATATGCCATGGCGCACCGCTACATCCGCTTCCCTGTGGACCGGGCAGCCAAGATGCCCGGGCCGTGGGCTTCTCTGCCGTGGCCGGGTTCCCCATGGTCAAGGGCGCGATTGATGGGATGCACGTCGCCGTGCGGCCACCTGCAGATAACAGGGCCGTGTTCACCAATAGGAACGGGACCTATTCGATGAACGTACAGGTGGTCTGCGACCACCGCATGAATATCCTGCATGTCTGCGCCCGTTACCCAGGCAATGTACACGACTCATAAGTGTTGTCGCGGTCATCCATCCCCAGCATGTACGCGGGACGCCATCCCCAGCTGAGGGGTTGGTTGCTGGGCGACAGGCGCTACCCATTGCGATCGTGGCTGATGACGCCTATACGGAGGCCATGCAATGAGGCGGAGAACCGCTACAATGATGCCCATGTAGCGACATGGGGAGTGATCGAGAGGTGCTTTGGCGTGCTGAAGATGCGTTTCAGGTGCCTGGACCTCTCTGGGGGCGCCCTCCAGTATCGGTCAGATAGGGTTGTCCGCATCATTGTGGTGTGCTGCGTCCTGCACAACATAGCCCAGCAGAGGGGCGATGTGCCGCAGGCAGAGGAGGGCGGAGTGGAGGAGCAGCAGGAAGAGGCCCAGTCCTCCCCAGATGAGGGGGATGGGGGTAATGGTCAGGGCAGACGGGGTAGACACAGGCGGGTGGTTGTCCACCGTTACCGGCTGGCCCAGCGGGCACGGGACAGACTGATAGCCGCCCGCTTCACTGACTAGATGGGCGTGGGAATCGGGTAGTATGGCCACAGACCGCCCACCATGGCAACAGCCGACCACCCACACCCCCCACCCAGCCACCCACCCAGCACCCTCACCCCCCCTCCTCAACCCCACCCACCCCACCCGCATGCACACCACCCCCCCCCATTGCCGATCCACCTGCGGCACAACGGGCCGGGCTCACACAGTTGCGGGTGGACGCGTGTCTATTGCAGGCCATGGAGGATGATGACAACCCGCCCTGCGGTGAGCTCCTGGCTCCACATCGTTGGACTATGTCTGACCCATGGCCACAGTACCACCATCCACCCGGACCATCCCTGCATGCGGCTGTGACACTGCAGCGCAAGGTCCCGTCCTCTGCCCGGGGGAATGTTGATGGCGGCCCAGGGGGAAGGGGGCAGACTCACCTGGGGCTGAGGTAAGACCACCCCTCACACACACACTTGCGCTCAACGTACATGACACCCCGCACGCTTTGGACATAGCACAAAGGCAGCTTCTGTAGGTGTAACATTGACTTTAATAACCAAACGGGTTCATGCACGTGCCCTAGCCCCTAAAACTCATCTGTGCCCTGCACCCGTGCCAACTTACTCAGTGTCTAATTGTTTGGCCTTACGGGCCCTTTGACTACGTCTACGTGGTTCCCCAGACGGTACAGCAGAACTGGAGGTGGACTCCTGTGATTCCTGCCCTCTGACACTGGATCCCTTTGGCGGCCGTTTCCTGGGGCGTCCTGGCCTAGATGGGCCAGGCTGCGGCCCGGGTGACTGGGATGGCGAGCTGCCAGCCTGTTCTGCCCGTTGCCCACCCGATGCACCTGGGACGGAAGGGGAGAGAGTCTGAGGTGTCGCGGTGTTCCGGGACCTCCCCTACAGGGGGAGCTGGGACGGACCACACCACCTCCTCCTCCCTCGGGGTGCCCGATGGCCCCCAGGCCTCTACATGGGTGGGGGATGCGAACGGACTGGCCATCCGACGCCCCCCCGACATCTGGCACTGCCAGTCCTGGAGGCCCGTGCTGGTATCGACAGGGGTCTGCAGGTTTGCAGCCATGGAGCCCAGGCATTGGCAAACCCTGTCTGTGACAGTGCGACGCCGGCTCGCACATGGCCACTGGCGCCGATGCCCTCAGCGATGGCCTGCAGAGACTGGGCCATGGCCTGCAGAGACTGGGCTATGGTGTTGAGCGCCTCTGCCATCTGGCGCTGGCACTGGCTCATGGCCTCCTGCGAGAGGGCAGCCATGTCCTGGGCCACAGACGCCGCCTGCACGGAAAGCCCCAGGCCTCGCAAACCGTTCCCCATGTCTGACACCGTCGCACCCATGGCCTCCACCGCGGACGCCACCCGTGCGGTGTCGTCCTGGGGGGCACGCATGACCGGCACCACTTCCAGCTCCTGGACGCGGGTGGACTGCAGCCGCCGCAAGCCGGCCGTCACCCTCTTCGCTCGTCTCCGGGTCGGTGGTTGCATCGGATCTATGTGTGGGTGTGGAAACTCCAGGAACCCGGGATCCATCTGGACGGCAGATGTTTGCTTGGACTGGGCTGCCCTCCGACCGCCCGGCCCCTCTGCTGCTCCTACCTCCACCTGCTGTACCGGGACGGCTGTGTTGTGCGCACCAGTGAGTGTACCAGACGCCTCATCACTAAAGTGCCCAACCGAGGTGAGTGTTTCTGCGATGGTGGAGCGTGTTGGTGACAGCAGTGGCGTTGTGTCGTGCTCTTCGTCCCACTCTGAGTCCATGGCACTTTGGGGTGGGGGTTCGTCTCCACCCATCCAGTCTGAGTCACTGTCCGGTATTTCGTCTTCCTGAGTAGTGCTGTCCCTGGTAGGGGTGTCCTGGGCAGTGCTGTCCCGGGTAGTGGTATCCTGGGTGGTGGTGTCCTGGGTAGTGATGTCCTGGGTAGTGGTGTCCTGGGTAGTGGTGTCCTGGCTCGGATGTGACGGGGGCCTGTGGCTGCCCCCCTCGTCGCTGGGTGGTCGCTCCCGCACGTGACGGGGGTGTCGTCTCCCTGTTGCTCCAGGTCTCTCCGTCTCCCGTGGTGTGCGAGGGGCATCCTGCGGGCATCGCATGCTGGAGGGGTCTCTCTGTCTTCCGTGGCCTCCGAGGGGCATCCTGCGGGCGTCGCATGCTGGAGGGTCCGGGTCTCTCTGTCTCCCGTGGCCTCCGAGGGGCATCCTGCGGGCGGTCTGCATCTGCGGGGATGGGTGCCTGGACGTTTGGGCCTGCGATACACAATGAAGCATGCATGCTTAGACACGCAGGCAGTGATCAGGTGATATGGGGGAGGGGGATATAGGGGAGGGGGGATATGGGGACGGGCTGTCGGTGGCTCACTTGCTGGTACGCCCCCGACCTCTGCATCAGCAACCAATATGGGGGAGGGGGATATGGGGGAAGGGGGATATGGGGGAGGGGGATATGGGGGAGGGGGGATATGGGGAGGCGGGGATATGGGGAGGGGGGATATGGGGAGGGGGGATATGGGGAGGGGGAATATGGGGAGGGGGATATGGGGGAGGGAGGATATGGGGAGGGGGGATATGGGGAGGGGGGAATTGGGGGAGGGGGGATATGGGGGAGGGGGGATATGGGGGAGGGGGGATATGGGGGAGGGGGGATATGGGGGAGGGGGGATATGGGGGAGGGGGGATATGGGGAGGGGGATATGGGGGAGGGGGAATATGGGGAGGGGGATATGGGGGAGGGAGGATATGGGGAGGGGGGATATGGGGAGGGGGGATATGGGGGAGGGGGGAATTGGGGGAGGGGGGATATGGGGGAGGGGGGATATGGGGGAGGGGGGATATGGGGGAGGGGGATATGGGGGAGGGGGGATATGGGGAGGCTCACCCTGCCTGCTCTGACGAGGTCGTTCACCTTCTTTTGGCACTGGGTGCCTGTCCGTGGTGTCAGGGCCGCAGCGGTGACGGCCTCTGCCACTTCCCTCCACAGACGCTGGCTGTGGCATGGGGCAACTCTGCGGCCGTGCCCGGGATACAGGGCGTCCCTCCTCTGCTCCACTGCGTCCAGGAGCGCCTCCACATCCCGTGACTCGACCCTCGGGGCTGAGCGGCGGCCAGCCATCCTGTCGGGTGTTCCGGTCGGGTGTTTTCCGGTCGGGTGTGGGGGGAGCAGCGCGGCCTTATGAGCCGTCACGCCGTGCGGCGTGTATGAAGCTGCACGGCGTCAACCACATGCGCAAGCGAGGATCCCGTTACGTCGCTGCTAGCCCATTTCGGGCCGGAGACTTTCGACCCATTTTTCCGACGTGACGCAAGTCGGATTTGCGCCGTTGTTTACGCCGATCGGCGGACTTTGCGCCGATAACGGAGAATTTCGCCCATGATTTCAAGTTGATACAAGGATAGGAAAGTGATTGAGAGTTCTGAAGGAAAGCGTGTTTGTTCCACTCAGGAAAAACTGGGTCAACAATGGAGAAACTGATTGTGGGTGACACTGAGTACATTGCACCTCTGGGTCAGATTTCTCAAGTCTTTTTAAAAATGTTTCGAACATTCACAATGAAAGTTGGTTCAGTCCCGACCATGCGATTAACTGTAGTTTAATGTGCAGAAGTGAAAATAAATCTGTGAAGTGTCCATTGGGGATAACAGATTCAAGCACGGTGGCACAATGCCTAGCATTGCTACCTCACAGCACCAGCGACCAGGCTCCAATTCTGGCCTTGGTTGACGTCTGTATGGACTTTGTGCATTCTCCTAGTGTCTTCATTCATGGTCTCCTCCAGTTGCTCTGGTTTACTCCCACAATCCAAAGATGTGCAGGTTAGGTGGATTGGCCAAGCTAAATTGTCCCTGAGGGTAGGGTTGCAGGGTGGGGATTGGGCCTAGGTAGCAAGGGCTGATGCAGACTCGATGGACTGAGTGGCCTCCTTCTGCATTGTAGGGATACTATGATATGCGATGTTGCTGACCAACCGCGCCTTTTTCTTTTCTAAATTTAGAGTACACAATTAATTTTTTCCAATGAAGGGACAATTTAGCGTGGCCAATCCGCCTACCTGCACGTCGTGGGGGCGAAACCCACGCAAACAGGGTAAGAATGTGCAAACTCCACACAGACAGTGACCCAGAGCCGGGATCGAACCTGGGACCATGGTGCCGTGAGTCAGCAGTGCTATCCACTGCGCCCGTGCTGCCCACCAACCCGGAACTTAAAGCTTGAAGGCAACATCACTGTACTGGAATTTTTCCAAGGACACGCAGGTTCTGCACCAACCAAGTCAAAACTTGTTTAGTGATCATTGTGTGATGCCAGCATTTTATCCATTGGGATGCTTAAAATGCAATACCTGCAGAGCTATGTAACATTTTCTATTCACTTCTTTCCTCACTTACTCCTTTTTTTTGAAGACAATGCTATTGACTTTGGTTTTATGTGCCAGTGTGAAATAGATGGCAGGGAATCAGTAGCCTGTTTTACATCTTTCCCGATTTTTATTGCATTAATGTTAATGGAAATACAAATAGGTGGAGATATAAACCAGCTTGCTAATTCATTCTCATCTGTTCCACATGATCGAACAAGGTTAAAACTACCCCAGTTACTCTGTGGGTAACATTCTTGCAATATTTATTCTCAGAACATGGAGCTCCTGATCACATCCAATTATTGCTCTGAGTAAGTGATAGTGAGTCACCTTGCTGAGCAGAAACTATTTATACAACTGAGTGACCAAGGAGAGTTAACTAGGGTCATACGTAGGCAGGTAGCAATGTCATTCTCACAGTCTTCACAACAAATCACCAGCTTTCATAGTCAGATTTTGTTCCTGGTGCTTGTTCCTTTTCCTGGATAAAGCCAACACTTTATGTAATTCAACATCGCAATTTGTCATGGTGGGATTTGGACTGAAAAACTCCAGGTTGCAAGTTCAGTCGCATTTATATAAAATTATTCTACCCATTGACCCAAAAGGTCAAATCTTTATGTGTGAACCTCGCAATTGAGTGAATCATGCAACTATAGGTAGCATCACATCTAGGCTCAAGACTAAAAATCCACAAAACTCTTGAACATCAAATTTTCCTTCCCGATCCCCATTTTAGCTGATGTTTTAAATGGTTCCTCACCTCAGATACAGTCCTCATCCTTTTCAAAACAGCAGTCATCAACCGTCCTCAAAAAGCTACCCTCTGTCCTTACAAATTACCAGCCCATCTCTAAATACCCTGGGCTGGATTCTCCGATTCTGGGGCTAAGTCCCCACACCGGCATGGGAACGGTGGCATTTTACGCCAGAAAAAATGGTGTGAAACGACAACCAGTTCCCCATTTTGCTGGGGGCTTGCATGCCGGGAATGTAGGGCACCCAGCTCTAGCTGTCAATACAGCCCGGAGAATTGCCGGGCCCGTGGCCGTGCATGCGCCCGGCGGCGTCCTGCAGTGGCCGTGCCATGCTACATGGCGAAGGCCGCTCGCGGACCCAGCCCGTGAAATAGTGCCCCCCCCTTTGGCCGGCTCGAGCGCCCTGGACCTCCCCCCCACAGTAGCCCCAGCCCCTCATAGAGTCAACCCCCCTGCCTGCGGATCAGCTCTCCCCCGACTGTGGCGGCTCTGGACTGAGTCCGCAGCCGCCATACCGAGTTCCCGACAGGATGACCATACACACGCCGTCGGGATCTCGGCCAGTCGTGGGTGGAGACTCAAGGGGGCGGGCCTCAGGCAATGTCCTGAGGCTGTCGATATGCGTGCTCCTAGAGTACGCCGCTTTTGAGGGGGTGTACATCGCGAAAGCGGCGCCGCCCCCGATTTGGTCGGGAACTCTGATTCTCCGGCCAAACGTGATTTCAGCGCCGGCAACCAGAGAATCCAGTCCTCTTTCTCTTCCAAAATTCCTCAATGTGTTGTCACCTCCCAAATCCGTAACCATTTTCATTTTCTCACAACTCTCTGAATCTCTGTAATCTGCTCCAAATTAACACCAGCATGGATATGATCCTGTTCAAAGTCACAAAGTGTCACACTGTCACCATGACGGATTATACCTCCAGATATTTCTTCACCTTTGACATGATCAATCACGCCATCCAATCCTGACGTCTCTCACATTGCCCAGCTCAGAGGGAGTGCCCCTGTTTGGTCCACTCTTAACTATCAATTTGTAGATAAAACGTTTCCAGCAATGGGTTCACTTTCCATCCCAAAATATCTATTTTTAGATTCCCCCTAAGCTCTATCTTTGGCCTGTACCCCATTTAATTTACAAGTTAAGTTAATTCTTGAAGACCATGGGCGGGATTGTGCCGTAATCGGCGGGGTGGGCAACTCTGGCGGGAAGGAGTGGCATGAACCGCTCCGGCGTCGGGCTGCCCCAAAGGTGCGGAATCCTCTGCATCTTCAGGGGCTAGGCCGGCCCCGGAGTGGTTTGCGCTGCGCTGGCCGGCAGGGAAGGGGCTTGGTGCCACGCCAACCGGCGCCGAAGGGTCTCCACCGGTCGGCGCGAGTTGGCGCATGCGCGGGAGTGCAAGCATGTGCTGGCGTCATTCCGGCGCATGCGCAGAGGGCTTTGTCTCCGCACCGGCCATGGCGGACCACTACAGCCGCCGGTGCGGAATTAGAGTGCCCCCACGGCACAGGCCCGCCAGCGGATCGGCGGGCACCGATCGCGGGCCAGGCCACCGTGGGGGCACCTCCCGGGGCCAGATCCCCCCGAGTCCACCCGACACCGCCCGCATCGCAAGGTCCCACCGGTAAGCACCTACTCTAATTTACGCCGGCAGGACCGGCAAAAAACGGGGGCCACACGGCCCATTGCGGGCCGGAGAATCGCCAGGGGGGCCACTGCCAGCGGCCGCCGAGCGGCACAGCGCGATTCCCACCCCCGACAAAACACCGGCGCCGGAGACTTCGGCAGCAGGCGGGGGCGGGATTCACGCGCCCTCCGGCGGGTCGGAGAATCCCACCCATCATGTAAAGACATGTGGGAGGATTTATCCAATAACTTCTGAACACCGCTGTCGGGCTCAAATGGGAATAAAAACCCAAATTGTGTGGGTCACTCAATTATTTTCCCTTGAGCAGCCAAATGAAAGCCAGAGAGCAAGCTTGCTTTACAATTAATGGTGGTGGGTTCTTCAATTTGGGGGGCAAATTAGATGTCTTCCAGTTTGAAGGCAGCAGCAAGGTACCAGGATGAGTAAGTGAATGTGAGGGAATTTCAAAATGGAAGTGCCCTCTCTCCAACATTTTGCCCCGACAGGACTAACATGTGGCTGCCACTATATCCAGTTGACGAATGAGTTAGGTAGGGAGGGCCTCAAAATCTGATCGGATTGTTGTTAATCGCCCCTCCCCCCCACTCCCCAATCCTCCCTCTTCCCCCATGCTGACCCCCTGCCCCCCCAACCAAAACCTTGGTGTTTCACCAGGACGTCTCCCGCAGACAGCTAAACTGCCGCCCACTACTTTCAAGAGCCTGGAAGCTGACCCGTGGTTCCCAGTCAGCATCCTTCAGTTGGACGTATGTGGTCATTCAGAGGCGTCATTGTCTATCCGCCCTGTATGAGTGGGTAATGAAGGTGCCCATCCCATTCTACCTCTGGGAAAATGGGCCTGCGGTGGGATGGATTTGGGGAATCAACCTTTCGCACCCGCCTGCCTGAGTTTCTGGCCCATGTCAACTCCCACCTGTATGGAGAAAACATCAAGTTTTACCTCATCACCATTTTTATTGACTTCTCCACTGTCTCTGTACTGTTTGACTGCTTGTCCCAAATCCACTTCTGGATGAATTGTAGTTCCCTCCAAACAGACAGTGGGAGAACCAAAACAATCACCTTCAACCCTTGTCACAAACTTGCCACTGATACCATTCTCCTTCAGCAGTTGTCTCCCTTTGTATTTGGTGTTTGCTACTTCAGAGTCCTATTTGATTGCAAACTAGTTTACAGACCGTATATTCTCTCCACCACAAAGACTTCCATCTCTGCAATATCACCAGCCTGCCTCTGTAAACCACCTCATCTGTGGAGAGTGTCATGTGAATGTCACTTTAAGAAATGTTTGTCTTCTCAAGGGGCTGCAATGATGTCATTGTGTGGGTGGAGCTGAGTTCTGCTCTGCTTTTTACTTTCGTTTTGAGCTAGGGGCTCTTTTTGGCTCTGAGTTTAGTTTCGCTTTCAGTTGGAGAGCTGCATGCAAACCAAGCAGATGTATACTTGTGTTTCTCCGTATGTTAAACAAGGTGTTTAGATCACTTGATCTGCCTTCAAACTGGGGGGGGGTCGGTGGAGCGGTGAGGCTGGATAGAGGGTGAGATACCCCCAATTACGACTCAGGAGAGGAGATTGATAATACAAAGGCTTTAATAACCAGAAAACCAGACAGCTGCCGAGAAGTGTGCTCACTGCACGCTGCCTACTGAATGTAACCTTATATACAGCTTCCTGGAGGCGGTGCCGGAGGCGGAGCCCCCCTGGGTTCCAAACCTGATATTAAAGGGGCCTGCGCATTAAAGGTACATATGTATACAGATATCATTCATCACAGAGGGCCAGCTATAGGTGGAGATTGACAAAGATGTCGAGGACAGGAGATAAAAGGAATGTAAATGGAGTGATTAAGGCTAAGAAGGGTGCTGATAGTGGCTCATATTGAGATTAAAATGTATGAATGGCAGAACAAAGGTGAGCAGTGTGTCAAAGGGCAACTAGGAACAGTTGGCCCAATTGGAGTGGGGGGAGGGGAGGGGAACAATGGTAAGGGAAAAACAGATCAATGGAAGAAATTAAAATTAAAATAAATTGATCGAAATAAAAATGGGGTAATGGTGGTGGAGAGAGTTCACAGTCTGAAAACGTTGAACTCAATGTTAAGTCGGTACGGCTGTAATGTGCCTAATTGGAAGATGAGGGGCGAGATTCTCCCCTACCCGGCGGGGCGGGATGGAGTGGCGTGAACCACTCCTGCGTCGAGCCGTCCCAAAGGTGCGGGTTTCTCCGCACCTTCAGGGGCCAAGCCCTCACCTTTAGGGGCTAGGCCCGCGCCGGAGTGGTTGCCGTCCCGCCGGCTGGCGTGGAAGGCCGTTGGCACCATGCCAGATGGGGCGGAAGTCCGGCATGCGCGGGAGCGTCAGCGGCTGCTGATGTCATCCCCGCGCATGCGCGGGCGGAGGGGAAAGAGTTCGGCGGCCGGCGGGGGCGGGATACACGCCGCCCTCCCGGCGATTCTCCGACCCGGCGGGGGGGTCGGAGAATCCCGCCCGAGCTGTTGTTCCTCCAGTTTGCGCTGGACTTCACTGGAACATTGCAGCCGGCCAAGGACAGACATGTGGATGTGAGAGCAGGATGGCGAGTTGAAATGGCAAGGAACACGAGGGTCATGGTCCGACTTGTGGACGGACCAGAGGTTGTTCTGCAAAGTGGTCACCCAGTCTGCGTCTAGTCTCTCCAATGTAGAGCATACCGCACTGGGAGCAGCGAATGCAATTGTCCAGTTTGAAGGAGGTGCACTTGAAGCACTGCCTCATTGAATAGAGTATTTAGGACCTGAGATGTTGAGCAGGGAGGACAGAAAGGAGGCATGGAGACCTCTTGGGTCAATAAATAGGAGCTGCAGGTCATAATTGTGCCAAGCACCTGGGGGATGAAATGTGTCGCCAGTACACACAGGTCTCTCTTAAATATGTTCAAGATATTGAATCAATCAATACCCTCCACCTTTAACTTCTAATTTTAACAATACAATTATTATACCTTTAACAATCCTTTTGCTCCAATACTGATGTCAGTGCCTTGACCCATTGGAACACTATGCTGTGAAAATACGTCACAAACATCTGCACCTCTACCACTCTCTCCTCACTTAATACATTCCTTGCTATCCTTCCCCTTGACCAAGTTTCATCTCCTCCAAATATTTCCTTCTTAGCTCAGCTTCTGTTTATTTCTGATTACTTTTATCTGAAATAACTCGGGGCATTTCTGTATGCTGGAGGCACAATATAAATGTGAGTTGTTTTCTGCCACCGAGGGGGCCTCTTTTCTCTCATGTATAGTCATAATGAAAACTAATGTAATAAACTAATATAATATACTACAATAATAATAATGGACAAAGCAGTGTTTTGAGGTGGCACCACACATCTTGAATTTTATGAGGCTTTACATTTTGATAAACTATCTTGTGAGACACTTGATCAGTTGCATTCACAGTCTGATAAAATGTGTCAGAAAGAGATTGTTAGAACCAGTCGTGTAGTGTTAGATTCAGAATAGCGCACTGTGACATTAAGTTATGGCATCTCAACAAAAAGACACAAAATGCCTTCTGCCTTTCTCATGGTAATAAACAACAGATTTTGAAAGGACCAGTTATTACAGTAGCTAAAAACAAACCGTCTCTCATCTGACAACCATTGTAATTCACTGAACGATATGTTTAGCAATATCCTTTCTCACAGATCTACAGAACAAATAGTCTATGAATCAAAGCATTTACATTCATCTGACCTTTTTAACTGCTGCTGTTGTGCATTTGTGACATGATGGAACTGATCGATCATATCCAGCAAGGCTTTGATTGCACCATCCCTGGTACTGTGATAGCAGCACCAAAAATTATATCTGTATTAAGATGGATGACTGCAGAAAGTGGTTGTTAACATATGTCACAAATCTTTCTTCAGAAGTAGCACTCTCCTGAGACTTTCAAATTAGAAGCCTTGCTTTGGAGTGGACAAGCATTGTATCGTGATTGACAGGGAAATTTTGGAAAGAAATTAAAGCTTAAAAGGTGCAATCAATGATCAGGCAATGCTTATTGCACTATATGACACTTAAAGCATCTTCAGATAATTTTTTTCGCCTAGCTATGAGGCTTCGGTAATAATTGGATGTTATATTTCACGTTCTTCAGGATTAGCACAATCACATTTTTTGTCTTTTTCTATTTCTACACAGGAGGAAAAAGACACTCGATCATTAAGAATGATGTTGTTGGAGGTTTGGTCACTGGTACTGCTTTATTCATGGAGACAGCATCCATTTTTTGGTTTGTGCAGAATGCAATCTGTCAGAAGTCAAACTCAGAGTTAAGTTTAGTGAGCAACAAGGACATAATACAAAATGAGAAGTCTAACACCAAACAGTAATTTGAGTATGCCGAGACAGTTATTAAAGCCATGAGATTGCTTTAGCCCTCAGATAGTTGTCAGGATCAGGGAATGTTCTACCTTCTGCATGGGCAGACTGATTTTTGTGATTCCCAATTATGATTAAGAAAGTTGGTGCTCATGCTAGTTTAATTTCCCCCAAAAGTATAGGATGGCAGCACAATTCGAGATTTAAATGTGGAGATGGATAGAATTGTGAGGTGAGAATGACAAGGAACATGAACCAAAGGCAGGTAAATGCAGATCAGGTGCAATTTATCCATGATCTACTTAAATGGTGGAGAAGGTTCAATGGGCAGAATGGCCTTCTCATGTTCCTGATGGTCCTAAATGAAGAGCATGCATAGATTTATCAGCTTCTCAAAATGTTGCCGAGTTGAAAGGTTTATTCCTTCCAAGCTAGCATTTTTTATTTGACTAGACTACTCATGGCATTGTTCATGGTAACAGAATTCCCATGTTATAATTATGAGATATTAATGGTATGTAGAAAGTGTCAAGACAACTAACTTCCAATGACTCAATAAATCTAATTCCATTTTTAGTAAATTGTGGTTGAAGATTTTTACTGGGCATTGAATTCCACCAAATAGTCCATTATTCTGTTAAAATTGTAAATAATTGGCCATGTATTTTTTTCATTACCTGTGCATTTAATTTTTTTATCCCATATAACTGTTAAAGCTGTGATTATACAGAAAGGTGACATGCACCATTTGGATGGAGGAGTATAATATTAAGCAATATTTGGGATGCAAATAGCTTTCCAAATGTTGGGCGTCATTCTCCGACCCCCCGCCGGGTCGGAGAATGGCCGTTGGCCGCCGTGAATCCCGCCCCCGCCCCCGCCGAAGTCTCCGCTCCCGGAGATTGGGCGGGGGCGGGAATCCGGCCGCGCCGGTTGGCGGGACCCCCCGCTGGATTCTCCGGCCCGGATGGGCCGAAGTCCCGCCCAGGAATTGCCTGTCCCGCCGGCGTAAATCAAACCTGGTATTTACCGGCGGGACCAGGCGGCGTGGGCGGGCTCCGGGGTCCTGGGGGGGGGGCGCGGGGCGATCTGACCCCGGGGGGTGCCCCCACGGTGGCCTGGCCCACGATCGGGGCCCACCGATCCGCGGGCGGGCCTGTGCCGTGGGGGCACTCTTTCCCTTCCGCCTCCGCCACGGTCTCCACCATGGCGGAGGCGGAAGTGACTCTCCCCACTGCGCATGCGCGGGAAACTGACAGCGGCCGCTGACGCTCCCGCGCATGCGCTGGGAAACTGACAGCGGCCGCTGACGCTCCCGCGCATGCGCCGCATTTCCGCGCCAGCTGGCGGGGCAACAAACGCCATTTCCGCCAGCTGGCGGGGCGGAAATCCCTCCGGCGTCGGCCTAGCCCCTCAATGTTGGGGCTAGGCCGCCAAAGATGCGGAGACTTCCGCACCTTTTTGCCGGCGCGATGCCCGTCTGATTTGCGCCGGCTTTGGCGCCAGTCGGCGGGCATCCCGCCGTTGGGGGAGAATTTCGCCCATTGTCTGTCAACAGGGAATTTGATGGGCGGGGTCCTCCGTCTTGGCAGCTGGCCAATGGGGTTTCCCATTGTGGCCAACCCCACGCTGTCGGGAATTCCGCAGGTGTGAGTGCACTGCTGGCGAAGCAGAGGATCCCACCGATGGAGAATCACGACCGATATCTTTCATTGTTTCCGTGTTTGCATCTCTCTGGGATGGGATTTTGTGCTCCCGTTTCCGGGGGGGGGCAGCATTGACAGCGGAGGCAGGAAATCCCACAGGTGTCCCAAAACTTGGTTTATGCCGGCATGATTTGCCACTCTGATTGTCCCTAACCGCCATCCCGTCCTTACCCCCGCCGAGCCAATTACGTAACGTGAATCCCAACACTGAATGTCAGGATGCCCACTTAAATACAATTATCAGATCTTTGCACCTAATAGTTGCCCCCCCCCCCCCCCCCCACACACACACACATCATTAGATTGTTTATTCACGGCCAGTATCCCACAGAGTGTGCCTGACAAGCAGAACCCGTCAGGGGAGTACAGATGAGGGCTTGGCTCAGAGCAGAAAGGGTGCTGGGATGGTGGGCTTTTGCTGGGGTGGGGGGAGGTTGGGGGGGGGGGGATTCTATTTTAAATTTCTTACATTAGGGAACCTTTAGCAACCAATGTTGCTGACAGAGCGACCTCAATCAGAGCCTGTTCCACCAGCATGATGTGATGGAACCAATCACTTCATTTTTTTCGGTTCTGTGCCGAACAATCTAATGAGGAAAGCTCCCCCACCTTCTCTCAGTGGCCCAGTATACTCTTCCCTTTTCAGAAAATAATTAAATTCTCTCTTGGATGCACCAATTTAACCTGCATCACCACACTCTCAGGAAATGCATTCCAGATTCTAACCATTCGCTGTCTCCATGTCGCCTGCCTCCACTGCATCTTTTGCCAATTATTTTAAATCTGTGCCCTCTTGTTCTCGATTTTTCTGCCAAAGGGACTCTGACCAGACCCCTCATGATTTTGAATACCTCAAACAAATCTCTTCTTAATCATCTTTTCCCCCAAGGAAAACAGTCCCACCTTCTCCAATGTATCCGTGCAACTAACAGTCCACACCCTGGAACCATAGTCATGAACCTTTTCTGCACTCTTTCCAATGCCTTCACATCCTTCATAAAGTGTGACACCCAGAACTGAGCATAATGCTCTCGTTGAGGCTGAACCAGTTTTCAATAAAAATTGAATTGTACTCAATGCCGCTAACAACAAAACCTATAATGATAAATGCTTTATTAACTGCTGTCTCAACCTTTCTTTTGTAAGGGCCACGAAGAATCCAGCACGAGTTTTAAGGATACAAAGTAATAACATTTATTTACTATAACATATATACATAACAGTAGCAGTAACTTCCCTTGCTACATACTTCTTCCTGCTAGTTCCTGAACTGGCCAGCTTTATTTATACTAGGGATTCACTAGTGGTTTCTCCGCCCCCCTCATTGGGGAAGCACATACTCCCACAGGATTGTGGGATAGTCATTAGTCCCCAGCCAATGGTAAGTAGGCAGGTTATAACATCCCTCCCCCCCCAAAGTCCAAGGAATCCACCGAAGACCCCGGCGAAGGAGGGCGTCGGACTCGTTTGGCCGCAGGCCGGACACCATTTGCACGCGGCGCTGGATCAGGCGGCATATAACGAGACGGAGACCGGCGCTTCCGTGATGATCGGCGCGGTTGTACATCCACGGCCCGTGGACCCGAGGATTCCCCCTCTGATGCATCCTGTGTCTCCATCTCGGAGTCAGAGTCTGCTGCCTCCGTCATGTCAGCGTCCCTATCTCCATTCGGTCCCGTAACGACCTGCGCAGGCTTCGAGTGAGGCACCAGTGGAAGATTGTGAGGACTACCTTCCCTTGTCTCTGGTCTCTGCGGCTGTTGAAATGAACTCCGGGGGCGGGGAATCTTTTGAGGGGATGGTCTACTGGACCGAACGTGGTCTACATGTTTTCGCTGGAGACGACCCTGGGCTTGCACTTGGTAAGATATAGGGCCCGTTTGGCGAAAGATTACACCAGGAACCCATTGGGCACCACCAGCAAAATTCCGAACGAACACTGGATCGCCGGGCGCAAACTGCCGAATAGGCCGATGCCGAGAAAATCCCTGTCCCTGCCGTTCTTGTGTGCGGCGTACTTTTGCGCCAATGTCCGGGAAAACCATACTAAGGCGGGTGTGAAGTCTCCGGCCCATTAGGAGTTCTGCGGGAGCTACCCCAGTCACTGCATGAGGGGGTGGTCCTGTACGTAAACAAAAAGCGAGCCAGTCTTGTGTCCATTGATCCGGAAGACTGCTTCTTTAGGCCTCTTTTGAATGTCTGCACTGCACGCTCTGCCAACCCATTTGAAGCCGGGTGGTAAGGGGCAGTGCGGATATGGCGCATGCCGTTTATCTTTGTGAACCTTGCAAACTCCTCACTCGTGAATGGAGTGGCGTTATCCGTGACCAGCACCTCGGCGAGGCCATGCGTACTAAACGATAAACGCATCTTTTCAATTGTTGCGCAGGACGTTGTCCCCTGCATCCTATGCACCTCTAGCCATTTGGACTGGGCGTCAATTAGTAGAAGGAACATGGATCCTTGAAAAGGGCCTGCAAAATCTGCATGCAAGCGTGCCCAAGGCTGCCCTGGCCATTCCCAGTGATGTAGGGGCGCGGCCGGCGGAAGCTTCTGATGCTCCTGGCAAATGGAGCAGTTTTGGGCCACCTTCTCAATGTCGGTGTCGAGGCCTGGCCACAAGACATAACTCCGGGCCAACATTTTCATTTTGGTCACGCCTGGATGCCCATTGTGCAAGTCTGATAGTATCAGCTCCTGGCCTTTTTCCGGGACAATCACACGCGTCCCCCACAAGATGATGCCGTCGTCCACGCTGAATTCTGACAGCTTGGAGGAAAATGCCCGCAACTCGCCTGGGAGCTGTCTATGCTACCCACCATACAGGACTATGTGCCGAACCTTTGACAGGACTGGCTCCATCTGGGTCCACTCACGGATCTGTGATGCCGTGACAGGCAAGGTGTCCATAAAATTTAGGGTTGCAACCACCTCACCGGTCGTGGGGGTCGACATGGGGCCGGTCGATAAAGGCAATCGGCTCAGTGCGTCGGCATTTGCTATCTGCGTACCTGATTTGTGCTCCAGAGAATACTCGTATGCAGCAAGCAACAAAGCCCAGCGCTGGGTCGTATGCAGCAAGCAACAAAGCCCCAGCAGGGGCTTATGATCAGTCACGATAGTGAAATGGCGGCCGTACACGTACTGGTGGAAGCGTTTCACCGCACAAACCACTGCCAGGCCCTCCTTCTCGATCTGCGCGTACTTTTTCTCCGCTGCAGTCAATGTGCGGGAGGCGAAAGCTATCGATCGCTCGGCCCCGTTCTCCATCTTGTGGGACAGGACGGCCCCAATACCATACGGGGATGCATCACATGTGACGAGCAAAGGCTTTCCAGGATCATAGTGGGTTAGTAACCCAGACGACGACAATTGTTACTTTACCCGCCGGAAAGCGGTTTCTTGCGGCTGACCCCAAACCCAGGTGTGATTTTTCTTTAGCAGCAGGTGCAAGGGGGCCAGCGTAGTTGCCAGATTGGGGAGGAACTTCCCGTAATAGTTTACGAGACCGAGAAAAGAACGAAGATGCGAAGTGTCAGTCGGGGCGGGGGCATGTTGAATTGCACGCACCTTCTCTGCGACGGGGTGCAGACCTTCGCGGTCCACCAGATAACCTAGGTAGACTACTTCCTTTTGCCTGAAATACGCACTTTGTGCGACGTAAACGGACTCCAGCCTCCGAAAGGCGTCTAAGGACAGCCTCCAGATTTTCCAAATGTTCCTGCTCCGACGCCCCTGTAATCAAAACGTCATCTAGGTAGACAGCCACACGTGGTAAACCTCTCAAAATGCCCTCCATAACACGTTGAAAAATTGCGCAGGCAGAGGATACTCCAAAGGGCAACCGTGTATATTCATACAGGCCCCGGTGTGTATTAATCGTTACATATGGTCGGGAGGCAGGGTCCAGCTCCAACTGCAGGTAGGCGTGACTCATATCTAATTTTGTGAATGAGAGTCCACCTGCAAGTTTCGCGTAGAGATCCTCGATGCGAGGCATTGGATATCTGTCGAGTCGGGAAACCGTATTCACTGTAAGTTTATAGTCGCCACACAAGCGAACTGTGGCATCTGGCTTCATTACAGGTACAATTGGTGCTGCCCAGTCAGCAAAACGGACGGGCCTAATACTCTCCAAATGAGTGAGCTCCCCTTCTACCTTCTCGAGCAAGGCGTAAGGCACTGGGCGCGCCCGGAAATAGCGCGGCGTGGCTCCTGGTTCAACTTGGATACGGGCTACGGCCCCTTTTATTTTCCCCAAACCAGGCTGGAATACATCTGGGTATCGTCCTAGCACCTCAGTCAACCCTTCAGAAACTGTTTGGAGGATGTGCTGCCATTGCAACCGCAAATGGCGCAACCAGTCCCGACCCAACAGGCTGGGCCCATGGCCGCGCACCACGATAAGTGGGAAACGCCCCTCCTGGCGTCCATAGACAACAGGGGTCATTGTAGTTCCTGCAATGTCCAGTGGTTCCCCCGTGTAGGTGGCCAACCTGGCCTGTGAGTCGGTTAATGTAAGGGTCTGTTTTCCCTGCTTGATGCGGTCGAATGTCCTCTGGGCGATCACGGAGACCGCTGCGCCAGTAGCCAACTCCATCTCAAGCGGGTGGCCATTGACCCGTACTGTCACCTTAATGGGGGCCACACGGGGAGCTGCCACACAATGCAGCTGCAGGCAGTCATCCTCTGTCTCCACGTTCTCAGGAGTAGTCGCCGCAGGTTCATCCACATGGAAGGTACGGCCTCTGGGCTGGTCCCAGTTACGGCCCCTGGGCTGGTCCCAGTTGCGGTCGGAACGACGGCGCCCCCAGGACCGCCGTCCACGACGGGGTCGGCGCCTACAAGTCTGACACGGACAAGGCTCCCTTCGTGGAGGAATGTCATACGGCCACTGGCGTCGGTCTGGGCGTTGCCTCACCCAAGGTACCGCAGGAGTGTGGGGGGAGGTTTTCGGACGGAAGGGGTTGCACCCCAAGGCATGCACTTCCATTCCCTGTAGCTCCTGTACTCCTCGCTCTGCGCTCTCTCGGGACAATACTATTTGAATGGCCTGTTGAAAAGTCAATGTTGGCTCCGCTAACAACTTTCTCTGGGTGGCCGTATTGTTAACACCGCAAACCAAATGGTCGCGTAACATTTCTGACAAGGTCTCACCATAGTCACAGTACTCCGCAATCCTACGTAGCCTGGATAGAAAATCGGCAAGGGATTCTCCAGGGGTCCTCTCAGCGGTATTAAACCGGTAACGCTGGACTATCGTGGACGGGGTTGGGTTAAAATGTTGCCCCACTGTATTCACAAGTTCATCAAACGTTTTGGTGTCCGGCGCAGCTGGGTACGTAAGGCTCCTAATCATCCCAAACGTATGCGGGCCGCAGGCGGTGAGCAATATGACCACCTGGCACTCGTTTTCGGTGATATTGTTTGCCCGGAAATAGTAACGCATCCGTTGTGCGTACTGGTTCCAGCTTTCCAGCGCAGCATCAAAAACATCCAAACATCCGTACAGAGGCATGGTATAATAGAAAACAACTTCCAACCTGTATCCAACAAAGATCCAGGGAGGTGGCTTCAGCAGTGTAGACGGCTATTCACTTTAACCTTCGTCGCCAGTTTTGTAAGGGCCATGAAGAATCCAGCACGAGTTTTAAGGATACAAAGTAATAACATTTATTCACTATAACATATATACATAACAGTAGCAGTAACTTCCCTTGCTACATACTCCTTCCTGCTGGTTCCTGAACTGGCCAGCTTTATTTATACTAGGAGTTTACTAATGGTTTCTCCGCCCCCCTCATTGGGGAAGCTCATACTCCCACAGGATTGTGGGATAGTCATTAGTCCCCAGCCAATGGTAAGTAGGCAGGTTATAACACTTTCATTCCATCTTCAATGAGTCATGTACCTGTACACCCAGATCGCTCTGCTCCTGCACTTTCTTTAGAAATTATTTTATCCTGCCTCTCACATTCTTCCTGCCAAAATGAATCACTTCACAAGGGGCGGCATAGTGGTGCAATGGTTAGCACTGCTGCCTCATGGCGCCGAGGACCCGGGTTCAATGCCAGCCCCGGGTCATTGTCCGTGTAGTTTACACATTCTTCCCGTGTTTGCGTGGGTCTCACCCCCACAACCCAAAGATGTGCAGGGTAGGTGCATTGGCGATGCTAAATTGCCCCTTAATTGGAAAATTCTTTAAAATAATTGTATCACTTCATATTTCTGTGCATTGAACTTCATCTTCTCCTTGTCCGCCCATTCCACCAACCTGTACTTTTGAAATTCTGCACTATCTTCCTCATAGTTCACAATGCTTTTCAAGCCACAAATTTTGAAACTTTGTACTATCAATCAAGGTCTATGTTACTAATATACATCAGGATGAGCAAATGTCCCAATGCCGATTCCTGGGCACTCTCCTCTAAAATTTCCTCCAGCCTGAAAATTAACTATACATCACTACTCTTTGTTTCCCCACTCACTTTACTTGGTTTTTATATAGATGCATTTTTTCAATTTTCTTTGTCATGTATTTCAAAAATGTGAACTCCCATGGCCTTTCTGCTGTGATGTACTTTCATCTTCTGTCAGTTATAGTGCTGTATAATAGCGTGTGAAGTAGATTGGGATCAGAAAATGGCAGATTCTTGTCTACCCCAATGAAGACATGTGGGGCACGATTCTCTGCTCCCACGCCGTTTTAGAGAATCGCCTGGGTCGCCAAATTTCGCCACAACGCCGGTCCGACGCCCTCCTGCGACTCACGGCAGCGGCCAGATCGGCACAATCGCGTTTTGAGCGGCGCGGTCCAGTGAATCGCCCGAGACAGCCAAAATGGCGATTCACCGGTACCCCCACGATTCTCAGTGCCGGATGGGCCGAGTGGCCTGCCCAAAACGGCGGGTTCCCCCCGGCGCCGTCCACACCTGGTCGCTGCCGGTGGGAACAGTGCGGGAAAGCTGGGGGGCGGCCTGCCGGGGGGGGGGGGGGGGGGGATCCTGCACCGGGGGGTGCTTCAAATGGGGTCTGGCCCGCGATCGGTGCCCACCGATCGTCGGGCCGGCCTCTTTGAAGGAGGGCCTCCTTTCTTCCGCAGCCCCGCAAGATCCGTCGGACATCTTCTTGCGGGGCGGACTCAGGGAGGACGGCAACCACGCATGCGCGGGTGATGCCAGTTATGCGGCGCCGGCCGTGTCATGTATGCGGCGCCACCTTTACGCGGCACCAAGGCCTGGCGCGCGTAAATGACACGGCGCCGCTCCTAGCCCATTTTCCGGCACTGAATCGGTCGGGATAGGGGCCGTTTCACGCCGTCGTGAACCTCGACGGCGTTCACGACGGCGCGAACACTCTGTCTCCATTTCAGAGAATCGCGTTCACGGTCTTTCTCAGCACAATCCTTCAACCAAAAAGGTTAGACACAAGAGAGTGTCTGATCAAGGGAGGAGGTGTTTCACCTGAGAACTCCCTCTTCACTAGACTGGGAATCTGCTGCTGTGCCAGGTAAATCTATTGTTTTTCATACTTGAGGGAGCGATACAATGGAGCTCCCCAAGATTCAGTACAAGGTACGCTCCTGGATTTGATATTATTTAATGATTTAATGATTTGGAGGCACAGAATGCAACTTTGAAATTTGTTGGTGGAGTGGGCAGAAACATTGCAGATGAAATTCAAAACAGAAAAAGTGTGGGGTGATACATTTTGGTAGGCAGTGAGAGAGGACATGATAAATGTTTCCATTCCAATGAAAGGTTATTGACCTGAAGCATTAACTGTTTCTCTCTCCATAGAAGCTGCAAGATTTGTTGTTGCATTATACATGATAAATTGTACACTTTTGAAGGGAGTGCAGGAAGGGAGCTACTTTGGGGTAGATGTAAATAAATCTATGAAGTTGGCCAAAAGTAATTTGTAAAGCATATGCAAGGTATCATGGTATTTAAACCCATTTAAAGATTCATAGACCTGAACATTTAGGATGGCGAGTGCTCAGTGCTGAGAGTCAGCACGTAACCCCTCCCCGCCGAATCTGACAGGCCATTGCCACTTCACGCACAATTGAGCATTGATTGGTAGGAGGTGGGACTTCCACCATTCTTGGAAGGTTGCCCTGCCTTGGAGAGCTGTCAGCTACAGCTCGGCAAACCATGCAGATACAGTGCTGAGTGGTCAGAAGAGGTACTGCAGCACCAAGCCTGTGCCCAAGTCCTGGGACCGCACTTGAGGTAAGTCCCGGGAGTCTGGGAGTGGGAGGGTAGGGGATGCCCTGGGTGATGGGAAGGGAGCCAATCTTGGCATTGGGGTGAGGGTTGCCGGGGCAAGAGATGGCTGGAGCTCCCAGGTCCTGAAGGGGAAAGGTCCCCGAATCAGAAGGGACCTTCAGTTTTAGACACACTTCCCCCCATGTTCCCAACTGAGATGCAGATTCATTCATTTTTCAGTTTCCCATCCTGCTCTGACCCACACCTACCAGCCTAAAAATTTAGGCTGTGCGGGAAAAGGCCCATAACTGGCCACTTAAGGGCCTTAATGGAGGAAAAAGCAGGATTCCAAACGAGGCCCTACCTGCCCCACTGTCAAATCGCATCCGGCTCGGGGCGGGTGGACTTCTGGAGGGATTCCGATCCATGCAATTTTACGCTCACCACACCATCACCCTGCCAACCCTGCCTATCTCCCCCTCCCTACCCCCCTCACCCATCCAAACCCCCCTCCCCACCAGATAACCCTCATGGGGAGAGCATAAAATCCAGGGAGTTAATCTAAACCTGTATAAAAGATCAGCCCCAATATTGTGAACTCTATCTGGACATCACACTTCGGGAAGGATGTGAAGGTTTTGGAGAGGGTACAAAAATGATTCATAACAGTGTTCCAGGGATGAGCAATTATGGATACGTGGATGTACCGGAGATGCAAAGTTTGTTCTCCCGAGAGCAGGAAGGCTGAGAGGATATTCAATGAGATATTTAAAGTTATGACGGGTTTAGAGAGAGTCAATAAAGATGCACAGTTTCCTATGGCTGAAGGGTCAATAAGCAGGGGAGGCAGATTTAAGGTGATTGGCAAAAGAATCAGAGGTAACATGAAGAAATATTGTTTGACGGAACAAGTGGGTTGGTTTTGGAAAGCAGTGCCTGATACATACTGAATGGTAACCTTCAGAAGGAAATTGAGAAATATTTGAAGGTGAAAAAATTTGCAAGGAATGTGGTGAAAGAGCTTGGGAGTGGCACTCACTGGATTGCTCTTTAAAAAGCCAGCATCAACTCTATGGGCTGAAGGGTCTCCTTTGGTGTTATATTAATTTATGATTCTATGAAGGCAGAAGTGCCTTCCAGCCAGGAGAAATGGAGCCACATAGAGGTCTAATCCTTGGCCCTGGCTTGATTGCCCGAAGATTGATAACAGGTTTGAGAATTTCCTCACCGATCCAAGGGACGATAAATTCTAAATTATAGAGATATTAAGGGGAGAGCACCATAACCCTAGATTGGGAACCCTTAATTGGAATTCCTGAATTTGGCACTCTGTTGGTGCCAAATAGTCATCCCTGGTGCTGTGAGAATCTGCCCGTAACATTAAAACTTAGTAAAATCCACACACATTCTTTGGTGCAGTCAGTAGGGCAGGTCACCTTTGGGCGGATTTTATGCTGCTTTGGAAAACAACCATTCACGAATATTCTTTGCTTTCTATCCATACCCCATGGCATTTTTGCTGTCAGTGTTCCTTTAAT
Organism: Scyliorhinus torazame; assembly: GCF_047496885.1. Classification (NCBI taxonomy): domain Eukaryota; kingdom Metazoa; phylum Chordata; class Chondrichthyes; order Carcharhiniformes; family Scyliorhinidae; genus Scyliorhinus; species Scyliorhinus torazame. The sequence goes on along the minus strand of NC_092707.1, from coordinate 194,462,716 downwards.
CGCACTGCATTAAATTTTTTGCCAACAAGTCTCCAATCTAATTTCTTCATTACCTTTACTGAAACAAGTTTCCAAACTTTTCTCTGCAAGATAGAAGCTGCCTCTAATTTCTAAAATGGCGAGATCTCTTTAAACTAGCTGTGAATGTCTATGCCGGGGGTAGATTTTTACAGATTTATGACTGCTGAGGGCATTTGGAGAATACAGTTCTAAAGCTCCATCAATAGTGCCGAACAGTGGCTTTGAGGGATTGGCACAAATTAAAATGGAGAACATTCAGCCTTTTTTAATGTGAAGCTCGTCCGGATAATGCATGCTAATAGAGTGGAATGACATTCAATTTCCATTAGTTTTCCACTTGCCTACCCGGGAGACATTGACCTTTGACAATTCACGTTCCAAAGACACAACCTCTGTGGTATTTAACCAGTTGTCATTGCATTCAACGGGGAACATTTATTTTCCCAGGCTGTAAGATTCCAGCTGCTGATTACATCATTATACCTTCCTTTTCCCTAATACAGGGTCTTGGATCACCATTATCAATGAATCGCACCATCAAAATACCAGGGGGCCTTTCCATTGACCAGAAGCTTACCTGGACTAGCCACCAAAAGAGTGGCTACAAGATTAACACAGAGGTTGTGTATTCAGTGGCTAGTGACTCGCCTCCTGACTCCCCAAAGCGTCTTCTAACATGCACAAGTTAGGCAGCATTGTGGCACAGTGGTTAGCACTGCTGCCTCACAGGGACCCGGATTCAATTCCAGTCTTGGGTGACTGTCTGTGTGGAGAGCACGTTCTCTCCATGTCTGCGTGGGTTTCCTCCCACCATCCAAAGATGTGTTGGTTAGGTGGATTGGACATGCTAAAATTGCCCCTTAGTGTCCAAAGATGTGCAGGTTAGATGAGGTTATGGGGTTACGGGGATAAGGCAGGGGAGTGGGTGCTCTTTCAGTGAAGACTCGATGGGTTGAATGGCCTCCTGCACTGTAGGGATTCTGTAGATTCTAGGGGTGTAATGGAATACTTGCTTGGATCAGTGCAGCCCCAATATCACTGAAGAAACTCAGCATCATCCAGGACAAAGCAACCTACTTGATTGAGACACTACCCACTACTCCCAAGGATACACTCCCTGCAGTCATGGAGTGCTAGTGGTGCAATATGCACCATCTGCAAGATGCATTGCTGCAGTGCTCTTCAACAGCAGCTTCCAAACCCGTGACCTCTGCCGCCTCGAGGCGCAAGGGAACACTGCCACCTAGAGGTTTCCCTCTCTGTCACGCACCTTCCTGGAACCATTTCTTCATCGTCTCTGTGTCAACTCCCTGGAACTTCCCACCGAAACTGCACTGTAGCTTTATTGACGGTTCACGGACTGCAGATGTGCTGGAATGTGGTGAGCCACAAGGGAAATTAAAGATGGGAAATAAAAGCTGGCATTGCCAGTGATACTCACTTCCCATGAATGAATAAAAAATAGATTTCCAACAGCTGCAGTATTTTGCTTTTGCAGAAGTTTTATTTACTGACAATGAATGGGGGGGAGGGGGGGGGGAATTCTATCTACAATCATTATAGGCCACTTAGCTCCTCGGGCCAGTTCCACCATTCAATTAAATCACAGCTGATCAGCAGCTCAACACAATTTTCTTGCTTATGGTATAAAATTGTTGATACACTTCTCTGACACATTCTATCAATCTCAGACCTGAAATGTTCAATGGACACCCAGCAATGACATCATTCCGGGAGAGAGAATTGCTGATTGCTATTCACCTTTCTGATTTCAGTTCTGAATGGTAATTTTAATGTTGCGTCCCAACCTCTGGACCCCCCGCACCCCACTCCCACCAGAACAGTTAACTTCTCTGTATCCACCTTATTAAATCCTCCAGGTTTTTTGGAGTCACTCACTAGCTTTCGGGGCGCAGCTCCTTCATCACAGCTAGTGACTCCAAACAAACCTGTTGGACTTTAACCTGGTGTTGTAAGACTTCTTACTGTGCTGCCCACCCCAGTCCAGTGCCGGCATCTCCACTTCATTCTTAAATCCTGTTATCATTTTAAACACCTGAGTGAAATCTCGCCAATAATAATTACTGGAGTCAATAGGGGGCTATGCAGCCCAAAATTCAGATGTGTCACATCATTTTTTTTATGTACCATTAAAAAAGTGGCCACGGAGCTCCCAAAAAGTGCCTGTGGTGTGCATGAGCACAGTTGGGATGAGTGGCACTGAATGCCATATTAGTATGTGCCATTTTGGAACTCTTGGATTCTTGGGGGACAAAATTCAATAGGCTCTGAAAAAGAGTGGAGCGATCATGGCCCTAGACTAACCCAGGCTTGTTTTTTCCAAATTGATGTTAGCTATTATCAACACGGTTGTCATGTTTAGCAAGCACTATTGTTGAGTTGGTGCATGTCTTAGTAGAAGGGGATCTAAAATCATGAGAGACTAGCACCTGCCAAAAGTAGATTGTTGTGGCTTATAGGTGGAACAAGTGCTATAACTGATTGTGAAATGGGAAGCACTCAATAATATCACTACATGGAGAGTGTGGGCTCTAAGATTTTCTGATATTGCACAGGAAGCCTTGGTCAAGGAGTTGCAGAGGGGAAATGCATTCCATTCACTTGGCGCAAGGAGGCCTTCTAGGTAAACTCTCAGAAGGCAGTGAGTATAGATAGTCATAGCCATCATTGTCAGGACCTGGATGTGGTGCTGTGAAAAGTTCAACAATCTTATATGAGTGGTGAAGGTCAGTGAGTACATCTGCAAATGCCTATCCTACCAACTGCACTCAGGCAATGCTCTCAGTTACCAACAATAAAGATATCTAATTAACATTCATAGTTTCAATTCGGCCACACCTACTTAGCATTACTGCACGTCTCAAACACATGTTTCACAGCTTTTACATTGCCAGATATTCAAACATGACAGTTACATAACCCAATGCATTGTGCCGCACCCACTGACACAATTTTCTATCGCCCTTGCAGGACAAGGTGGTGCACAACACAAGGCAGCTGACCCTAACTGGCAGGCAGCAGGTACAGCCTTCCCCCTCATGAAGGACGTGGTGCTCACCCTCCCAGGAATTGTTATCGTTGAGGCCACAAAGCTCTCCGGGCTGGAACCATGATCTTTGATGAGGTCCTCATATCCAATCTTTTCATAGATTTCATAGACTTTACAGTGCAGGAGGCCATTCGGCCCATCGAGTCTGCACCGGCTCTTGGAAAAAGCACTCTACCCAATTGCACACCTCCACCCTATCCCCATAACCCAGTAACCCCACCCAAGACTAACGGCAATTTTGGACAGTAAGGGCAATTTAGCATGGCCAATCCACCTAACCTGCACATCTTTGGACTGTGGGAGGAAACCGGAGCACCCGGAGGAAACCCACGCACTCACGGGGAGAACGTGCAGACTCCGCACAGACAGTGACCCAAGCCGGGAATCGAACCTGGGACCCTGGAGATGTGAAGCAATTGTGCTAATCACTATGCTACCGTGCTGCCCCAAATCTTCCTTCTTACATTCCAATTCCCCTTGATTCAGACTCTCTTCTGATGTTGAAGCTGCAATTTGATGTAAGCATGCACCTTTTACTTTCCCCTACCCCCTCTCATCACAACTCAACCCTCCAGTCTTTTTCGTATCAGTGGAGGCAGTGACATAGTAGTATTGTCGCTGGAGTAGTAATCCAGAAACCCAGGGTTCTACTCTGTGGACCTGGGTTTGAATCCCGCCACGGCATATGGTGGGATTTGAATTTAATTTTTTTTAAATCTGGAATTAAAAGGCTAATGATGACCATGAAACCATTGTTGAGTGTCGTAAAAGAACATCTGGTTCACTAATGCCCTTTAGGGAAGGAAATCCATCATCCTTACCTGGCTTGGCCTACATGTGACTCCAGATCCAAAGCACTGTGTTTGACTCTTAAATGCCCTCAGAGGTGGTCAATAAATGCTGACACTGCCACCGATGCCCACATCCCATAAAAAAAATGAATGGAAGCTGGCTAGACAGTGTGGAAGAACAATGAGACATGGCTGATGAATAACACTATCACTTGATCTCACACTTGCAGTCACCAGTTCAGAAACTAACATGTCAAATTATTCGGATAGCTTTGAGTTGGAATCTGCACATGGTGAGTCACCAGGCACAAGTGACCTGCAGCTAGGGCAGGGGAAAGAGCAATACGAGTATCAGCTATCCGGAGAGCAGTGTTGCACACTTATTCAACTATAGAGGCCATAGATGAGCACTGTGATGGTGGGCTGTGGAAGAAAGCTGCTATGTGTGCACAATGAAATGCTTGGTGCATTGGTAGGTTTACCAGGAAGCCTAGATGCAGTGCAAAAGGGCATGGCGGAGTCCAGCACCAACATTGCACGGGGATTTGTGCAGAACCTGAAGCTCATTCTTTCCATCGTCGGTGCAATGACTATACTGCAATAGCACACTTGTGGACCCAAGCATGATGCCATGTCTGATCATCAATGTCTCAGCTTCCATTGCAGCACTAGCAGAAGGCAGGCAAATTCTGGTGTTGCAATGGACGTTTAAATATCTTCCATGCAAGCTTAACCTGTTTCCATGTTTGTTTTCTGCCATCATGGCTTTGGGTACCAGCGTCAAAGGAGCTTGCAGGGTGACACAGCAGTCCAGCAATTTGACTACCAACAGATTACTGCAATTACTGAAGTGCAACTTGACTCGATAGAGCATGAACCTGATGTCCTTTCCCAGCAAGGCATTCTCCTACCTGCCACTCCTCCAGCCTTTCTGCATTTTTTGATTCTTTTCATGGGATGTGAGCATTGCTGGTAAGGCCACAGTATTTGTTGCCCAGCCATAATTGCCCTTGAGAAGGTATTGCTTGCCCGTCCATTAGATCAGAGACTGCAATCGCCCATGCCAAGCTGGTGCAGTCCAGAGCGGGCATTCTAAGGACAGAGCTGCTCGTGATCCTCCTGTGAGGCCATCTACAAGCTCCTCCCAGTGAAGTTCAGCAGCCATACAGCAGCCACGCATAAGTCACACAGTAGCCACTCAGCAGCCATGCACTGGGTATGCAGCAGCCATGCAGTGGAATGCAGTAGCCACACAGCAGCCATACAACCGCCACACAGCAGCCAAGCAGCAGCCACATAGCAGCCATGCAGTTGGCATGCATGCAGCCATGGCAGGAGCCACTTGTTTAATACTGCTTAAAATCACCGGGTCCGGCAAAGGAACATGGTAGACAGACACTAAGGAAATGTACAAGGGTGATCAGTGGTCTTGTGCATGGAATATTAGATGGTTTATCCAGAGTGCCTCCTGTGTTTAAGGCACAAATCTATTCCTCTGCACATTCTTTGCCGAGGCCTCCAGTGTAGCTTTAGAAAATCTGGAACTTGCTCTTCCAGATTGTGCCATTATTAAATCTTTCCCAGATCAGAGTTAGTTATTAAAATGACTTTCAGAACTTGTTGCAGCCACAATATGCCTCTACCTGAAAAGCTGGATGTGATGCTGGCTTTAAGTAATGCAGACTGGTTTTAAACAGAGGTGCCATCTGCCCTCTCAGGTGGATATCAAATAATCCCATATGGCACAATTCAAGGAAAATATGTGGAGTTTCCTGGTATCCTGGCCAACCATCCCTTAAACAACAGATTGCCTAATTATTTATCACTTTACTGCTTCTTGGCCCATGCTGTGTGCAAATGGGCAGGTTCAACAATAAGTAGAAGGATGCATCCATGAACTGCATTGGGATATTATATCATTCTTTCTTTTATGAAGAAAAACACAGTCCCCCTCATCCCACCACGGTATCAAAATATCTTCACTAACTCCAAGGTGTTTGTTTCACAATCTTTGTGTTGGTTGCCCTTTGTCTCAAAAAGACTTTCCTGTACGGAGTACTAAATTTGGCTTTCCCCAGTTTGAACCTATGCTCTCTCGTTCTGCTTACATGGTTTAGTTGTATATTTTATTTTTCCACAGTTTTATAATATTTTTGAGGCCCTAATTATCTCTAGATTTGGTTATTCCACAAACTCCAGACCCATTACCCATATTCTACCCTCTGTAAATTTGAGGTCATTGAAAACCCAGTATGAACTTGCACCAAATTCCATTCACCTCACGCCCATGCTTGCTGACCCCCAAAGGGTCCCAGTTAAGCAATATCTCAATTTGAAAACCCTCATTCTCTTTGCCAAATCCTTCCATGGCTTCACACCTCTCTATTTCTTAATCTACTCCAGCAGCGCAACCTTTTGAAATATCTGCGCTTCTCTAATTCTGGTCTCCTGGGCATTCCCAATTTAAATCACTCCAGCACTGATAGTTGTGTCTGCAGCTGCCTGGGCTCTGGAAATCCCTCCTCATATCTCAATGCCTCTCTACCTCTCCTCCTTCAGCACTCTTTAAAACCGATCTCTTTGATCAAATTTTTGGTCGATCACTTTAAGTAGTCGGATGTCAAATGTTTTTTTAATGATATTCCCGTGAAGCACCTTGGGATGTTTTATTACAATAAAAGTGCTTTACAAATTGAGATGTTGTTGTTGATTGCAGGTTGCCTGTACAGACAAGAACGTACTCAGAACAAAGCCAAATGTCCTGGTTGTGTAGGACCTCACCTGCAAACTCAGATTTTTTTCCCTGTACGATTACTATCAATGCTAAGGAGGGGTTGTGATGCAGTGGGTAGTGCCCCTGCCTCTGAACCAGGTTTGAGTCCCGCCCCAGGACTTGATGGCCAAGGAAGGTGCATTCACAACGTGGTCAAACAGGTTGAGCGTCAACCTACAAATCTTTCCAACACACCAAGGGCTGGGTGTAAGAGCGAGAGAGACTCCTGGTCAACCGCGCTTGATGTGGAGTGGGGCACCTCAAATTCTCAGCCGCTGATGACAGACTAGCGATGTATTCCGGGAATTGGTAGCTGTGAAAAACAGCTACAGTCGGTGCACCATGAAACGCAGGAAGAGAATTGGAATTGGAGTGTCAATACTCGGTCGTCTTGTGATACAGGAGACCTTGACAATGTGTTCCTTGTGTATGCTGTTATCTAACGGCAAACTCCTTTTTATACCTACTGCAAGTCCGTTAGCTTGATTTCACATGTTGAGGCCAATTGCTTCAGCCCATTACAGGAAAATTAAATCTGTCAACGTGAACTATTAGACCTTAAAAGGCAAATTGAGCGAGTTTGGTAAAGTGCATTTATTGAGGTTGTTTTAATTTATTTATATTTATTTTACCTTTTGTGGAGAATAAAACCTCTTTTCGGTTATATTTTTAAGTTCATCATGGCAAATCTTTAAAACATGATGGGAGCACATTGACAGAAAATATATGAAAATGTTATGACTGTTCTAGTGACTGAAAAGTTCATTATAAGGAATATATGAAGCTATTAAAATAAATTAAATCAGTCTACTGCAGCTTACATCTAATAGCATAAGGAAGATCACTGGACCTACATGAGCTAGTGGACAGATTGAAGTCAGCTATGAAATAACAGAGGAAAGTAATTCTATCTGTTTTAATAGTTCTTGAGGTAGTTTATAGAACCAATTTTAATGGCTTTGGTTCAGCTTGTTCCAGTACTTTTATTGGATGGTAAATTTAACGGAGGTCTAAGTACTCTGAATGGTATGTATTTAATACAACATCAGGGTAAGCACAACAAACAAAGTGCACCAATTTCACCAGTCCTTCAGTGAGGGTAAGCATTGCGAATGAAGTGCTGATCTCATATTTTTGCCTTCATTATTAAACTCATCACTGTTTTTACTTATTTAACATTTACAATTGCATGGCTTCATTAAAGATCTTGGTGAAAACTATTTTAGTGGTATACATGGACTGGGTCTTTATGGGCGACGGGATTCACATGTCATGTGTACATGTGTGAGTTCCACTGTGTATAAAAGTGCTCTTTAGTTTGTGGGTGCCCTGCATGTTTTACTGTTTAGTGTTACTTCCATAATGTCAATGACTCCTTGCAATGGAAAGAGCAAGTTCAGGCTCAATGAGCTGAGAATGGTCTCCTCTGCACTGTCCTATTCTATAATTCTGTTCCATTCTATGACATTCACAGCACGTCAATTGAGTGCCAGGAGGTCTGGTGAAAGTCAAAGCTTCCTGTGTTAATTGATTATGGAGTGAATCATAGGGTTTTTCCAGAAAACATGGGCTGGATTCTCCACTAGCGGGATGCTCCACTTTGCCGGCAGCCCAACGGCACGGGGCTGTCCCACAATGTGAAACCCCATTGATCAGCCAGCGTAACGAGCATCCCGCTGACGGGGTGAAACAGAAATGTGATGCAATGGGGCAGAGAATCCAGCTCCATATATTTCTGCATGCATCATTGTATCTCTCATGTGGGCCCTCCACTTTATCAACCCTACAATTCTGAAAGGTGTATTGTCCCTTTGAGGCTCAGGCCCAGTGTCCAATTCCGTGCAGCATTTTAGGAACATTGGAGCATAGGAGTAAATGTCGGCCATTTAGCCCCTTGAGCCCTTCGAGCTCCATCAGCCATTCAACAGGATTATGGTCATCCATAACACTATAAGGCCATCTTAATCACATATCCTTTCAAACCTTTGGTTATCAAAAACCTATCAATCTCAGATTTAAAATGAATAATCAAGCTAGCAACAATTACTGTTTGTGGAAGAGAGTTCCAAACAACTACCAGTCTTTGCATATGGAAGTGTTTTCTGATTTAACTTCTAAAAGGTCTGCCTCTAACCTTCATGTGACATCCTCTAGTCCTGGACATCTTTATGTGGCATCCTCTAGTCCAGAACACCTTCATTTGACATCCTCCAGTCCTGGACTCCCCAAACAGGGGAAATAATTTCCCTCTATCTGACATTCTATGACACTCTATGGCAATACCATCACTGAATCCTCTACTATGAACATCCTGGCGATTACCATTGACCAGAAACTGAACTGGACTAGCCATATAAATACCACAGTTACAAGAACAGGCCAGAGGCTAAGAATCCTGTAGTGACGAACTTGTTTCCTGACTTGTAAAAGTCTGTCCACAATCTACAAGGCACAAGTCAGAAGTGTGATGGAATACTCTCCCCATTGCCTGGCTGAATGCAGCTCCAACAACACTCAAGAAACTTGTCAGCATCCAGAACAAATCAGCCCACTTGATTGGCACCTGATCCACAAACATTCACTCCTTCCATCACAAACGCACAGGAGCAGCGTGTGTACAGTCTACAAGGTGCACTACAGGAACTCACCAAGACTCCTTCGACAGCACCTTCTGAACCAATGACCATTACTATCTAGAAGGACAATTAAGGTGCAATTTAGCGTAGCCAATCTGCCTACTCTGCACATTTTTGGGTTGTGGGGGCGAAACCCCACACAAACACGGGAGAATGTGCAAACTCCACACGGACAGTGACCCAGAGCCAAGATCAAACCTGGGACCTCGGCACTGTGAGGCAGCAATGCTAACCCACTACACCACTGTGCTGCCTTTATCAAGTGCAATTATAAAATTCCACAATATTGGAGATGGACCAGAGCTGAAAAAACAAAATTGCAGAAGCAACACAAGCTGATGAGCATCTTTGTGTGCTCATATCAACAAGTCAAAATGAATGCCTGAAGGAGCAGAATGTGAACTACTAGTCCTGTCAACATCTAGCAGTGTTTGCAGAAACCCATTCACCCTGTCACTTCCACCAATCCAGATACACTCACTGGAGATAACCAAAATGTAGATGAGAAACAGTGACTGGATGAGTCACTGAGTGAACAATTAGGCCCAAGTCTTCACTTCCGTGTTGAGTGCCCAAGAAAGGGAAATTCCTCACTCTGTGTACCTGACCTTCAAAAACGATGGCTTGAAGTTCCGAATTTCATTCCAGAAAATAGGCTGGATTAGAAGTTGGGCTCGCCAAGCCCTGAATGAATGTGGAGGCTGTTGGATCCGGAGGCAAGCTGGGCGGAAGGACGGTCTCCGTGCCCCATCATTTAGTAAATTCAATTTTTAAAAATGATTAAACCAAAAAACATGGCCCTTTATAGCCCCATGATCTCACACAATATCTTTACCCTTACCCCCTCCATGCCAACTCAGTTAGTAACCATTATGGGAAACAGTCAAGAGCCATACTGACATGAAAGAAAGTTGTGTGTCGATTGATGATGTCACTATTCTAAACAAAAACACACCTTCACAGATAAAAAATGAACTTTTGAAACATAGAAATCCCTTCAACTAATCTCTTATGAAAATAAACATTTCTATTCTACAATCACTTGGAGCTGTCTTAACAGTTCCAACTGATATTGTTAATTTGCAAAATCAGTCATCGCATCACAAATCCTGTAATGAAAACCCACAGGCTATGTCAACAGGCAGAATGCAATATTAAACACTGATTTTGGTTTTAAACTCCAGACTTTTGAAATTTAGAGACCAGCAGAGCTTTTATAGTATCAATGCGTTTTGACTGTTTGAATGAGCTTCGACAATTCTTAATCGCTTTGAGGGTTTTTTGACAGCTGTGAGAGTTCCAATGTGTTCATCCACTTTTTCCACACACCATCATAGTTACTTTTAACAATCCAAAGTGTGCCTTACCTCTCCCAAAGGCATCCCTGAACCATTTTCAAAGGAGTATGTTAGCTCTCCAAAGGAGTACTGATGGCTATAAAACTAATCCAGCAAGTTTGGACCTGCATTTACCTCGTCTAATCTGCACACAACAGGTTTCAAAACCGTGGCCAACCAAAATCCCACTTCAGTGGAGGCAGCTGATGATTTAAATAATGAGCGGCCTTCATAAAATGCATGCATGAACCTCACCCAATTCTAGTCCCACTGTTGCGAAATAGGAAATGCCATGGGGGCGATTTTCCGATATGGAGGCCAAGTGTTCGCGCTGTCGTGAACGCCGTTGCGTTTCACGATGACGCGAACAGGGCCCGGGCACGACCTATTCTGGCCCCCACGGGGGGCCAGCACACCGCTGGAGCAGTTCACGCCGCTCCAGCATCCTTATGCGGCGACAAATGGGTGCTGCGCCAACCCGCGCATTCGCAGTTGGGGCAGCCCAATCCTGCGCATACGCAGTTGGGCCCGCGCCATCCTGCGCATGCGCGGGGAACGTCTTACGCACGCCAGCCCCTCAACAACATGGAGCCGGTGTTCTTGGGCCGCGCGCGGAAGGAGGTAGGCCCGGGGGGGGGGAGAGGCCGGCCCGCCGACGGAGGCCACCCCAGTGAAGGAGCCCCCCTCCCCCCCACAGGCCGCCCCCCCCCCCCCAGCATTCCCGCAGAGTTCCCGCCGGCAGTGACCAGGGGTGGACGGCACCGGCGGGAACCTTTCGTGTCGTAGTGGCCCCTCGGCCTATCTGGCTGGAGAATCGCCGCTCGCCCGTTCTCAGAGCGGCCCAGTGCGAATCGCGCGCCGCTGGTTTGCGGGGGTGGGAGAATCACATGCGGGCGTCGGGGCAGCGTGGCACGATTCGCGCGGTGCCCCAGCGATTCTCCCACCCGGCGTGGTGGGGGGGGGGGGGGAGAATAGCGCCCAGGATTTTCAGCCACTTCCACCATTTTCACTGCGGAGGACATCCTCTCTATCATCATGCATTTTACCATGAAAAAAATGTGCTTTCAGAGCATCAAATCCATTTGTTAAAATGTGCAATTTCTCAACAGACAGAAGCAAATATCATGCACTGATTTTGTTGTAATCCAGACTTTTAAAATTTAAAGCCCAGTAGGGTTAAACTAATTGAGAACTTTGACAGTTCTGACAATTCCAAAGAGGATTCATGGCCTAATACTCATTCAAGGAGGAATTTTCTTCCAAGCAGTACTAGCTGTAGATCATCAGGGATTTGAGCATACACTCTTTTCAATATTGGCCAGTCAACGCATTATGTGTGGACGCATTCCATGATGACCTTCAGATTTGAGGGGAACCAGTTGTAGCGGACATAAGCAACTGGTTTCCATGAAATCCAGAACAAAATGCTTCGGTGATAATGAGTACATGCCCATCCAAGGTTGGGTGAAAATTACCAACTCTCCTGGAGATCACTGAGCTCCTATATCCTCTTGCGGATTTGATCGGTAAACTGGAGATCATGCTGATGAGGCTGTTTCACTCAGATCAGCCCCTCTGAGATTTGCAACCTCCCTAAATGCCATCAAAGGTGGAAAGAGCAAAGTCAGGCTTTAGTGAGTCATAAGCACACTCCAACCTTTTTTTGGTCGATTTCAGGATCTCATGTGCATGAATAAGAGCCATCTTCAATGCAAGAGGCTTGAGGTATTTCTGAGAAGACATCACCATCTCAGTCCCCTGACTCCAGTGATTTACAGCCTCTAAATGCCTGCCTTTCTCCATCAGTCATATCCATCTCAAGACCTTTCCAGAATGCAAAATTTAATAGACCACCAAAGTTCTATACATCACCATTTGGAAGTAAAAGCTCCCAGGTCCTGATGAATTTTATCCTAGGGTCTTACAAATGGCTGCAGAAATAGCTGTTGCATTGTGTTTAATTTTTAACGCATCACACAAGCTTGCCATACTCCCGTTGATTCTGTCTACACCTCCCGCTGCCTCAGAAAGGCAGACAGCATTGTCAGAGATCCCTCACACCCAGGCTTTGCCAGATCTTTCCATTCGGCAGAAGATACAAAAGTCTGACGACCCGCATATCCAGACATAGGAACAACTTCTGCCCCACAGCTACTAGACTCCTCAATGACTCTCTCTTGGACTGATCTGTTCCCTGTAAGAACACTATTCACGACGCCCTATGCTGCTCTTGTTTGGCCTTTATCCGCACTGAAACCCATCATTATTTGTTGATGTACCAGTGTCAATGCACTCTGTCGATTATTCTTTTGTCTACTATGTACTGTAGCCAGTTAAAATGGCTAACTCCCGATTAGAATGGCCAAACCCCAATTTTAAATGGCAAACGGAAGAGGCTGATGGGAAAATCAGCCACCAGGACTCAAACAGGCAGCTGCAGGTAAAACTGTGTGTTCGCCTCTGGGGAGGCCAGACAGAATCGATACCTGCAGCATTACAACACACCAGCCATCTGAATATCAATTAGCAATCCCCGGGAACAATGTGCAACAAATTAGACACACAAAGCCAACCCAGACTTTTCGGCGCCAGCAGGAGCCTACACAAAGAGAGGTGAACGACCATCCCAAAACCGCCCATTGACTAATGAATCGCTCCAGCATTGGAGAATATCGAACCAAGTGATTGGGACCAGGTACAGGGTCCGCCCCGAAAGGCGGGAAGCCCCTGGGGACTATAAGAATAGAGTCCAAGTTCAAATCAACACTTCTTCTCCACTCCGCACCCTTCGAGACCCTTCTGCTGACCTTCTACAACAGCCGAGAATCGTAAGTCTTACTCCAACGCTCGCTACGAGACAGGCGCTCCCGGCTATCGACCTGTACCAGCTTTGAATCCCGCAGGTTCAGAACCCATACGAAAGGCCATTCGTTTCCCTGACCTGGTGGGCCATTTCCAAAGTTAAGTATTGGCCTGTTAGTTGTAGGAAGTAGCTTAGAAGTAGAATTAATGTATAAGTATTGATAACTGTATATAACAAATGTGCGTTGATTTAACTCTTACTCAGCAGTGCGTTGGATCATTGATCATTACTCGGACTTGAACCACGTGGCGGTATCAGAAAGATACCTGGCGACTCAAGAGCAAAGGTGATAGAACAAGAGCAATTAAACTAAGGCTAAAACAAGCAACATTTTGGCGACATCCTGACGGGACCCGATCTAGAAGTGGAAAACCACTCCGGGAGAACGCAAGAAATTTGAATTAGAAACCCAATTGGAAACAGAAAACCACAAGTGTTCAAGCAGTTCTGATCAATAGTCATAATTCGGAAGTGTGTGTATGCCTGCGTAACTAACAGGGCGATAAGGTAAAACTGATAGATTTTTGTTGCGTCAAAACTGTCGGAAGTCTGTATTTTCGGAAAGTAGCGAAAGCCGTACCCGCATTTACAAGACCCCCTTAGCCCCCTGTTCCAAATTTAGAAGAAGCAGTCAGATAGGAAAGATGGCCATGCAGGCAATGCAGCGCCTCATGTACCCTGAGGAATTTGCGGTTGCAGCGACCAGCAGCAGTAGAGTGGGACAGTGTCCCATTTGGGAGGAGGAAATCCGGAAATATCTCAAGGGGAAAGGATGGCCCCTGTGGAATGATTTCTGTAATAACGAGGAATCAGGTCCCGGGAGTATAGGACATACTAGGTGGGAGAACCTGGGCGAGATCCATAAAAAGAGCTTAGCGAAAGCTCGCAAGAGGAGGTCGTTAAGACGCTCCGCAAAGAAGTTGAGGGCATACATCGGATGAGTAAGGTCGATGTAAGCGAAGTTGAAAAAGAGAATTTAGAATTAAGGAGGAAATTGGCAGCAAAAGATGGAGAGATGGCTGACGCCAAACGGGCTCACCAGTCTTGTCTGGCACATTTAAGCAGTTTCCAGTCGCAATATGAAAAGGCCTATCAGGACACGCAACGTGCAGTCCTGGTAAGAGAAGAGACAGAAAAACAGGTAGAGACATTACAGAAACAGTGTAGTGATCTCAAGGCAGCATTAGGAGCACTCCATGCTGCCACCACAGAACAAAGACAAAGCACCTTAGATCACGCAAAGTGCCGGAAGCAGATTGCAGAGCTGCAATCGCTGCTTTCTGCTCAAATAGGTTTTCAGTAAACCTTTGGGGAAAAGTTAGCTCAGGAAGACGGCCCTGATTGGGAAGAGTTACACGAAACAGCACAGAGATATGTTCAGGGAACATGTGCGCAGGGAAAGCCCCAAAAGAGAAAAGCACCCCAACCCCCCACACAGCAGATAGCTCAAGCTCCAATGAACCCTGTAACCACCCACCGCACAGCCACATCAGACGATGCGGAATATCTATATTCCACCCCCTTAACAGTGACCCAATTACTGGACGCTTGTGAGAAGATCACACCGTTCCTCCCCGCCTCAGACCCCCACCATTTCTTTGCCACAGTTAGACATCAGGCGAACATGTATGGCCTGGACGAGAGAGAGCATGTAAAGCTCATGGTTTTAAGTTTAGCTCCGTCGGTAGCAGCAGCCCTTCCCGACCCACAGAATGTAGGAGGAGGCGCCCTTGCAGAAATGCATACCGCGATCCTGGATGCGATCGGGTATAACCGGGGTGACCCCGTAGATGGCCTCAGTAAATGTAGGCAGAGGAAATTTGAGCACCCCACAGCATTCGTTGGACGCCTGTGGATTCACTTCGCAGCAGTCTTTGGAGACATAGACCGTGCCCATTTGTCCCCAGACAACATGGCCAAATGGACCCGCACCCTTATCTCCCATGTCACAGATGCAGGACAGAAAGGCTGTACGAGTAATGATCCCTCAGAGGAGGCCCATAACGAGAAGTGGGTAGTGAAAAGATTGTCCCGCGTTTGCGAGCAATCTGTTCAGAGCAAACCCACGGTTAAAAATAGCGAGGAAAAGCAGGCCGGCGCAGATATGCAGGCAGTAAAAACAACCCCGCATGGGTGAATAAGGGAAAGAACAGCCCCCCACCCAAGTCACTAGAGTGTTACAACTGCGGACAGTTGGGACACTTCGCCAAAGAGTGCAATGCCCCTAAAAAGCCACAGAGAGCCCAGCAGACAGGCACTCTGAGTAAGAAAAAGACAGAGCACATCCATTGCGTTAGCGCCCGTTCGGATCAGACGGACTTGACCGGAACGGACTGACGGTGTACGGGCTCACCCAGTTGGGTCTGCAACACCCTTTGGGATAGGTCAGGACGACCAGTAGTTGCAGCGAACATTCGGGGACAGCCTATCGAATTTCTCTGGGACACAGGAGGGTCCCGCACCACCATAAATTCCTCCACCCTATTTCAAAAGGACACGTGGCCCACTACAGCCACTATCACCCTCAGCGGCTTTACAGGCCACTCACAGCAGGGACACATCACAGCCCCTGTACCCATTCAAATCAGCACCATCACCACCAAGCACCCCGTGGTTTTAGTTGACCTGCCCCACACAGCAGAACACATTCTGGGAATTGATTTTATGAATTCCCACAGCTTATCATTCGATCCAGTCAACCAGTGTGTCTGGAAGATGGCAAAATCCGCAAGAGCCCCCGCAACGCTCAACCTAGGGGAATACATGAACAAAATTAGCGCCGTAGGCAAATTTTGGTTCAACCCAACCACGCTTAGCACGGGCAAGCAAGTTAGGGCAGTTCTGCAAAAGAACAGGGCAGCATTCGCAACCCACAAGCACGACTGTGGACAGATGACTGGCTCTGTACAAGTAACAGGACCCGACCCTAGACCCCAAAACAGTACAGATTTCCCCAAGAGGCAGAGGGAGAAATCTTAAAAGTAATAGAGAGCTTATTAGAGCAGGGCGTACTTCGATCAGTAGCCTCCACTAATAATGCCCCGATTTGGCCAGTGAGAAAGCCAGATGGATCATGGCGACTAACCATCGATTATCGGGAACTCAACAAAGTCACCCCCGCAGCAGCCCCCACCGTAGCAACAAGTCCCGAGACCATGTTCAAGCAGGGACTCAATTCCCGCTACTTCACGGTTTTGGACATCAGGGGCGAAAGTCTCCAGAAACGGCGCGATGTCCGCCGACTGGCGCCCAAAACGGCGCAAATCAGTCGGGCATCGCGCCACCCCAAAGGTGCGGAATGCTCCGCAGCTTTGGGGGCCGAGCCCCAACCTTAAGGGGCTAGGCCGGCGCCGGACAAATTTCCGCACCCCCAGCTGGCGGAAAAGGCCTTTGGTGCCCCGCCAGTTGGCGGGGAAATGACATCTCCGGGCGGCGCATGCACCGGAGCGTTAGCGGCCGCTGACGGCATTCCCGCGCATGCACAGTGGAGGGAGTCTCTTCCGCCTCCGCCATGGTTGAGACTGTGGCGGAGGCGGAAGGGAAAGAGTGCCCCCACGGCACAGGCCCGCCCGCGGATCGGTGGGCCCCGATCGCGGGCCAGGCCACCGTGGGGGCACCCCCCCGGGGCCAGATCGCCCCGCGCCCCCCCACGACCCCGGAGCCCACCCGCGCCGCCTTGTCCCGCCGGTAAGGTAGGTGGTTTAATCGACGCCGGCGTGACAGACATTTTAGCGGCGGGACTTCGGCCCATCTGGGCCAGAGAATCGCGGGGGGTGGGGGGGCGCAACCAGCACGGCGCGATTCCCGGCCCCGCCGAATATCCGGTGGTGGAGAATACGACAACTGGCGGGGGCGGGATTCACGCCAGCCCCCGGCTATTTTCCGACCCGGCGGGGGGTCGGAGAATCTCGCCCCAGTAATGGATGCTGGTCCATTCCATTGGCAAAGGCGTGCCAGTACAAAGTTGCCTTCACCTTTAAAGCACAGCAGTACACGTGGACATGCCTGCCACAGGGATTCCACAACTCCCCCTCCATTTTCCACCGACAGTTGGCAAATGGCTTAGCAAAATTCTCTCGCCCCAAATGTCTGGAACAGTATGTAGACGACCTACTACTGCAGACAGACACCAAGGATGAGCACATTGAGCTTCTGTCCGAACTCCTGGAACTATTACATTCAAATGGTTGTAAAGTCAACCCCAAAAAGGCTCAGATTTTGGAAGAAAAAGTGGTATATTTGGGAACAATTATCAAGCACGGTAAATGCGAGCTCGAGCATAAAAGGATTGACTCGATTGGTAAATTGCCCCTTCCCCAGAATGTTTCAGCCCTCCCGTCGTTTTTAGGACTGGTTGGCTACTGCCGAAACCACATTGACGGTTTCGCCAGCAAGGCAGCGCCCCTCTCAGACCTCCTAAAGAAGGGAGCCCCCTCAAGGGAGCCCCCTGGGAATGGCTTCCGCAGCATACGGTGCTGTGGGCTCTTTGAAACAGGCACTCATAGCCGCCCCCGCACTACAAGTTCCAGACCCGCTTTCCCCTTTGTAGCGCACAAAGACTCCGTGAGACGAATAGAGTGAAGTCGATGAGGCTTTATTAAGCGTGTCTGTTCCCCCGCAGCTCAATAGTAGACTGGCCTGCGGGGGAGGACACTGGCTTCTTATACTCCGCCTTCAGGGCGGAGCTAGAGGTCAACGGCCAACCAGGACCCGGGATCTGTCAGCCAATGACGTTAGGGCTTCCAGTCCCACATGACCCCCAATACATACTACCACATTTACCCCCTGTCAAAAATGAACCCGGCGGGGTGATGCTTCGTATGGTGGTAAGGGTTTACAGGGCTGGTCCTGGGAGGAAAAAAAACATTCACATGGCAATACAGTATTGTACAATTTTGTCCTGTTTCAACTATTTACAGAGGGTACAGGGAGAAACGCAAAATGTTCTTGTGAAAAGTCCATATTTTGATTTAGATCGACGCCACGAGTCGGTCGGGCGGTCTGGTCGTCCGTGTCGATCGCCTCGGTCCCGGTGGTGGTGGTGGTGCTTGGATCGGTGTTGTCGTCTCCAGGAGCCTTAAGGTTTCAGCTTGGGCTTTATTCTTGGTCGGGCCTGAGGGGAGGGGAACCGATCCTCCTGGGAAGGCGGTGGTCGCGGGGTGCGGCGGTGGGAGGAAGGGGGGGGGGATTGGTTGAATGGTGTCGGGGGGGGTGTGTGTTGCCGGCGGGCGCCAGATCCCGCAGGGAGACCGTGTCCTGTCGGCCGTCGGGGTACTCCACGTAAGCGTACTGTGGGTTCGCGTGGAGGAGGTGAACCCTTTCGACCAACGGGTCCGCCTTATGTGCCCGCACATGCTTTCGGAGCAAGATGGGTCCTGGGGCCGCCAGCCAGGTCGGCAGCGACGTTCCAGAGGAGGACCTCCTAGGGAAGACAAGGAGACGCTCATGAGGCGTTTGATTAGTGCTCGTACATAATAACGACCGGATGGAGTGGAGAGCGTCCGGGAGGACCTCCTGCCACCGTGAAACTGGGAGGTCCCTGGACCGTAGGGCCAGTAGGACGGCCTTCCAGACCGTGCCGTTCTCCCTCTCTACTTGCCCGTTCCCCCCGGGGTTGTAGCTGGTGGTCCTGCTTGAGGCTATGCCCTTACTGAGCAGGAACTGGCGCAGCTCGTCACTCATGAAAGAGGACCCCCTGTCGCTGTGGACGTATGTGGGGTAACCGAACAGTGTGAAGATGCTGTTCAGGGCTTTAATGACTGTGGCCGCGGTCATGTCAGAGCAGGGAATGCAAAAGGGAAGCGGGAGTATTCGTCCACCACATTAAGAAAATATGCGTTGCGGTCGATGGAGGGGAGGGGCCCTTTGAAATCGAGACTGAGGCGTTCAAAGGGGCGGGAAGCCTTAATCAGGTGCGCTCCATCCGGCCTGAAAACATGCGGTTTGCATTCCGTGCAGATGTGGCAGTCCCTTGTGACTGTACGGACCTCCTCTAAAGAGTATGGGAGATTGCGGGACTTGATGAAATGGAAAAACCGAGTGACCCCCGGGTGGCAGAGGTCCTCGTGGAGGGTTTGGAGGCGGTTAATTTGTGCGTTGGCACATGTGCCGCGGGATAGGGCATCGGACGGCTCGTTCAGCTTTCCGGGACAATACAAAATCTCATAGTTGAAGGTGGAGAGCTCGATCCTCCACCGTAAGATCTTGTTGTTTTTGATTTTGCCCCGCTGTGCATTATCGAACATGAAGGCTACCGACCGTTGGTCCGTGAGGAGAGTGAATCTCCTGCCGGCCAGGTAATGCCTCCAATGTCGCACAGCTTCCACTATGGCTTGGGCTTCCTTTTCCACTGAGGAGTGGCGGATTTCTGAGGCGTGGAGGGTCCGGGAGAAAAAGGCCACGGGTCTGCCCGCTTGGTTAAGGGTGGCCGCTAGAGCTACGTCGGAGGCATCGCTCTCGACCTGGAAGGGGAGGGACTCGTCGATGGCGCGCATCGTGGCCTTTGCGATATCCGCTTTGATGCGGCTGAAGGCCTGGCAAGCCTCTGTCGACAGAGGGAAGGTCGTGGTCTGTATTAGGGGGCGGGCC
This sequence comes from Scyliorhinus torazame, assembly GCF_047496885.1. Lineage (NCBI taxonomy): Eukaryota > Metazoa > Chordata > Chondrichthyes > Carcharhiniformes > Scyliorhinidae > Scyliorhinus > Scyliorhinus torazame. The sequence continues at coordinate 194,442,637 of NC_092707.1, read as the reverse complement.
TTGTCTGCGTATTGGGGGATCCACTGGGCGTAGTATGAAAAGAACCCCAGGCAGCATTTCAGGGCTTTTGGGCAGTGCGGGAGGGGAAATTCCATGAGGGCGCGCATACGTTCGGGGTCGGGGCCTATTATCCCATTGCGCACTACGTAGCCCAGAATGGCTAGGCGATTGGTGCTAAAAACGCACTTGTCCTCGTTGTACGTGAGGTTCAAGGCTTTGGCGGTCTGGAGGAATTTTTGGAGGTTGGCGTCGTGGTCCTGCTGGTCGTGGCCGCAGATGGTTACATTGTCGAGATACGGGAACGTGGCCCGCAACCCATGTTGATCAACCATTCGGTCCATCTCCCGTTGGAAGACCGAGACCCCGTTTGTGACGCCAAAAGGCACCCTTAGGAAATGGTATAATCGCCCGTCTGCCTCGAAGGCTGTGTACTTGCGGTCACTTGGGCGGATGGGGAGCTGATGGTAGGCGGACTTGAGGTCCACGGTGTAGAAGACTTTATATTGGGCAATCCGATTGACCATGTCGGATATGCGGGGGAGAGGGTACGCGTCTAGTTGTGTGTACCTGTTGATGGTCTGGCTATAGTCAATGACCATCCTTTGTTTCTCCCCTGTCTTCACTACTACCACCTGCGCTCTCCAGGGACTATTGCTGGCCTGGATTATGCCCTCCTTTAGTAGCCGCTGGACTTCGGACCGAATGAAGGTCCGGTCCTGGGCGCTGTACCGTCTGCTCCTAGTGGCGACGGGTTTGCAATCCGGGGTGAGGTTCACAAACAAGGACGGGGGTTGCACCTTGAGGGTTGCGAGGCCGCAGATAGTGAGTGGGGGTATTGGGCCGCCGAATTTGAACGTAAGGCTCTGTAGATTGCATTGAAAATCTAATCCCAGCTAGGTGGGGGCACAGAGTTGGGGAAGGACGTTTAGTTTGTAGTTTTTGAACTCCCTCCCCTGCACCGTTAGGGTAACGATGCAGAATCCTTGGATCTGTACAGAGTGGGATCCTGCAGCTAGGGAAATCTTTTGTGCGCTGGTATAGGTGGTCAAGGAACAGCGTCTTACCGTGTCGGGGTGGATAAAGCTCTCCGTGCTCCCGGAGTCGACTAGGCATGGCGTCTCGTGGCCGTTTATTAGCACCGTTGTCGTCGTCGTCTGGAGTGTCCGGGGCCAAGCTTGATCGAGCGTAATTGAAGCGAGACGTGGTTGTAGTAGTGGAGTGGGGTCTGTTGTTGCCGTCCAAGATGGCGTCGGGGATGGACAAAATGGCCGCCCCCATACATCGCACGTGGCTGGTGGGTCACAAGATGACGGCGGTGGGTGGACAAAATGGCCGCCCCCACGCGTCGTACAGGTCTGGGGCGGTCCAAAATGGCGGCGCCCTTCCGCCCCTCGTGGTGGCCGGGACCCAAAATGGCGGCGTCTGCGGGTCGCACATGGGGCGCTGAGGGGGCTGGGGAGCGCTAGGACCTCGCGGAGCTCCCTCACCGGGGACAGCGGTGGTCGGGACCCAAGTTGGTGGCACCGGCGGGTCAGACGTGGGGTGCGGGGTGGGGGTTAGGGGGGCGTTAGGGTCGCGCAAAACTCCCTCTTCTCCGTGGAGAGTGGTGGCCGGGACCCAAAGCGGTAGCGCCGGCAGGTCATACATGGGGTACGGGGAGGGGGGTTGGGGAGCGTAAGCGGCGTGCAGGGCTCCCTGTTCTACCGGGACCGCGGTGGTCGGGACCCAGAGCGGCTGCGCCTGCGGGTCGTACATGGCGTGCTGGGGGGGTTGGGGCGCGTAAACGGCTTGCAGAGCTCCCTGTTCTCCCGGGACAGCGGTGACCTCGCGGGACCAGCACACAACCGCGTAATGGCCCTTTTTCCCGCAGCTCTTGCAGATAGCTGCGCGGGCCGGGCAGCGCTGCCGGGGGTGTTTCGCCTGGCCGCAGAAATAACAGCGGGCGCCCCCGGTGTGACTCGGCGTTTGGACCGCGCAAGCCTGTGGGGTGTCCGGGGGTGGGGGGGTGGGTTTGTCGCGACGGGTACGTACGGAGCCCAATGGGCTGCCGCGCGGTCGGGGCCGTAGGCGCGGGTATTACGCGCGGCCACGTCTAGGGAGGCTGCTAGGGCCCGGGCCTCTGAGAGTCCTAGCGACTCTCTTTCTAGAAGTCTTTGGCGGATTTGGGAGGAATTCATACCTGCCACAAAAGCATCGCGCATTAACATGTCCGTGTGTTCATTTGCGTTCACTGAAGGGCAGCTGCAGGCTCGTCCCAAAATCAGCAGCGCGGCGTAGAATTCGTCCATCGATTCTCCGGGACCTTGCCATCTCGTCGCGAGCTGGTAGCGAGCGTAGATTTGGTTAACTTGGCGGACATAGAGACTTTTCAGTGCTGCGAACGCCGTCTGGAAATCCTCCGAGTCTTCGATGAGGGAGAAGATCTCCGTGCTCACCCTCGAGTGCAGGACCTGTAGTTTTTGGTCTTCTGTGACCCGGCCGGTGGCCGTTCTGAGGTAGGCCTCGAAACAGGTCTGCCAGTGCTTGAAGGCTGCTGCCGCGTTCACTGCGTGGGGGCTGATCCTCAGGCATCCCGGAATGATCCTGAGCTCCATAGTCCTTTTTAGGCACGCTTAATAAATTGTAGCGCACAAAGACTCCGTGAGACGAATAGAGTGAAGTCGATGAGGCTTTACATCCCGGCAACTATAGACCGGTGAGCCTCACGTCTGTAGTGGGTAAAGTCTTGGAGGGGATTATAAGGGACAAGATTTATAATCATCTAGATAGGAATGATATGATCAGGGATAGTCAGCATGGCTTTGTGAAGGGTAGGTCATGCCTCACAAACCTTATTGAGTTCTTTGAGAAGGTGACTGAACAGGTAGACGAGGGTAGAGCAGTTGATGTGGTGTATATGGATTTCAGCAAAGCATTTGATAAGGTTCCCCACGGTAGGCTATTGCAAAAAATACGGAGGCTGGGGATTAAGGGTGATTTAGAGATGTGGATCAGAAATTGGCTAGCTGAAAGAAGACAGAGGGTGGTGGTTGATGGGAAATGTTCAGAATGGAGTACAGTCACAAGTGGAGTACCACAAGGATCTGTTCTGGGGCCGTTGCTGTTTGTCATTTTTATCAATGACCTAGAGGAAGGCACAGAAGGGTGGGTGAGTAAATTTGCAGATGATACTAAAGTCGGTGGTGTTGTCGATAGTGTGGAAGGATGTAGCAGGTTACAGAGGGATATAGATAAGCTGCAGAGCTGGGCTGAGAGGTGGCAAATGGAGTTTAATGTAGAGAAGTGTGAGGTGATTCACTTTGGAAGGAATAACAGGAATGCGGAATATTTGGCTAATGGTAAAGTTCTTGAAAGTGTGGCTGAGCAGAGGGATCTAGGTGTCCATGTACATAGATCCCTGAAAGTTGCCACCCAGGTTGATAGGGTTGTGAAGAAGGCCTATGGAGTGTTGGCCTTTATTGGTAGAGGGATTGAGTTCCGGAGTCGGGAGGTCATGTTGCAGCTGTACAGAACTCTGGTCCGGCCGCATTTGGAGTATTGCGTACAGTTCTGGTCACCGCATTATAGGAAGGACGTGGAGGCTTTGGAGCGGGTGCAGAGGAGATTTACCAGGATGTTGCCTGGTATGGAGGGAAAATCTTATGAGGAAAGGCTGACGGACTTGAGGTTGTTTTCGTTGGAGAGAAGAAGGTTAAGAGGAGACTTAATAGAGGCATACAAAATGATCAGGGGGTTGGATAGGGTGGACAGTGAGAGCCTTCTCCCGCGGATGGATATGGCTGGCACGAGGGGACATAACCTTAAACTGAGGGGTAATAGATATAGGACAGAGGTCAGAGGTAGGTTCTTTACGCAAAGAGTAGTGAGGCCGTGGAATGCCCTACCTGCTACAGTAGTGAACTCGCCAACATTGAGGGCATTTAAAAGTTTATTGGATAAACATATGGATGATAATGGCATAGTGTAGGTTAGATGGCTTTTGTTTCGGTGCAACATCGTGGGCCGAAGGGCCTGTACTGCGCTGTATTGTTCTATGTTCTATGTTCTATGTCTGTTCCCCCGCAGCTCAATAGTAGACTGGCCTGTGGGGGAGGACTCCGGCTTCTTATACTCCGCCTTCAGGGCGGAGCTAGAGGTCAACGGCCAACCAGGACCCGGGATCTGTCAGCCAATGACGTTAGGGCTTCCAGTCCCACATGACCCCCAATACATACTACCATACCCTTACGCCATAGAGGTAGCGACCACAGATCGCACCCTTTCAGCCGTGCTCCTCCAGGAACGGCACGACCAATTAAGGCCCGTAGCTTACGCCTCCCGAATCTTAGATGATGTGGAGCAGGGATTTTCAGCCTGTGAGAGGCACCTGCTCGTAGTTTTCTGGGCAGTCCAGTAGTTTTCATATATTACCGGACTGAACCCCATCACAATTCTGACCGAACACACCCCCACCCAACTTTTACTGGACGGACGACTCAAGGACGGTACAGTAAGCCAAATAAGAGCAGTCAGATGGACCCATCTCTTGCAGGGACGGGACATCACTGTGAAAAGGACAAAGACACACACCTACTTAGCCGACAATTTACAGTACCCCAGAACCCCCCCATGAATGTGAGATTATCTCTCCACACCACAACACAGGCCCTTTTATCGCTAAGACACCCCCCAGAAAGATAGGTAATTCAACTCAGAGACCCCCGCACACGGACACGTGTGAGCCCATAAAGATTTATGTGGATGGATCTTCCACAGTCTTGGATGGGAAGCGCATAACAGGTTGCGGGATCTATGTTGAGGACGCGCAGGGACGCGCCCTTGAAGAAATATCGTTGAAACTACCCGGACACTTAGGCGCGCAGGCAGCAGAGCTTGCAGCCATTGCATATATAGTTGAGCACCAGATTCCTTCCCCAGCCCAGCAGACATATACTCGGACAGCCTCTATTTCTGTAACAGCCTTACGGAATTTCTGCCCCTGTGGGAAGCAAGAGGATTTGTTTCTGCAGACGGAAAACCCCTCCCCTCAGCCCCATTGCTCCGCCATATTTTAGAAAAAGCCCAGAACAGGGCTTTTGGGATCATCAAAGTCCGCAGCCACCATCGTTCCTCCCCCCCTGGAAATGTAAAAGCCGACGCACTGGCTAAGGCAGGTTCCAGACATGGGTACTTTTGGAAACCCCCCGAAAGCGTGCCAGTGAGTGCCGTTCAGGTCACACAGACCAGAATCGAGGATCTAGTAGAGGCCCAGAAGCAGGACACCAATCTCAAGGAGATTGTAAAGGGAAAGTATCCCGCCTCCTCCGAGAGGTTTAGAAATACACTGACCACACATGATGGTGTGGTGTTAAAGGACACCCTTTTGTTTGTTCCATGACGGTCATGGACATCAGGGAATCAATCCCACTACAGCCCATCTCAAACAGCTTTGTTTCGTGGCCAAATTTAAAGGAAGATGTAAGCCATTACATAGAAAATTGTTTTATCTGTGCGCAGAATAACCCCGACAGATATGCCAAAAAGGCCCAACTCAGCCACACCCGACCCGTTAATGGCCCCTGGACTAACCTCCAGATTGATTTTATAGGACCATTGCCCCCTTGCAGGAATGGCTATAAATATGTACTTGTGGTCACAGACACATTTACAAAATGGGTGGAAGCATTTCCAGCCTGCACAAACACTGCAAAAACCACAGCCAAGATTCTAACCCACCACATCTTTACAAGATGGGGACTCCCCCGCAGCATTGAATCTGACCAAGGCTCCAATTTTACAGGACGTGTCATGCAGAACGTCCTCACGATATTTGGCATCACCCAAAAATTCCACATAGCATACCACCCACAGTCGAGTGGTATCGTGGAGCGCATGAATCGGACCCTAAAATCCACCCTCAGAAAAATGGCCCTGCTGAACAACACCACTTGGGACTCAGTCCTCCCTTTTGCGCTGGTGTTTTTGCGTAACACTGTTTCCACCTCCACAGGTTACACCCCACACACTCTCATGACCGGATGCCCCATGAAAGGCACAGAATACTTGTTAGGTTTAGACCTGACTAGCCCCGAAGTAACGGCCCTCACACACGAGAAAGCCGTGGAGCAATTAGTTGCAAATGTTAAAACGGCTCAGTTAGCAGCCGCAGTTAAATTGGGCACCAGAAAGAAACAGAGCAAGGCTTGTTTTGACAAGACAGTGCATGTGACTGAGTACGATATCGGACAGCAAGTGATGCTTTCTTTCTATACCCCCAGCACATTCCTGTCACCTAAATACACGGGTCCGTATTCCATTGCGGATAAAGTAAGCCCATCCGTTCACAAAATAAAGTACCCCAATGGTAAGACTGCGTGGTTTCATAGAGACCAGCTGAAGGCTTATGGAACACAGTCGGACCACGCACACCACGCCATGCTCGAAGCAGCACACCACACCCCACCCACAGCCATCGTAACCCTACCAACCCCCACCACGTCCAGCCCAGCCACGGACTCGACCTCGACTCCACCCCCGAAATATACACTCCGCCCCGGAACACCCACAGACTGCAGCAGCAGAGACAGCGACTGTGACTCAGACGATAGCCACAGCACACCTCCCTACTATCCCCATGCAACCGGTCCCACACCCAGCGACTCCGAGTACGATCCAAGTGATCCCTTCCTGATCACTTTTCTGAACAAACCCCACCACCGACCACCGAACCACACTGACGACCCCGATTTTGTCCCCACACAACTAGACACCAATTACTGGCACCGTGACAACTCATACCGATTCGTTCGCAACGACGAGAGCAACCCCAACTCACACCATGCAGCCCTTTCAGCCCTAAACCACTCCAGAGTTTGGCACCCAGAGAAGAGGACGACCTTGGGTCTGACTCCCAAACCGCCAACTCCTTTGCGACCCTGTTCACAACCGAGAACTGAGGTGTCCAGATGATGTTTCAAAGGAACCGCTTGGGAGAAGTGTTGTCCTTTCTGATGGAATCTGCAGAATGTTTTATGTTGTTTGTAAGTTTGTTAAATGTTGTATGTCCGACAGGAGAATAATTTTCTCACTGCCACATGCCTATTCGGCCAATTCCTCTGAGGACTTGCCTTCAGAGACTAACCGTTGCCAGACGCTTGTTCAGAGGAACTGGCTTTTCAACTGACACTTGTTCGGGTACCAGACGCCCGCTCGTAACTGCCCTTCTGGTTCGAAGGATAGAACCACTACGGCAGCCCCACCACGATGACTACATTTTTGCCCGTTCTTGTCGGTTGCTCAGGCAGTGGAGAAACGGCTTGAGACCCGCCCTGCCTGGGAACCCCCCGCTGTTCAATCACACTCGGTTAGGAGAGATACGGCATTGGTAGCCGTCCTACCCGGGGACTCCATCCACCTCTTACCCGTCGCGGCCCATACGCACCTCATGTGGCATTTTTCATTTCAAAAAGTTTTGTTTGTTTAGGTAACCCTTAGGTTGCCGGCCATCTGCTATTTACATCCTGGAACATTTTGGTGGTAAATCAGCACTGATTCATTATTGGGAAGTGTGCCGTGTCCTAAAATTTGTTTTTTGAAAAAAAATGAGGGAGTCACACATAGTGACCAATTATAAAGGGAATAATTGGCACCAAAGGACAGACACATTAGCACACCAGATATTAAACAAAGATAGTTGCAGACACTATGGTTGTTTCTACAGAACTCCAGAAGCTCCAGGACCGGAGAGAACAAAGAAAGAAAAGGAAAGAGAACAGCCATGAGGACTTCCGTCACATGGATCATCATACTGTTTATGAACATTTGGTTGTGCGTGACCGCGAACCCCATGACTTCAAACCCCCCAGCCGTTAATGTTTCACTTCCCTGCAGTACCCAGAGCCCAGTCACCAGCGACACTACATCTTCTTGGTGTGCCAGGTTCATAACCTGGTACTCCCTGTCCTATGTGATCGAAACACTATTAGCGTTGGCGATACTCTGCTGTGTCGTGCAGACTATGCGTCTACGAAAATGGAGAAGGAGAGCCTACTGCGCTCGAACCCCGGTATATAGGATCAAATCCCCTATGTTCGGTTACGACCAGACCCCCGACCCCCGCGATCTATTATAAAATAATAAAGTGCATTCACTTGCGCTTATTGTTGTAAATAAAGAGATGTAAAAAACTTTTTCATGAAAAAAAAAATTGTATGATCCTGAGCTTGACTGCCGAGCCAGAAAAGACTGTATGAAATGCTGTGATTTTGTTGTATGATTCAGGAAGGTAGGATAATGGAATGGTTAAGCGAGTGTAGTATATTAAGGATAAGTTAGAGGTTCCAAGTTTAATGTTTTGTAATACATGTCCCTGTCTGACATAGCGCCCTTAGACTTGTTAGTTAAAAAGTTTTTGTGCATATCTATGGTCAGTGCAGAGGCCATGTAGGAGGTGTCCCCCCCAGCTCCGAGAATGGAAAGTAATATAATGATGTGATCCTTCACGCTTCGTTTTAGGATCACAAGGAGGGAATGTAGCCAGTTAAAATGGCTAACTCCCGATTAGAATGGCCAAACCCCAATTTAAAATGGCAAACGGAAGAGGCTGATGGGAAAATCAGCCACCAGGACTCAAACAGGCAGCTGCAGGTAAAACTGTGTATTCGCCTCTAGGGAGGCCAGACAGAATCGATACCTGCAGCCATCAGCATAACAACACACCAGCCATCTGAATATCAATTAGCAATCCCCGGGAACAATGTGCAACAAATTAGACACACAAAGCCAACCCAGACTTTTCGGCGCCAGCAGGAGCCTATACAAAGAGAGGTGAATGACCACCCCAAAACCGCCCATCGATCAAGGAATCGCTCCAGCATTGGAGAATATCGAACCAAGTGATTGGGCTGAAGTCCAATCACTTGGAACCAGGTACAGGGTTCGCCCCGAAAGGCGGGAAGCCCCTGGGGACTATAAGAATAGAGTCCAAGTTCAAATCGACACTTCTTCTCCTCTCCGCACCCTCCGAGACCCTTCTGCTGACCTTTTACAACAGCCGCTAGAATCGTAAGTCTTACTCCAACACTCTCCACGAGATAGGCACTCCTGGCTGTCGACCTGTACCAGCTTTGAATCCCGTAGGCTCAGAACCCATACGAAAGGCCATTTGTTTCCCTGACCTGGTGGGCCATTTCCAAAGTTAAGTATTGGACTGTTAGTTGTAGGAAGTAGCTTAGAAGTAGAATTAATGTATAAGTATTGATTACTGTATATAACAAATGTGCGTTGATTTAACTCTTACTAAGCAGTGCGTTGGATCATTGATCATTACTCGGACTTGAATCACGTGGCGGTATCTCTGTTTTAATGGGTAACATCTTCCTCTGAGATTATGCCCTCTGATCCTAGACTCTGTCACAAGGGGAATAAACCTTTCAGCATCTACTCTCTCAAACCGTCTCAGAATCCTATATGGCTCAATTAGGTCTCCTCTCATTTTTCTAAACTACAGTGAGTACAGGCCCAATCTACACAACCTCTGCTCAGAAGAAAATCCTTCCATACCCTGGATCCACCTAGTAAACCTTCGCTGGACTGCCTCCAATGCCAGCATATTGTTCATTAAACAAGAATACTTTCATATATCTCATCAGACATCGAAAAACACCCATCTCCTGTTGAATATGTAAAAAGTTCTGAGATGAATGGGAATACGCAGGGAAAATGGGTAAAAACAATTGGCTGAAGGCTGGTGAATGACAGAAGGAGAAGAACAAAGAATCAAGAAGGACCTTTCTCTCTTGCTGGAGGGAAGTTGTCTTGCGGGCACAGGCAGATAGAAACAGGGCAGCCTCTTTGGTTAGCTCCGAAGAGAAAACCAAGTCACTCTTCCTCTGGGACAAGCCAATAAGCATCTCCAACAGGCTCTACCAAAATCACCCAACTTAATGGCCGCGACATACCACCATCTATGCTTCACTGATGAACCAAGAACTGATTTGTATATTCTTTTTGAAGTTTTATTCGGATTTTAAGATTTTAATTTCTGACCTGAATCTATGTGTTTATGTATGTATGTGGTGTATGTGAGTGTGTGCGTGTGAGTGTGTGCATGTGTGTGAGTTGTGTCTTTATAATTTTTTTCAGGTTTTATTAACAAATAAATTTACCCTCTCTTTGACTCCTGAAATCCTGATTAAATTGGCTCACTATTAAAAGTAAATTAATTTAGATTTGGAAAAGATATCTTTGGGGAAAGGATTCAAGCAAACATTTGTTGCCATCAACCAAGAAGGTTGGAAAAAATGGGAGCCGACTTATTCCCCTCTTCCGGGAGTGGAACAAAATTGGGGATTTCCTCATCCGGTCGTAATACAGTCTAACATTTGTCTTAGGGAAGCTATTAGAATCTAGTATGAAAGACAGAGTGACTGAGCGCTTAGAGAAATTATTGGAAAACACATGCTGCTGGGTTGAAAAAAATCTGCGATCCATACCTAGTCTGTCCTACAAGTAATAATAATAATCTTTATTAGTGTCACAGGTTGGATTGCACTGCAATGAAGTTACTGTGAAAAGCCCCTAGTTGCCACACTCCGGCACCTGTTCAGGTACACTGAGGAGAATTCAGAATGTCCAAATTACCTAACGACATGTCTTCCGGAACTTGTGGGACGAAACCGGAGAGCCCGGAGGAAACCCACGCAGACATGGGGAGAACGTGCAGACGCTACACAGACAGTGCCCCAAGCTGGGAATCGAACCTGGGACCTTGGTGCTATCAAGCAACAGTGCTAACCATTGTACTACCGTGACTCCTGACCCACACCCATAAAAGAACAAATGGGGGAAAACAATAGAGATGTGTGTATCGAAGTTTACAAATTATATAAGAATTGATGGTACAGTAAGCAGTCTTGACAGGAATGTTAAGTTACAATGAGTCATTGGACAGGATTATCCAGTCCTGCCCACATGCGGGATCTTGAAATCCCATGTAAGGCGGCCCCATGCGGCAGATTCCTTGGCGGTGGGATGGGCAATCCACACCAAATGACATAGCTATCAGCAGAGCCGGAGGATCCCGCCGGCGGCCATTGGTGAGCTACCTCTGCTGCTGAAATATACACCTCGCTGGGGGAGGTGGGGCAGTGGGGCGGACTAGAAAATCTCACCCATTGAGTGGGCAAAACCATGGCAGATGGATTTTCAATGTGTCTTGGTGTGAGACTGCCCATGTTGTCCAACAAACACAGTTCTAGGTATTTTTGATGGTAGATAGCTGGGAAAAGTGGACAGCCTAGGAAATTTAGTGATCAGTGTCCACAGATCACTAAAATGTAGAATCATGTCCAAAAAATAATCAAAAAGGCAAAGGAAATGTTTGTCTTTTTCATTCGAGGACAATATAAAAGTGAGGCTTTTGATACAAAGCCCTTGACACACCACCTCTGGAATATTGTGTACTGTTCTAGAAACTGCAGCTTGAAATGGCTCCAAGGATTAGGTTATGATCTCAGAGCACAAATATACCAATCAGTAAAGTTTCATCTCCGGTAGCAAAGTCATAAAAAAAAAGCTAACCAAGCATGAGGCTTGAGGTATAGAGCAGAAAAGTATTGAAGTTATGCTAAATCTGTCTCAAACCTTTGCTGGACTATACAAAGAGTGAATGCTTCGTGTCCATATTACATAAGAAATTATATGGAGGACCTGGAGAGGGTGGAGAGAAGATTGACAAGGATGATAACAGACGTCTGTGAGCTTACAGATCAAGAAAATATTGATAAGCTGGCTCTCTTCTCTCTTGAAAAAAGTGCTGAGCAGTGACCTAACAGGCGTTTTTAAAACGTTGAAAGATTTTGATGGAACAGATACAAAGGGAATGTTTCCTCTTGTGGGGAACGGCACAGATAGAGGCAATCAATACAAAATAGTCACCAAGAAATCCAATAGGTGATGCAGGAGAAATGTCTTTACCCAAACAATAGTGAGAATGTGAGGGACCAAAGGGAGTTGTTGAAGCAAATAGAAACATTTAAGTGAAAGCCAGGCAAGCCCATGAGGGAGAAAGGCTTGGAATCAAAATCATTGAATCACAGAATGAATACAGAACAGGTGGAGGCCATTTATCCCATTGTGTCCATTTTAGCTCTCTGCAAGTGTAATTCACCTGGTGTCACTGCCCCATTATAGAGGTGGAATAGATGATCATGATAATAGATTCAGATGGGGAAGGATGGGAAGAAGTTCAAATGGAGCATAAACATCAGCATGGACTGGTTGAGGCTGGGTGGCCTGTTTCTGTGCCATGTGTCCAAGGTAATGCTTAATTCTTGACCTTGGCCATGAGGAGCGTTCAGGCACTTCCTCACAGGGAGGGAGGGAGAGAAAGCTTTTTGGTCAATTTGCCTGATGGTGGTGGCACAGTCTGTCTCAGCGGGTAGCATTCTTGCCCCCGAGTCTCAAGGTTGCAGATTTAGAGAGTGGCGGGGCATGTGGCGCAGTGGTTAGCACTGGGACTACAGTGCTGAGGACCCGGGTTCGAATCCTGGCCCTGGGTCACTGTCCGTGTGGAGTTTGCTCTTTCTCCCTGTGTCTGTGTGGGTTTCACCCCCACAATGCAAAGATGTGACGGTTAGGTGAATTTGCCACGCTAAATTGCCCCTTAATTGGAAAAAAAAACGTTGTACTCTAAATTTTAAAAAAAGGTTGTGGGTTGAAGTCATAGAATCAGAGAATTTACAGTGCAGAAGGAGGCCATTCAGCCCATTGAGTCTGCACCAGCCCTTGGAAAGAGCACCCCACCCTAGCCCACGCCTCCATCCTATCCCCATAACCCCACCCAACCTCCTTGGACACCAAGGGCAATTTAACATGGACAATCCATCTTAACTACACATCTTTGGACTGTGGGAGGAAACCGGAGCACACGGAAGAAACCCGAGCATTCACAGGGAGAACGTGCAGACAGTGACCCAAGCCTGGAATTGAACCTGGGACCCTAGAGCTGTGAAGCAACTGCGCTGACCACTGTGCTAACGTCCAAGTCCCATTGAGAGCAAAATCCAGGCTGTGCTGGTATTGTAATGTTGGATATGGTGGGCGGAATTTTATGCCCACCCAACAGCGTGTTTCACGCATGCCCCCTATTGGCCGGCGGTGGGATCTTCCAGTCCCACCGCTGTCAACGGGGTTTCCCATGTTCTTACCCTCAGCCGCCAGGGAATATCCGGAAAGTCCCGCCCGATATCTCTTGGATGACAAACCAAGGCCCTATCTGCTCTCTTGGGTGCATATAAAAGATGCAAAACAGCAGGAGAGTTTCTCTTCATCTTCTGCCAATATTGCTAAATCAACCAACTGCACTGGAAAAAGCATTATCTGGTCATTATCTCATTGTTAGTAGAACCTTGTGCACAAATTAACTGGTGTGCTTGTCGACAATACACCATATTAAATGTGCTAGGGGCTGGTTTAACACAGGGCTAAATCACTGGCTTTGAAAGCAGACCAAGGCAGGCCAGCAGCAAGGTTCATTTCCCGTACCAGCCTCCCCAAACAGGCGCCGGAATGTGGTGACTAGGGGCTTTTCACAGTAACTTCATTTGAAGCCTACTTGTGAACAATACGCGATTTTCATTTAATTTCATTACTTTAGTGGCTACAGCAAGCATTTAGGATGTTCTGGGACTGTGCTATAGAAATTTAATTTTCTCTCTTTGTATCAAGAACACATTGGTAGAAGTCTGGATGGCCATTCGCCAGGCACTCAGTGGTATAGAGTGGAAGGGTGGTTACGAAACAGACACTTTTAAAATTAACATTTAAGTTATTGTGAAGTGGAAAATGTCAATGTGCGTAATGCCTGACTCATAGTGCAAAATTCTCAGCATCCTGCAAACAACATTGTTTTAATTTTTTAAAGAAATAATTTCTGTACCCAACTTTCCAACTGGCATTGGAGCAATTACTGAGACACACTGAGCAGCAAATTATCTGGTCTAATAATAGATGATTTCTCACCACTGTTTCCTCTGGTGACCGGACACAAACTCTTCAATTACCTTGGAAACCTTAAGGTAGTCTCTTCCCTGAAGTGCATTTCATCAAAACTTATTTAAGCAATCCTCAGTAGCAGAGTGCTGTCACATTCCATGGCGATTGAAGGATATCATTCCACAGCATGTGTCGATTTTATGTTTTGATTTTGAAAGTAATTTAAAATAAAATTAAATTGGAGGCAAGTTATTTCATGTGGTAAATGCGCGAATACTTGGCACATACCAAACTGGACAATTTAAATGCACCACGTACTTTACAATTCATAGTTCTGAAAAGAAAGGTGTGAATTTGAATAGCACCCAGCACCATCACTGGCTGTCCCAAAGTGCTTTCCTGCCAACAAAGTACTTTTTTGACGTGTGGTTGTTGTTGTAATGTAGAAAACACAGCAGCCAATTAACATACAGAAACTTCTGCACTAGTAATGTGATAACAAGATTTTTTATTGTGTGTGTGTGTGAAGTTATTTGAAGAATAAATATTGGCCAGGACACCAGCTATTCTTCAAAATGGTACCATGGGATCTTTCACATCCACCTGAGAGGAACAATAGGTCTTACTTTAATTCTCATCTAAAAACCAGCACCTCTGAAAGTACAGTACACTCTTAATACTGCACTGGAGTTACAGTCTCGATCATTGAGTTCAACTGCTGGAATGGGACTTGAATCGACAATCGTCTCGCTCAGTGTGAGGGTGCTATGAATAGAGCCAGAGCTAACTCAATAACAGCTACTCTCCAGAAGGAAGTTCCTATGAGCAGCAGCGTGTTGGAAAACTCAAGTCCAGAATGATGCATTCAGCATCCTTGTGTGTGTAGACCAGGTATAGTTCATGCTTTTGGGCCTATTTCCTGCCAATAGTATAATACTTGACAGATTTGCTCACTTAACACAGAAGTCAGACTGTTTATTTTAAATAGATGAAGTATTGTGTTAAAATACTATACAAAGGAGTTCACTATATTTAGCCACTTACATTGACTAAAAATCGCTAATCATCATTTATATTGACGTCAATATCAAAAACATTATAGCATCTTAAGGCTTTAATTTATGTTGATCTGGTATGGCCCAGTGAGTCACTCTCCTGCTTTTGTGCTGGAAAGTCCTGGGTTCCCGTCCCATTCCAAAACTTGTTGGCTATGAAAGAACCCAGCCACTGGTGCAAGCAAACCACTATGTGTCAGAACTGGTCCCCAGCCACAATAAATGGAGAAGGTTAATGGCAGGAAGAGAATCAAGCTGTAAAATCATTTGCCAATAATGGTTGATATGAAAGTGATCAATCAGCATTGTGGTGATCCTGTGTTCAGGGAGAAAAGCAGAAACAGTAGGATTCTCCATTGGAGAAACTAAGTGTTGACGCTAAAATTGAATCGGTGGTCTTCTACGACAATTAATTGGCGTCAGTCCCAGAGCAATTCATCATCTGTTAATGGACCAGTACCGGTGCCACGTGGAACACAATCGATTTGAATGGAAAATGGTGTCTGATTCGCCAGGGTTGGGATTGCCACTCGAGAGGCTGACAAGCTGCAGCCACATATCAGCACTCCACTGCCCACATGCACTCATCCCAGCCAACAAGATGACAGCATGAGAGCGGCACCCTGGTTCGCGGACGCCGAGCTGGAGATTGTACTGGACGCTGTGGAGGAGATGTTCCCTGGGAAGGAGGTTGCCACCCGTCGCCACATACCGAGCCTGGTTGCAGGTCGCAGAGGCCGTGAGCGCCATGGGCCCACCTCCAGGACTGGACAGCAGTGCCAAAAGAAGCTGCAGAAACTCTTCAGGGGGGCCAGGATGAGTAGACAGCCCTATGCACTCGGCACCAACCCCCATCACAAACACCCGTAATCACTCCCCCCACCCATCTGGAGGGCCACCGAAACCCACCCGCCAGCAGTATGCATGATCCCCACCCTATACCACATGCCAAGACCCATACCTGCACTATTGCCAGGTGCCCTGGCCACGAAGGCCACCAGCTGCCCACCTCCTGTGCTCCCCACGTTCAACAGCTAACACTGTGCGCTTTCTGTCTCCCCCACCACCAGCCCCCCACCTCCGCCGCCTCTAGAAGAACGCGGTGAGTAACCAGGGAGAGTGAGAGAGAAAACCGGAGGGGGACGGCCGAACCTGCGGCCCCTCGCCATCGCAGAGTAGTGGGCACATGACCTGGTTGGTGGGCCTGGAGAGAGGGCAGTTGGCAAGCGGAGGTCAGCAACCAAGTGAGACCCCGCTGTGTTGATGTTTCCCATGGTATGCATGGCACGACCCACACCCGAACCCCAACAAAGCCCCCCACATCAACCCCTCACCACCCCCACACCACACTCTCACCACCCCATCATAGTACCAGGAGTAACTGTGGGACCTACCTACGGATCCTCCGGAATCTGCTATCCTGCGCCATGGACACTGTCAGCACACCACAGCCGCTATAAGTCGCTGGAAACCTTGGCATTAATTGGAAGCTGTTCAAACAGCGCTTCCAGCTCTTCCTGGAAGCCAACGAATAGGAGAACGCTTCGGACACCAGAAAGATCGCCATCCTCCTCTCCACGGCAGGTCAACACGCCATCCATGTCTACAACTCCCTGGTGTTCGCGGAAAGTGAGGCCAAAACCAAGTACAAGACGGTCCTTCTCAAACTCGACCAACACTTCAACGTCGAGGTCAACGAGAGTATCGAGAGGTATCTCTTCCAGCAGCGCCTGCAGGGTAAGGATGAGCCCTTTCAATCCTTCCTTACGCATCTCCGTATCCTCGCGCAGTCCTGTGGTTACGACACCACCTCCGATTCCATAATTTGGGACCAGATCGTTTTTGGGGTCATCTCGGGCACCCCACCCCTGGTACCATGATGTGTTGGGTACTCTGCTACACAGACCAACCAACACGGTTGCGAATGGTACAACTCAGTTTTATTGCTAACATTTACTTACAGTGGTAAACTGGTTACTGAGGTTCGATCATAACCCTAGAATCTGTGGACCTATTCCTAATACTATCTTGTAGTGGCACTCAGCACATGGTGGATGTCTGAGTGGCTTGCTATGAGCTCTGTGCCCTGAGCTGTCTCCTGCTGGAATGCTCAGGAAGTGTCGTGTTCCCTGTTTTGTACTGTGTATGCTCTTGCCTGTGATTGGCTGTGGTGTTGTGTGTGTGTTGATTGGTCCGTTGATCTGACCATCAGTTTGTATGTGCTATGATGTTTACCTGAATATCATGACAACCCCCACACAACCCCGTCACCACCCCCACACCACCCCCACAACCCCAACCCACGATCCAATTATGCGTCATGTCTTGTGTCTTGCAGGATTAGCTGGCGGTGAGGCAGGCCATTCTGCTGTCCCGCACCCCTGATCCCAACCCCAAGCAAATTGCAGTAACAAGGAGGCATTGGACCGTGACACTAGCCCACAAACGCCAGCTCGAGACACCCCAGAGCACCAGTCAGGGGTCGACACTGGTTTCACATCACAGCTATTTCCAACACCAAGAGCCACTCATCTCAGTTAGGCATGTTAGTGAAGAGGTTCCAGGGGCACGATCTGGTGTGCACCATACACATGCAGCTGTACATCAGGTGGAGGTAGAAACCTCTGAGGGGGTGGACGGTCGGAGGGCGGGCCCGACCCCAGGGACTAGGTGCCATCAAGACAGATCTTGGGCTCTGGAAGGGGCGGTCACATCGATAATGGAGATGCAGATACAGATCCAGGGACTATATGAGGGGCTGCCAGCAACCATCCAGTGCCTGCAGGTGCAGTTGGAGGAGTCCAACCGCCGACAGGGGCAGGAGACAGTGCCGACAATATGTGCTACACAGGCCAACACCATCTGGGTGACGTCCACTGTGGAGGCCTTGGAGGCGTAGGTATCAGCCATGGGTCAGGGTGTTCAAAGTCAAGGGAAATCTGCGCAGTCAGTGCCCGAGGCACAGGACAGATTTGCCCGATCACAGGCAGCTATGTACCAGGACCACCTGGACATTGCAACGGTGCTCCACAGCTTGGACCTGTCACAACGGTTCATGGCTGAGGGCTTCATCGGCATTGCCTGGGCACTGGCTGACCTGTGCCAGTCCCGGAGGGAGGTGGCACAGACTCTGAGTGCTGTGGCAGAGTCCCAGAGGGAGGTGGCCCAGCCCCTATGCTCCATGGCCATGAGCATGAAGACCCTGGTCGAGACTAGAGTGGGCCTCCGGGACTGGTAGCGCCAAGAGGCAGGGGAGCCCTAGGAGTTCACTTCAGTTGCACCCACATACCATGAGGTAGCCCAAGGGCCATCGGGAATATGTTATGAGTTGGAATAAAATAGCACAGGGGTTTTGGACTAAAGAATAATTGTCTACAAAATGTAATGTTAATTCTTTTTTCCAATTAATTAGCAATTTAGCTTGACCAATCATCCTACCCTGCACATCTTTGGGTTGTGAGAACCATGCAGACATGGGGAGAATGTGCAAGCTCTACCTGGACAATGGCCCGGGGCAGGAATTGATCCCAGGTCCTCGGCGCTGTAAGGCAGCAGTGCTAACCACTGCGCCACCGTGTAGCCAAAAATGTAATGTTAAGTTAGTATTGCTTCCTTTTTTAAATTCTTGTGCAGTAAAAGCTTTTGTTTAAAATGCGAAATTCTGTGGCACAGCTCTTTCTGTCAATAATCAGGGTTTGATTTTCTTATTTAAAATTAATGGTTTTCCGAAGATCATAACAACAATCAGCAAATTATTTTTTGAAATGTGAGCAATACGGCACCCAAACACAAAGGTCTCACAATGTGTAATCATTTCGATAAATAATCTGTCAATCCAGTCAATTTAATCTTTACAGCAGTAGGGTGCCACAGCCTTCACAAACATGGGGCTGGATTCTCCGATTCTAAGACTATGTCCTCACACCAACATGGGAACGGTGGCTTTTTACACCTGGAAATTCTGCGCAAAACAGCCACCGATCCTCCGTTTGGCTGGGGGCTAGCATGCCGGCAGTGTAGAGCACCCGGCTCCAGCTCTGATATGGCCCGGAGAATTTCCTGGTCCATGGCCGTGCATGCGAACAGTGGCGGCCTGCAGTGGCCGAACCATGCAACATGGCGCCGGCACACACGGACCCGGCCTGCCAAATAGTGCCGCCCTTTGGTCGGCTCGCAAGCCTCGAATCACCCCGCAACAGTGCCCCCAGCCCCTGATAAAGTCCCTCTGCCCGCGGATCGGCCCTTTGCTGACTTTGGCGGCACTGGACTGAGTCCAACGCCGCCACGCCGAGTTCCCCACGGGTGAGACCGTGAGAGACCCATGCAGTCGGGAACTCAGCTGGTCGGGGGCGGAGCATCGGGGGGTGAGGCCCTCGATACTGCGCACGGCGTACTCTGTGAGTATGCCGCTTTGGAGGGGGGGGGGCATCGCAAAAGCAGTGCCACCCCCGATTTGTTCGGAACGGGTATTCTCCGGCCGATCGCCGAACACGACCGGAGAATCCCGCCCATGATTTTTCCGCCAAATCCAATGTCTTCTGCAACATAGCAGCAATATTGCAGCACTCATTGAGGAATAAATATTTAGCAGGACACCAGGAGATCTCCCCTTCTTGAGAAATCTCATGGGGCCATTTATATCCTCCTGAACAGGCAGTCAGGATTTTAATTCAAACTCTCATTTGAAAGACAGCACCTGCAACAATATTGCATTCCCTTGATATTGCATTGGCCTTGTCTGTCACTGTGATACTTTTAGCGCTGAATTATCTGCAAAGAGTGTCACTTATTAAAGGTGATGAGAACTTACTGCTTGTTCTGTAATGTTTTGTACATTACGCATTAAATAATTAGGCACACTGATTTGCTGAAATTACAGTTAAAAGTTACATGTGCACATTTATTTGAGCACAGATGGGACAAGCAAAAGATGGAGTTAATATTTTTTACAGTGTTATTAATGACTGGCACTTCTCCCACCCACAATTCCACTGTGCCATTAACCCTACTCTTCCTAGCATAGACCCCACTTGTATTATGCACAGATGATTTCAGAACACTCACAACTGTCTCCATCCTCTCAAGTATAAAGTGTTCTCAAATTGGATGTATGTAATTTCTAGTGCCACTGGAAGTGAGGTAATGGTAAAGTATATTACACCACTGGGCTTTAAACAGCTACCTCACGTTCGGACCAGACCTATTAACCAAAAGTCAAAAACTGGCTGCAGAATCATGCCACATTCTGTTGGACTATTATGGATCTTCCACTGATTTTTGCACCTTTGACACATTGGCTGCATTCCACAGAAGGGTTTTGCATAGAAAGAACATTTTTATTGGACAGTTTCTGTTGAATTAAGTGCATCTATTAAAATTTTAATGGTTTTTATGTATGTGTCCTTGCTCGGAATGTAAAATTATATTTTAAAAGTTGTGAACCCTGTCTTGGGGAATACCATTTTCCACATAAGTAAAGCATCATTTAGTGTGCCCAGTCATGTAACTCAGTGCTGAAAGCAGAAGACCACCCTTACTGTTGTATCCCCATCTCACTGATGGAGAGTGCAAACCTGTACAAATTTTGGGCAAATATTATGCTGGAGACATGCACACATTTGAAACTTCTGAACCCATTGGGAAATTCATTTTGGGCAGAGCACAAATTGGGTGAAATTAGTCATTCATTTTTACACTTTGCTTGATTTTCTTTTCTATTGAAGTCAATGATCAATAAATGTGACTTGATCAGTGACACCCACATCCTGGGAATGAATTAAAAGGGAAGTTCCGTTGGTGAAGCAGATAATTGAAGGCCAACAGGTATCTCTGTGACTGTCAGTGTCTCGTCAGAATCAACTGGCAAGCGGTGGGTTTCTTCATCACAGACAGCGGACGGGATTCTCCATCCTGACAGACCCGTTTTCTGGTGGGGCGCTCCTCCCTCAGAAGTGGGATCCTCCATCCTGGCAGCCGGCCAATGGAGTTTCCCATTGTGGCCACCCCCATGCCGTCGGGAAATCCACGGGCGTGAGTGTGCTGCTGGCGATGTGGAGGGACCCACCGATGGAGAATCCAGCGCAGAGTCTTTCATAAACTAACCTACATCGCTCTTGTGCTGAGTTCCGTCTACTGGTGCAAATAGAAAAAAGTAGTTTGGCAATAAATGCCAATCATGACCTATACGTTGACCCAGACTCTGACAACCTATTTTTCTGACACTATAAGACATGTTTTTGCACATCCGCGATGTGTAAAGTTGATCCTTTTCAGTTACAACTTACTGCAGTCACATTCGTAGTCAGCCCAGTATTTCACCCCACAAACATATGTTTTACTTACTGGTACTTTATAAATGGGTGCAAGGATCAAGCAGGCAATATGGGCTGTGTTGCGAAGATGACAGGAGTTTAGGACAATTCTATTCTCTGTGTTAGACACTGATTACATTTGTAATTGGCAACTGCCCACATCCACAGCAATGTTTAATTTCATACTCGTGTACAAGTCAACACCTGTTTTTGGAGGAATTTTTCAAAACTTTCTAAGGTAAGTCTGAATTACACTCATAATCCATCGACCTTACCTTTTATATTTAAGGTGACAATAATTCTCAACTTTCTTAAAATTCAACAAATATTGAGTAAAATCTTGACAATGCTCCTTACTTAAAGCCCTGTGATTTAACTTTAATTCATTTTAAGTTTTCAAATATCGATTGTTGATTTTGCAACTAAAATCTGGCATGTTAAAAAATCTGCGATGCCTGAAATACTAGAGTCCCGGCTTAACAGAGTTTGGATCCATGATTTCATACGGTCTCCACATTCTAATTCGCTATGTACTGCCCACCAGAGGTAGGGTGAAGGTGCTGAACCTTCAGATATCAATCAAAATCAAGTCCCAAACTCAATGCCTGAGAGCTCATAAACAAAATGATGTCAAAATCTTATCTAAAATCCCTAGACTACTCACGTGATCAATGAGCTCTTTCACCATGCCATTCCACTGCCCCTTGTCATCTGCAGTTCCATACTTTCCATCTTGTGTCAGCTGGATATCATAAACAAAGCCCAGGATACTCGATAACTCCTTCAGCAGATCAATACAGTATCCTTCAAATCGGTCATTACCAGAGAGTGGCTTGTCAGACTTCTTAAACATGACATATGGTTCCTCCTGTGAACAAGTCAAATTAGCAACAGTTAATTGCCAAGGTCACTTCCAATGCTGGAAGCATTTACTTTGGAAACGTATCCTACCTAGGTGAAATCACTAATAAATTACGTTTACTGAGTAAGTGAGCTTTATTAAGTTCTAAAATTAGGCTGAAGCCAATTAGAAAATGGTTTCCTCCCTTTTATGTGTCTTCATGTACCTTATATGTGTCAAGCTTCATTTATTCAGATTCTTATATATTCCAGGTATATTACTGCGCAGCATTACCCGACAAATGGTCCTATGTGCATGCCACAATAAACGTACTATATCTTTATGGTTCCTCAATGTCAGGCAGCTGATACGTTGATTGTCCTTTTGAGGTTTAATCTTGCTGATGACAGAATACAGACTGCTATTAAAATATTATTAATAGAGAAGGAGGAGCCTAGTTGCCAATTTTCACAAGATCCATAAAGGTAATGCTGATTTTACCCGCACGGGATGAACAATGATACAGATTCGTACAATTCCATTTATTTTGATGCTCAGTGATTAGCTCTATCCATTTTTTACTAACTGTGACCAAATCAGGCAATGTGCTTGACATATTAGTATGGGCCCGATATCGTTGAGTAGTTGACACCTATCTGCCAAACTTTTAAAATTAATGGTGTTGAAGTAGGTGGTGTTTTTCAAAGATTGCAAGGGTAACAGTAATTAAAAGTCGTTTTGAGCAAACCATTTAATGGATAGAATATGAGAAGCAATGTAAAATGGTTTCTATGCTTGCCTTCATCGGACGGGATATTGAGTACAAGAGTCGGCAGGTCATGTATAGGACTTTGGTTAGGCCACATTTGGAATACTGCGTGCAGTTCTGTTCGCCACATTACCAGAAGGATGCGGATGCTTTAGAGAGGTTGCAGAGGAGGTTCACCAGGATGTTGCCTGGTATGGAGGGTGCTAGCTCTGAAGAAAGGTTGAGCAGATTAGGATTGTTTTCATTGGAAAGACGGAGGTTGAGGGGGGACCTGATTGAGGTCTACAAAATTATGAAAGGTATGGACAGGGTGGACAGCAACAAGCTTTTTCCAAGAGTGGGGGTGTCAATTACAAGAGGTCACGATTTCAAGGTGAGAGGGGGAAAGTTTAAGGGAGATGTGCGTGAAAAATGTTTTACCCAGAGGGTGGTGGTTGCCTGGAACGCTTTGCCAACGGAAGTGGTAGAGGCGGGCACAATAGCATCATTCAAGATGCATCTAGACAGATATATGAACGGGCGGGGAACAGAGGGAAGTAGATCCTTGGAAAATAGGCAACGGGTTTAGATAAAGGATCTGGATCGGCGCGGGCTGGGAGGGCCGAAGGGCCTGTTCCTGTGCTGTAATTTTCTTTGTTCTTTGTTTGTTTCAACAAGACTTGAGGAGAATCAAGAACGTACAATTTTGATGTAGTATATCAGAACAATAAAGAACACATGGTCCATCACTATCACAGACCATGAATCACTAAAGGCTCGTATGGAGGTACAGCAAGGAATTAGGAAAGCTAATAGAATGTTACCATTTATTGCGAGGGGAATTGAATCCAGAAGTTGGGAGGTTATATGTTATAATCCGCCAAGAGGCCATGGGGTCTGTACCATTAGGTTCCCTGTGGCCTCACCTGAGTATGATCTTCCCAGATGAGAGGGCGAGGCTACACCCTGAACCAAGGGTTCCCCCAGGACATAGGTACCCCAGCCCGAATGTGGGCTGGGCACTGGAGACCCTTCAAGGCATAGAGTGTGTAGTGAGTAAGTCTAATAAAAACTTTTTGTTCCAATCCATCATCGCTTCCTTGTGGTCGCTTGTTTGGATCTTACACTGGCGACGAGGGTAAATTGGAGCTACAGTAGACACCATTTCCTCAAGACCCAGCCTACTTCAAAAAGGCCACAGGAGGCCTCTAACCAGGCAACAGGTATGCCACTTATAGGCTTCTGGTGGCGGCTATGGAGGAGTAAGTTGCACATTTGGTGGCTCCCGCTCTGGTTGGACTTTTGGACCTTTCCCCCGGACTTTTTTCCGGTTTTAAACAGAAAATTTGTAAATTGAGGCAGCTGAGCACTGTTTCCTCACATTGGTTTATGGAAAAAAGGATCAGAAGTGTGCGAAAGGGCAGAAACAAGAAGTCAGTAGCGAGCTGTGTTGAAGCTGCAACAGGAGACAATATGGGGGAGGGACAGACCCCTGGGTGGCAGTGCAGCGATCAACGGACCCAGTGATGCAGGCCATTCAGGATGGTTTCGCCAGACAGAAGCGGGAATGCCTGGACCCGATCAAAGAATCAACTGATCGCCTAGAGAGCAGACTGGACGCCCAGGGCTGGGCGATTCAGAAGGTGGAGAAGGCGCTGCTGGAACCAGAGGAGCACCAAACAGCAGTGGAGCTGAAGGTGGGGATGCTTCGGGAACAGCAGAAAAGACTCATGGAGAAGGTGGAGGACCTTGAGAACCGGTCCCGCCGGCATAACTTAAGAATTGTCGGGCTCCCAGAGGGAGCTGAGGGAGCAGATGCTGGAGCATACGTGGCGGGTATGTTCGAAAAGCAGCTGGGGGAGGGGGGATTCCCCCAACCGCTGGAGGTGGACAGGGCATACCGGGCGCTTGCCAGGAAGCCGCGGCCAAGCGCACGCGGAGTTGCAAGTGGGATAACAGCATCCTGCGGGTGTTCCAGGACCTGAGCGTGGAGGTGGCGAGGAAGAGGGCAGGCTTTAACCAAGTTAAGGCGATTTTCTTTAAGAAGCAGGTGAAGTTTGGTCTGCTGTACCCGGCGCGTCTGTGGATTACGCATGAAGACCAACATCGTTATTTTGAGTCGCCCGATGAAGCACTGGACTTTGCAAAAAGAAAAGGACTGGTGGGAGTTTGAGAGCTTTTGGACTCAGTGACAATATGTTGGCCTATATTGGGCCCTTTTTCCTTTTCTGTTTTTCTCTGGAGGTTTTTGTTTGTTTTTCTTTTCTCCCCCTTGGTTTGTTGGTGGGGTTTGGGTTGTTTTTTTCTTTCTTTTGTTAAATTGGCTATGCCTTCTCATATTGTTTTGGATCAGTCTTTTTTGGAGCTCTGTTTAGGGGAAAAGGAAAGGGGGGGAGGAAAAGTTGATTTTCCGTTTCGTTTTTGGTTATTTTTCAGGGTAGGTGTTGGCAATGTTCCTTTTGTGTTTTATTTTCTGTGTTTATACTGTTGTGCACTTTGGTGGGATGGAGACGTGCCTGTCTGAGTTTTGGTGGGTGGTGCTTTTGTTCTTTGTGTTTTCTTGCTGCGGGGTGTTTGGGGATTGTTGGATGAGGGAACTTGTTTACAGGAGCAGGGGGAGGGGAGCGAGGGAACAATGGGTGGGAGACTTCTTAGCACCAGAGGCAGGGGTCACCAAGCCAGCTGGGTGAGCTAGCTCACGGAAGCACAGTGGGGTGTGTGTATATGCTTAGTTTATTAGTTGGGTTGGGATTTAGAGTAGTGTTGCTGGGGGCTGGGTTGGAGGTGGGGGGATGGATGGGTTCCGCTGACGTGGGAGGGACTTTGATGGAAGGTCACTGAGGGGTCGGGGGTGGGGGCCGCCCCGGGGCGGGCCGGAGGAGGTGCGGCGCATGGGCTAGAGGTGGGCCCAAGAAAGGCGATGGCTGACCGGCGGGGAGGTGGCACTTTGCCCCCCAACTAGGCTGGTCACCTGGAATGTCCGGGGGCTAAATGGGCTGGTAAAGAGGGCAGGTGTGCTTGCGCACCTGAGGAGACTGAAGGCGGACATGGTGATGCTGCAGGAGACACATATTAAAGTAGTAGATCAGGTCATTTTTAGGAAGGCTGGGTTAGTCAGGTTATCCACTCGGGGCTGGATTCAAAGACAAGAGTGGCTGCGATTCTGATCAACAGGCGGGTGGCATTTGAGGCGGGGAGGATAGTCTCGGATATGGGAGGTCGATATATCATGGTTAGTGGCAAGCTGCAGGGTATGAAGGTAGTGCTGGTCAATGTATACGCGCCAAATTGGGACGATGGGGATTTTATAAAGAGGGTGCTGGGGAAGATTCCGGATCTGGATTCGCACAGGCTGATTATGGGTGGGGTTTTCAACGCGGTTATTGATCCAGGCCTGGACCAGCCATGCTCAAGAATTTTCTTTTTCTCCCACGTACGCAAGGTGTATTCCCAGATAGATTTCTTTGTTGTGGGCAGGGCCCTGTTGGCGGGGGTGGTTGACACGTGTTATTCGGCGATTATGATCTTGGACCATGCGCCGCACTGGGTGGACCTGCAGGTGAGTATGGATAGCAAGCAGCGCCCGCAATAGAGGTTGGATGTGGGGCTGTTGGCGGACGAAGCGGTGTGTGAGGTTGAGGAAGTGCATGCTGAACTACCTGCAGGTAAACAACATGGGGGAGGTCTCAGCAGTGGTGGTCTAGGAAGCGCTGATGGCAGTGGTGAGAGGAGAGCTGATCTCGATACGGGCTCACAGGGACAGGACGGATAGGGCAGAAACGGATCGACTGGTAAAAGAGATTCTATGAGTGGATAGGAGGTATGCGGAGGCTCCAGAGGCAGGGCGGTTAAGGGAATGCCGGAGGCTGCAGGCGGAATTTGGTTTGTTAACCACAGGAAGGGCAGTGGAACAGCTCAGAAAGGCGAAGGGAGCGATTTACGAGCACAGGGCGAAAGCCAGTAGGATTCTTGTACAGCAGCTCAGAAAGAGGGAGGCAGTTCGGGAAAAAGGGAAAGTTGTTGACGGGGATGGGAACTTAGTTGGGGATTCGACAGGGGTGAGCAAGACCTTTTGGGACTTTTATAGTACGTTGTACATGACGGAACCCCCTGCAGGGCCAGTGGGGATAAGGCACATTTTGGATGGGTTGACTTTCCCGAAGGTGGATGGGGAGCTGGTAGAAGGGCTGGGGGCGCCGATCAGGCTGGAGGAGATAGTGGAGTGTTTGAAGGCCATGCAGTCGGGTAAGGCGCCGGGACCGGATGGGTACCCAGTCGGGTTTTATAAAAAGTTCTCCGGAATATTGAGGCCGGTACTGTTGAAGGTCTTTAACGAGGCCAAAGAAAGAAGGGTTTTACCCCAGATGATGTCACAGGCCATGATCTCGCTCATTCTGAAAAGGGACAAGGACCTAGAGCTGTGTGGTTCCTATAGGCCGATATCCTTGCTGAACGTGGATGCCAAACTTCTGGCCAAAATTCTGGCCTCTAGGATTCGAGGACTGTGTACAGGACATTAAGGGTAGGCAGTTGAGGGCCAATGTGAGAAGGTTGCTAAACGTGATCATGATGCCCCCGGAAGGTAGGGAAGTTGAAGTCGTGGTTGCGATGGACATGGAAAAAGCCTTCGACCCGGTAGAGTGGGATTACTTATGGGAGGTGCTGGAGCGGTTCGGGTTTGGAAGGGATTTTGTTGACTGGGTTAGGCTGCTGTACCGGGCTCCGGTAGTTAGTGTACGGACAAACAGGACTACTTCGGAATATTTCAGGCTACACCGGGGGACGAGACAGGGATGTCCCCTCTCCCCACTGCTGTTTGCGCTGGCGATAGAGTTGCTAGCAATTGTTCTGAGGGCCTCAAGGGGCTGGAAGGGGTTGGTCTGGCCCGGGGGGGGGGGGGGGGGGGGGGGCACAGAGTCTCACTGCATGCGGATGACTTACTGTTGCATGTCTCAGACCCATTGGAGGGGATGGGGGAAATTATAGGAATCTTAGGGAATTCGGCCGGTTTCCGGGGTGCAAGCTTAATATGGGGAAGAGCGAGTTGTTTGTGGTTCAGGCGAGAGTTCAGGAGAGGCGACTGGGGGAACTCCCGTTTAGAGCGGTAGGGGACAGTTTTAGGTACTTGGGTATTCAGGTGGCGAGGGATTGGGACAGCCTACACAAATTGAACCTGGCCCGGTTGGTGGATCAAATGAAGGAGGATTTCCGGAGATGGGATGTGCTCCCGTTGTCTCTGGCGGGTTGGGTGCAGTCGGTAAAAATGACGGTCCTCCCGAGGTTCCTTTTTGTTTTCCAGTGCCTCCCCATCTTCATCCCACGGTCCTTTTTTAAGCGGATCAATAAGATTATCGTGGGCTTTGTGTAGGGGGGGCAAGCCCCCGTGGGTGAAGAGGGCAATGCTCGAGCGGAGTCGGGGGGGATGGTGGGCTGGCGCTGCCGAATTTCAGTAATTACTACTGGGCGGCTAACATAGCCATAGTTAGGAGGTGGCTGGTGGGGGTGAGCCGGCGTTGGTGCGCATGGAGGCGGCTTCTTGTGAGGGCACAAGTTTAGGGGCATTTGTGACGGCGCCCCTGCCATTCCCACCGATGCGGTACTCCACCAGTCCAGTGGTGGTGGCGGCCCTGAGAGTATGGGGCCATGGAGGAGAGATGTTGGCGCAGAGGGGGCATCGGTATGATCCCCAATCTGCGATTATCACCGGTTTGCCCCGGGGAGGATGGACAGGGGATTCCGAATTTGGCGGAGAGCGAGGATTGAGAGGATGGGGGACTTCTTTATAGAAGGAAGCTTCCCGAGTATGAGGGCGCTGGAGGAGAAGTTTACATTGGCGGGGGGAAATTAGTTCTGATATTTACAGGTACGGGACTTTTTGCGGAAGCAGGTACCAACCTTCCCACTCCTGTCGCTAAGGGGGATTCAGGATAGGGTGGTCTATGGAGGATGGATAGGGGAGGGGAGCGTATTGGACATATATCGAGGGCTTATGGGTTCGGAGGAGACGCAAACCGAGGAGCGGAAGCGAAAGTTGGAGGAGGAGCTGGGGGGAGAGATAGAGGAGGGCCTTTGGGCGGACATGTTAGGAAGGGTCAATACGACGGCAACATGTGCCAGGCTCAGCCTTATCCAATTTAAGGTTGTTCACCGAGCTCACATGACAGTGACCCGGATGAGCAGATTCTCTGGGGTGGAATACAGGTGTGCGAAATGCGCGGGGGGCGGGGGGGTCAGCGAATCATGTCCATATGTTTTGGGAATGCTCAAAACTGAGGGGATTTTGGCAGGTGTTTGCTGACGCCATGTCCACAATATTAAATATGAGGGTGGCAATGAATCCGGAGGTGGCGATTTTTGGGGTGTCGCAGGATCCAGGAATCCAGGAGGATAGGCGGATGTTCTGGCCTTTGCTTCCCTGGAAGCCCGGAGGCGGATATTGCTGGCATGGAGGGACTCAAAGCCACCGAAATTGGGGACCTGGCTTTCAGACATGGCTGGCTTTCTCTGCCTGGAGAAAATTAAGTTCCCCATGAGAGGGTCTCTGCTGGGGTTCGCCCAGAGGTGGCAAACATTTGGCGACTTCCTCGCATAGAACTAATCGTCAGCAGAAAGCGGGGGGGGGGGGGGGGGGGGGGGGGAAGGGGGGGGAGGGGGCTATGTTAGTGTAGGTTAGGGGGGGTAAGTAATGGCAAGACCTGTGGGAGAGAGAGGTGGAATTTGCACTATGTTTATATTTTCCTTGTTATGTATATTGTTGATTTTGTTGCTGTTAAAATGCCAAAGATATATCTCAATAAAACGGCTTTTTAAAAAAAAGGTACGCCACTTGTCGTGGAAATCATAATAAAGACAAATTCCTTGAGGTTCAATTTAAGTACACAAATATATTTGCGGAGAGAGAGTGTTCCAGCTGCAAAAGCTAGTGCACTGCACTCTGAGATTCGATTGAAGACAGCATGTTTTATAGTCTGAAATAACAGCTTGAGGTGAACAGCCATGTTTATGTTAAATAGACCTTGGAAAATACGTCAGCTGAAATACGTAGTACGTATGTTCTTGCCCTTGGCTAAAAACAATTCGAGTACACATTTTGTTATCTTTCGGAGGACAATGTGTTTTCATAATAAGGCCAAGACCAGAATATTTCAGCATTTTCACTAAAAAGCAGTATTAACTACAGTCAAGCATTTCCCACCATGATTCTAAATTGGCAACTCATTAATTTCCCTTCCACACCACTTATTGGGAAGTTAGAGGCATTTGTCACTGAGACGGGCGATTGGAACCAATATATTGAGAGGATGCAGTACTTTCTTCATCTCAATACCATTATCAGTGATAAAAGGCAGACAGTGACCCTCCTCATGGTCTGTGGAGCTGCCACGCACAGCATCATCAAATGTTTGACCTACCTGAACTTGCCTGACACGTGTGTCTATTCACGGAGTTGGTCTCGTTGGTGAGTAACCACTTTAATCTAATGCTGCCCATCAGAGTGAGACATTTTTGTTTCCACACTGCCACCCAGAACCAGGGAGAATCGGTGGCCGAATTCCTGGCCCCTTTGAAAAAGCTCGCCAAACTTTGCGAGTTTGATTTGACTCTATCGGAGTCACTCAAGGACTGTTTGGTCTGCTGCATCTGGAATGCGGTACACCAAGAGCGCTTGCTGTCCGAATCCCAGCTCGATTTACAGAAGGCGGCCAAAATCAACCAGGGAATGGGCAGAGCAAGGGGTGCAGGAGCTGTGCGGGCTGGCCGTCCTGAACCTGGGGTGACAAACAGAGCACCCCCTTCCCCTCGAGCAGAAGTTCCAGACTGTCGGGGTCACCTGCCCTGAGATAAGGACTATCGTCAACGCGCTCCTGAGGAGTGGTGCCAGTGGTCCGTCGATGAGGAGGGCCCCTCAGTGCCTGGAAAGCCAAATGGAGTTGCACCAGAAAGGAAGCCCACCCGCCCACCGCTACATCCCTGATGACTGCCCACGGGTGCGGACCCATTTCGTGGGTGTCAACTTAGATAACCACCAACACTTACATTGCATTGCTGCACCAAGACTGGCACCCATCGAGTCACAATCAGGGTCAATGGGCTCCCAATCCTCATTGAATTAGCTGCTGTGGCTGCAGTATCCGTGGGAAGCCGATGCACATTTGACCATGTTCGTTCGTGTATCCTATGGACATGCACACGAGATTGGCAATGTACACGAGTGAGCCGTTGGAGATTGTGGGCACATCAGAAGTCCTCAGGGAGTACGGGGTACAATACTGCAAATCTATTCTTGGCAGTAGTCCGAGGGATGGGCCCCAGCCTGCTGTGGCGAGATTGGCTAAAGCACCTCCGGTATGATGATTCTTGGTAAAGATAGGTTATTGGGAGTGGTTGGGCTGCAAATTTGAGGTTATTATCAGGTCAGCCATGATCGTATTAAATGGCAGAGCAGGTTCGATGGGCTGAATGGCCTTCTCCTGCTCCTTGTATAGATGTTCCTTATGTTTGTGTGTACCTATGCGCCATTTTGAACTCTTATCCTCATTATTTAAACTCACGAGAGAAAGATTAATAACATCACAGCCTACATGAGTCATTCCTGACCAATTAATATCCATGGATGGAAATCCCGTGGTTACAGCATTGTGGGAACTGTTCCCCCAGAGAGACCCAGTAACTAATGGCACCCCCCTCCCACAGAGTCCTCCTACATAAAGGGACCCCACAGAGACACCCTAACGAGAGGGACTCTCACAAGGACCTCCGCATGGTTCCTCCCAGACAGCCTCTCCCCACCCCACCCCCCTCACCCAGAAAAGAGGCCCCTGTCTGGACGCTAGAGAGCAGTCCAGGCAGGGGCAGTGAACAAAATTACAGCTGTAATACTTACCTGGAACCTCCATGTGTCCATTCCTGGAAGGAGGACAATTGTGACCTTTGCTTAAAACCTTTAGTTCCATTAGCTGAAAGCCATTCATTCACTTTTAGTAGTGGGCTGTGATCGACAGCTTCCATAAAATACTGCATCCTTGATTCATTCATCATACTCCATGAATGAGTGACTCTCTGTGGTGAAACCTCAATGTTTAAACATTGACCACATCAAAGAGAGTCAAGTGCATTGCAATCACATGCTTGGGTGATTGCAATGCACTTAGTTATTGCAATAAGTCCTTCAGACCCATTTGCATTCATTTATATCCTCCCGCTGGTATGCGGTCATAAATCTCGATCCTGATGCCAGTGGGGGGGTCGGAGCATCACTTTTGGTGCAGCATCCGGTGCCGATCTGGATCTTTCCAGGACACCCGATTTTCCGTCCCATCGGGGAATGCGATTTGGGCGTCGCTGGAGAGAGGTCCAAGCCCATAGTTTCCCACTTGGAGAATCTCACCCAGTGTCCTTTTCCGTTAGAGCAATATAGTTGCCTGTGGCAACATGATAGGGATGTTTGTAATTATAAAATGTAGAATTGAACAGATAGAAGCAGACTGTTTCCTGGCATTGGGGATGTAGTAACAAGTCACAAAGATACTGGGGCGGGTTATCTATTTCGGGGACTAAGTGCTGACACCGGGACTGAATTGCGTGAGTTCTACGGCATCAAACATGGCACCGGTCCCGATGCAAATCAAGGCATCCTAAGAGCTCGCACAGATGCCAAGTGGAACTAGTGCAATTACATAGATTACATAGAACATACAGTGCAGAAGGAGGCCATTCGGCCCATCGAGTCTGCACCGACCCACATTAATCCCTCACTTCCACCTTATCCCCGCAACCCAATAACCCCTCCCAACCCTTATGGACACTACGGGTAATTTAGCATGGCCAATCCACCTAACCTGCACGTCTTTGGACTGTGGGAGGAAACCGGAGCACCCGGAGGAAACCCACGCACACACGGGGAGAACGTGCAAACTCCGCACAGACAGTGACCCAGCGGGGAATCGAACCTGGGACCCTGGCGCTGTGAAGCCACAGTGCTAATCACTTGTGCTACCGTGCTGCCCTAATTCCAACAGACACTGGTGTGTGATTCGCCGAGGTCGGGATTGGAACTCGAGAGCCGGACAAGCTGCAGCAGCATATAAGCACTCCACTCCCCACACACTCTCATTCCAGCCAAGA
Source organism: Scyliorhinus torazame (assembly GCF_047496885.1). Classification (NCBI taxonomy): domain Eukaryota; kingdom Metazoa; phylum Chordata; class Chondrichthyes; order Carcharhiniformes; family Scyliorhinidae; genus Scyliorhinus; species Scyliorhinus torazame. The sequence goes on along the minus strand of NC_092707.1, from coordinate 194,409,583 downwards.
AGATGTCACCCCGAAGAGTGGCACCGAGCTTCGCGGATGGCAAACTGGAGATGCTACTGCATGCCATAGAGGAGAGGCAGGACACCCTGTTCCCCGGGTGGGAAGGAGGCTGGCACCCGCAGAAATTAACCAGGCCTGGGTGCAGGTGGCAGAGGACGTGAGCGCCGTGAACCCCACCGCCAGGACCAATCTGAAATAAACTGCATGATCTCCTGAGGATGGCTAGGGTGAGCCAACGCCACCAGGCCCCTGGAACCAACCTCATCTCAAACCTCCACCCCATCAGCCTCCTCCGCTCCCCCATGTGGCCTCCACAAAGCTAACCAGTAGGCAGTGCGACGGTAACTGCAGGCCAGCTAAAGTGTGCCACCTCTATCACCAACCCTCATGAAATGAAAAAATGAAAATCGCTTATTGTCACAAGTAGGCTTCAAATTAAGTTACTGTCAAAATCCCCTAGTCGCCACATTCCGGCGCCTGTTCGGGGAGGCTGGTACGGGAATTGAAACTGCGCTGCTGGCCTGCCTTGGTCTCCTTTTAATGCTTGGTCTGCTTTCAAAGCCAGCGATTTAGCCCGGTGCTAAACCATCCCACATACCCAAAGCCCCTTCGCCCCACCTACAGGATGATCGAACCCCACCCGCCATCAGTTTGTGAGCACCCCACCCTGCACCACATGCAAACACCCATACTACCCTCCATGGCCGGTTCCCCTGTAAAAATTGGCCAACAGCCTTAAACCCCCTGTGCCGATTGCATCCGAGTGTCTCACACTGTGCATCACCTGTACCCCAGGAGAAGGCGGCTCACAACCGCTGGGAGATAAAAAAAGACCAGACCTGCAGCCCCTCACTGGTGCAGAACAGAGGGCATTGGACCTGGTCAGTGGGCTCGGTAAGCGGGCAGTTGTCGAGATGGAAGTCGGCTTCGGGGAACCAAGTGATCCCACAGTGAATAGCGATGTCCCTATGGCATGTGTGGCACCCCATTCCCACCTTCAGTCTAATCATGCACCTTGTCTTATGTCTTGCATGGGTGAGGTCAGAAAGTTACTACCATTGGAGGAGCAGTTAAACCAGTTCATTCTAAATTGTGCACAAAAAGTACATAAACACACTGGAACTGTCAAAGAACAGTCAATCAACAAAGAACTATCAAAGCTGCCAAAGACTCCCCAGCACTGTCAAAAGTAATTAGAACTGTAAAAGCTGTCAATGGATTTAACCCTGCTGGACTTTAAACTAAAAAAAGGTGTTTTATATTTCAATCTACCTGTTGACATAAGCCTGGGAGCATTTATTTAGCGTTTGTTCTGTAATGGTTGATTTGGCAAACTAACATTATCACAGACGGTTGCCTATTCAGTGAATAGTTCTATTAGCAGCTCCAAGTGGTTATAGAATAGAAATGTTTACTTTCATAAGAGATTAGTTGAAGATATTTTTGTGTACTGAATGTTTTTATATCTATAGGTATTTTTTTTTGTCCCAATAGTGAAATCATCAGCAGACACGTTGCTTTATTTTATGCACTATGGTTCTTCAGGTTTCCCCATGGGGATGCAAGGTAAGATGGCCTGCATCTTACAAAGGGTGGTGACTGGGGGGCATGGGTTGGCATCAGTTGGCACCAAGTGGCATAGGCGCTATAAAGGGCTGTGGGGATGTGACGGGCGTAGAGGGTATGAGTCATCATGGAGGTTGGGTAATGCCTACGTATTGTCATCGGGTCCGTGAGGGGACATGGGAGGTGGGTAGAGGGGCATTATTTTGCAAAGGGGATGTCATGGGCCAGATGGGGGGTGGCATGGGGAGTGTGTGGGGATTGATGGAGTAAGGGGTGAGGGCTGTTTCCTATTTTAAGAATTTTTAAAAATTAAATTCCACGAAGTGCTGGAGCACAGAAGCAGGCTCTCCACATAGTCCGTCTCTGCACCCAGCAGCCTCCGTGCACTTTCAAGGGATGGCAGGTTTGACATCGAATCCAATCTGCAGATTCCCCCAGCACCCCCCTCCCCACCACCACCACCCCCACCCTTCACCCCCAGCCCTCGCTATCCCGGAACAAAATGGGAACTGCAGTTTGCCATTTTTAAAGGTCAGGTCAGCACAGCTGGGAATTCTCTCGTCTCTGAGTATCCGCCTCATGAGTGAAAATGGGCGTCGTTCTCCGCCGGCGGGAGTCTCCGTTTTGCCGGCGCCCGGGGGTTTCCCGTCGGCGTGGGGCTGCCCCACAATGGGAAACCCCATTTACCGGCCGGTGTAACGGAGCATCCCGCCGGCGGGTCGGGGCAGAAATGTGGCGGGGCGGGATGGAGAATTTCGCTCCATCATGGTCCTTAATCATTTTGTTGTCTTACATTCTCTGAATGTCAGGGATATAAGCCTGAGTTTTGCCTTTGCATTCAGTGCTACTGTAAAACCAAGTGGCATTTAAAACCTAGGAAGTGGTGGTGGTGATGAGGAGTGGAGGGGTTTTGCGGAAGTGGCGGGGAGGTGTGGAGCAGGGGATAACATGTGCAGAGGCGTTATAGTGGGGACAGAGAGGTTGGCTTGGTGAAATAAGAAAGATTGCCATTCCCAGAAGTCACAGCTTGATGTTTCCAGTAACTCCATGTCTAAAGCAATCACATTGTCTCATTTACATCCCTGGGGACAACCCAGAGACGCTGGAAGTTGCTGACATTAAGAAAATGTTCAGCACCACCTGCAAAACTGCTGTGAATGGGTTTGTGTCCAATGTTGTTCTGATGGTGTTAATCCATCTACCAGCTCTCTGAGGAAAAATGAGCAAGTTTCAACTTCCCAAGTTGACTAACCCTGTTGTACAAACCACGAAAACCTTAAAAGACATGGGGCGGGATTCTCCAACCCCCCCCGCCGGGTCAGAGAATTGCCGGGGGGCGGCGTGAATCCCGCTCCGACGGCGGTTGCCAAATTCTCCCGCGCCGGTTTTCGGGCAGGGATCATGCCCCGCCGGTCGGGTGCCGTTGGCAGTGCCCCCTCCGGGCCCCGATGGGCCGAGCGACCACCCGTTTGCGGCCAGTCCTGCGTCGTGAAATGGAAGTGATCCATCCCGGTAGGACCTGGCTTGGAAGGCGGCTACCGGAGTCCTCGGGGGAACGCGGGAGGATCTGGCCCTGGAGGCGGGGGGGCCACGTTAGCCTGTCCCACAATCGGGGCCCACCGATCTGCAGGCGGGCCTGTGCCGTGGGGGCACTCTTTCCCTCCGCGCCGGCCTTTGTAAGGCTCCGCCATGGCCGACGTGGAGAAGAAACCCCCTGCGCATGCGCAGGAGACACGCCGGCGGTTCTGCACATGCGCCACAACACCCCGGCGGTTCTGCGCATGCGCCAACTCATGCCGGCCCATGATGGTCCTTCAGTGCCAGTTGGCGTGGCGCCAACCCCGCCGGCGCCGTCCTAGCTCCCGGAAGTGCGGGAGATTCCGCAACATCCGAGCGGCAGGACGCCGGAGTGGTTCGCGCCATTCTTGGCGTCGGCATCAGGCCATCCGGCCAGTTGCGGAAGAATCCCGCCCATGGTGTGGAATTCTCCGTAGCCGGATGCCGAAATCAAGAACGGCAATTGGGTGCAGGATGGTTCCTGACGCCGGAATTGGGGCCAGCGCCTGTTTGACGCCTGTTTGCAATGCTCCGCCCTCTCCAAATCGGCGTCATCAGTACATGCACCGTGACCAGTCGAAACCCCGTTAGCGTGTCATTGCAATGCTCCTCCTCCAATGGGCTGAGTTCCCGACAGTGTCCAGTGCCGCCACACTCGGCTGAGATCCAAGCCACTGGCGAAGGGCTTCTGCTAGGGCAGGTGGGAGTGGGGGGTGCGGCCATTAGGTGGGCTGTGGAGTCGGGGTGCGTGGGTATGCGGTCCAGCACGGCTGGTGCCATATTTCCCGATACGAGCGGTGGGGGGTGTAGGTGTGCACGGCTGCAGCTTGTCAGCCCTGCACATGCGTGGCCTGGTACCTGATGGTTCTCCAACCGTTTTCCATACGATCCGTGGGTGTTTCACATTGCACCGGTGTTAGCCCCTCACCTGTACCGGAATTGGTGAGGGGTTCGCGCCGATTTTCACGTCGTGAAACACCACAGATCTTACGTTGACTCCGGTACTTAGCCTCAGGAACGGAGAATCCAGCCTATGATTTTTTGCTGAAGAGCAGCATTAAAAAAAAATCTGCATTCAATCAACCCTATGGGAATGCATTAAATTATTCAAAGATCCATCGATAAGGCAATGCACCAACTGGAAGGCCATCCCTCACCCTGTTAGCTAGATTAGTGTTAGAATTGTGCTTGTGTCAAACTCTACAAAGGTTGTTAACCTATTTATTATTGCCCTCTCTTCCTTTCACTGCATTACATTTTGCTAAGACAAAGATTAATCATGACTGTTGGTAGTAGAATTGGGTTTTATTGAATTCCTAGAATTGATGTTTTTCTCTGTGATCTCTACTATGCTCACCATGATGAGCATAATCAATAGATTTTGCTTTGAAGGTGTCCTTATTTTATTTGATAAATTATGTTAACCGCTGACTCACATTGTAATAGAAAATTTGATACTGAAAATAAAGAGGGCATCCCATTCAGACAACACTTCAGAAAAAAATAATATATTTCACAGCAGCATTTTCAACCTCTCAATTTCATTGTTTTATGGGCTGCAAGATTACTTCAGGAATACGTTAAATATTTTCCTCACTTTCCTTTATACCAACATTTCAATCCTGGCAGAAAGTTTAATAATCTGTGCCATTTTTCTTGGAAACTTTATTTTATGATAACAAATTGTATTTAGAATTTTTGCCTGAAGCGCAATTTTTTTTCAAGATTGTGAGGTACAGTATCAGTTTATTTACTTCAGTAGCATCAGCGCCATCCACATTAAATTGGCAGAATCAGCACAAAATATCAGAGAATTCTAAACGTGAGTCAGTTGCACCCCACTCTATTTACATTTGTGTTTTCTGCAATATTTTCCACTGGTCTAGGATTCTGCAAAACTGATCAGGGCCCAGATCTATGTGAGGTTCCAATTGCCCTTGTTTGTGAAGGCTCCGCAAATTGCTCTTGTTTTCCTCGGTGCTCAGTCAGGCACTGGTAGACATGCTGAGGTAGTTTCTTGCATGCCAAAGATATTTGAAGATGCTGACCGACGCACATCAAATAAGCTATTGAGCAGTTCAGAATAGTTTTTGTCTTTTTCAGTTAATGCAAATCAGTTATTTTAGAGTAAAGTACTGGAACTATTGTTAACAATTCTTAGTTTCAGCCATGAACCTATTTTCAACTGTATTAATAATACTGATCTAGGTTACCACCTTTAAATACCCCAGAGTTTTTTTTAAATATGTAAGAGAATCAATTATCTTCTAACCTGCTGCCCAACTATGCTAGTTCATTGAAGCTTTGTAATTTGTGATTGTACGTAGATACATATAGATTGGAGCAGGAGGATGCCTTTTGGCGGTTCGAGCCTGCTCCGCCATTCAACACGATGATGGCTGATCATCCAACTCAATAGACTAAATCTGCTTTCTACCCATAGCCTTTGATCCCATTCTCCCCAACTGCTATATCTAGCCACCTCTTGAATATATTCAATGTTTTAGCATCAACTACTTCCTGTGGTAATGAATTCCACAGGCTCATCACTCTTTGGGTGAAGAAATTTCTCCTTATCTCTGTCCGAAATGGTTTACCTTAAATCCTCAGACTGTGACTCCTGGGGTGGGATTCTCCGACCCCCCCGCCGGGTCGAAGAATCGCCGGGGGGCGGCGTGAACCCGTCCCAGCCGGCCGCCGAATTCTCCGGCACCGGAGATTCGGCGGGGGCGAGAATCGTGGCATGCCGGTTGGCGGGGCCCCCCCGGCGATTCTCCGGCCCGCGATGGGCCGAAGTCCCGCTGCTGTAATGCTGGTCCTGCCGAATTAAACCACCTCCTTTACCGGCGGGACCAGGCGGTGCGAGCGGGCTCCGGGGTCCTGGGGGGGGCGCAGGGCGATCTGGACCCACCGATCCGCGGGCAGGCCCGTGCCGTGGGGGCACTCTTTCCGACGACGGCCGACGCGGAGGTGACCCCCCCCCCATGCACATTCACGGGGATGACGTCAGCAACCGCTGACGCTCCCACGCATGCGCAGACTTCCGCCGGCCGGAAGAGTCTCTTCAGCCCTGGCTGGCATGGCGCCAAAGGCCTTCCATGCCAGCCGGCGGGATGGCAACCACTCCGGCGCGGGCCTAGCCCCTAAAAGTGAGGGTTTGGCCCCTAAAGGTGCTAAGAAATCCACACCTTTGGGGCGGCCCGACGCCGGAGTGGTTCACGCCACTCCATCCCGCCGGACCCCCCCCCCCCCCCCCCCCTCCCACCACCCCCCCCGCCGGGCTGGGTAGGAGAGAATCCTGCCCCTGGTTCTGGACACACCCATCATTGGTAATATCCTCCCTGCATCTACCCTGTCTAGACCTGTCAGAATTGTATCAGTCTCTATGAGATCCCCCCTCATTCTTCTGAACTCCAGCGAGAACAATCCCAACCTAGTCAATCTCTCCTCATAAGACAGTCCCGCCATCCTTGGAATCAGTCTGGTAAACCTTCGCTGCACTCCCTCGAGAGCAAGAACATCCTTCCTCAGGGAAGGAGACCAAAACTGCACACAATACTCCAGGTGTGGCCTCATCAAGGCTCTGGATAATTGCAGCAACTCTTCCCTGCTTCTATACTCGAAACCTCTCGCAATGAAGGCCACCATACCATTAGCCTTCTTTACTACCTGCTGCACCTGCATGCTTACCTTCAGCGATTGGTTCTCAAGGACACCCAGGTCCCACTCCACACTCCCCTCTCCCAATTTACAACCATTCAGATAGTAATCTGCCTTCCTGTTTGTGCTTCCAAAGTGAATAACCTCACATCTGCCATTGATTTGCCCACTCGTCCAACCTGTCTAGATGATGCTTTAGGGCCCCTGCATCCTCGTCCCAGTTCACCCTCCCACTTAACTTGGTATCATCTGCAAACTTTGAGACGTTACATTTTGTTCCCTCATCAAAATCATTAATATATATTGTGAATAGCTGGGGTCCCTGTGGTACCTCACTAGTTACTGTCTGCCAATTTGAAAAGGACCCATTAATTCCTACTCTTTGTGTCCTCTTTGCCAAACAGTTTTCTATCCACCTCCATACCTTTCCCCCAATCCCATTCGCTTTAATTTTGCACAATAATCTCTTATGTGGGATTTTGTCAAACGCTTTCTGAAAGTCCAAATATACCACGTCGACTGACACCCCCTTGTCAACTGTACAGGTTACATCTTCAAAGAACTCCAACAGATTTGTCATGCATGATTTTCCCTTCATAAATCCATGCTGACTCTGACTGATCCTGCCACTGCTTTCCAAATGTTCCGCTATAAAGTCCTTGATAATGAATTCAAGAATTTTCCCCATAAATTTAATTGATGTATATTAATTTTAGCAGAAATTTGAACTGTAACCTAATCAATGCAACTTCGAACACAATCAGGAACATAGTAGAAACTGTACCTATTTGTCATATAAGTATGCAAATACACCAGCTTTATATGAAGGTTGTCACACCATCAGTAATAATACTTTAAAATTAACTGTGCAGGACAGGAAGTAACATGTTCAGGGACTGAAAGGCGGGTGGCACTGTGTTGTCTGACTACAGCTTAGTGGCTGACTCACAGCATAAACGACCAAAATAAATCGAAGAACTGGTCATGCAGGAACGTTTTTTGTTATCTTTGAGTCAGAAGATTTGGGGTTCAAGTCCCACTCCAGTGCTGGGATCATCTTGTCCCACTGAAGCCAATTAACTTTTAGCTGGCTCGCTGTACGTTCCGACCCAACCTTGCCATCGTGGGACCAGAAAATCCCAGCCCAGGACTCAAGCACAAAAACCGAGGCTGGTCCCCATGCTTTAATATGGCACCTATCAGGATCTCTGGATGGCCTAAAGTATTTTTCAACCAGTGGAGCACTTTTGAGTTGGTATCACTGTTTTAGTACAAGAAATATAGTGACCAAATTGCACACAGGAATTTGTACTCCGATAAATAGCAATGCGATAAAGATCACATAATCTGTCTGATTGAGGCTAATTGAGGGATAGTTGTTGGGCAAGGCCCGAGGGAGAACAGCCATGCTGTTCTTCAAACTAATAGTCCAAATCTTCAGTCTCTGGACTGAGAGCAACGTAAGGACCCTGTAGAGGTTCTAACCTTGGGTATTGCGCGAAAGTTTCAACTTCCGTTAGGAAATTCCCCTGCCCCACGAATCTCCGACTCTGAGTTAGAATTGAAAGCTTGTAACAGTACGATGTACTTACCTGAATACTTGCCCATAAAACATTACACTGATTAAAACCTAGTCTGACACCTGGGTAACTCCAGAACTGATCCCCCAATGACTCACACTGATGCCCCGACTAACCCCTGACCAGCCTGTCCCCTGACCACCCAACTCCCTCCCGACACCCGACGCCCCCAAAACTGATCAAGTAGACCACCAACTACCCGATTGCCTCTCTGAGCCAACCAGCACCCCGATCACCTGATTAACCATATGATCCATCCCAACTAGCCAGATCCAACTATCACCTTCCCCACCTGCCACCTCACCCATCTACCAGCTCATCCACATTCTTCCTCACATACATACCATCTCACTCACTAGTCACCCAACACAGGTACCAGTTCACCCACTTACTACCTGCTACCATACCCAGCCTAACCACCTATCCATTTACCTCACCCAACCTACCATGTTATCAAATAGAGGTTCACTTATTTATTCACTCACCCATCCATTCTCTAGCATTCAAACTGGACCTTTAAATTCACCATACAGCACTAGTGCTGTTAAAGGAGGGCATGTATTGTCTTCCCCACGACTCTACTCCGCATTTCTGGGAAAGCCAGGCTTGGATGATCCTGAAAGAAACAGGGAGCAATGTCGAGTCAGGGGAATATTCGAGGGAGCAGCAATTCAACGATGATTGTCACTCTTCGGAAGATCCCGGCCAGTGTGATAAGATTTTTATGTCAATATGTGAGTGAAGATGGGGACTCAGTAAACATCTCATCCAAAAGGCAGAACCCTGGATAGTGCAGACTCCCTCAGTACTGCACTGGGCCCACCTAAATTTTTGTTCTCAAGTGGGGTTTAAGTAAGGCACTGAGCCAGAACAGAGAAGAGTAAAGCTCCCACAGCGTTATTTGAATAAACAGTAACACATTAACTGTAGAGTGGCTTAAAAGGAGAGTACAGAATAAACCACATATTTGTAGGCCAGTCAGCCTAGTTAGTAATGATTAAGCTTCGAGAGGTTGTAATACAGAATTAGATTAATACTTATTCTGAAGGAAATGCATTGATAGGGCAGTCATCATGGGCGGGATTCTACGACCCCACTGTGGGTCAGAGAATCGCCAGGGGCTGGCGTGAATCCCGCCCTCGCCGGTTGCCGAATTCTCCGGCACCGGATATTCGGCGGGGGCGGGAATCGCGCCGCGCCGGTCGGCGGGCCCCCTCTCGGCGATTCTCCGGCCCGCGATGGGCCGAAGCCCTGCTGCTGGAATGCCTGTCCCTTCGGCGAGAATCAAACCACCTCTCTTACCGACGGGAATAGGCGGCGCGGGCGGGCTCTGGGGTCCAGGGGGGGGCGCAGGGCGATCTGGCCCCGGGGGGGTGCCTCCATGGTGGCCTGGCCCGCGATCAGGGCCCACCGTGGGGGCACTCTTTTCCCTCCACCTCGGCCACAGTCTTCACCATGGCCGACGCGTAAGAGACACCCCCCTCCGCGCGCATGCGCGGGGATGACAGCAGCAGCCGCTGATGCTCCCGCGCATGCGCAGACTTCCGCCCACCGGCGGAATCCTTTCGGCCCTGGCTGGCGTGGTGCCAAAGGCCTTTCCCGCTGGTCGGCAGCGCGCCAATCACTCCGACGCTGGAGTGGTTCACGCCACTCCATCCCGCCGGGACCCCCCGCCCCGCCGGGTAGGGGAGAATCCCATCCCATAAATTTGTGACGTTTGAGTTATACCTGACAGATTCAGTATAATGTCTGACAAAATAGAAAGTTATATCGATAAAGGAATTGCAGTGGGTTTTCTGTAATAGGGTTTGGAGCAGCATTTGCTAAAGTGCTGCATAAAAGGCTTGTTGATAAAATCAAGGAGCATTGTATTAAAAAGTGCATTGGCAGAGAGAAGAAGTTGTTTTCAATGAAATGCAAAAGTGGCAAATGCATGTTTCTTAAAGTGGTGTTTCCCCATCCCACCCATACGTAACAGTATCCACAAATGATTAATTGGACCCATGCACAATATCAAAATTTTCAGAAGGCACAAAAAAAATCATGAGTGTTGTAAACAGTGAAGTGGATTCCAAATATCTTCTCAGGCAGGTTAATATATTTGGGGTGGCATGGTGGCACAGTGGTTAGCACTGCTACCTTACAGCGCCAGGGACCCGGGTTCAATTCCAGACTTGGGTCACTGTCTGTGTGGAGTTTGCACTTCATCCCGTGTCTGCGGGGTTTCCTTCGGGTGCTCCAGTTTCCTGCCACAGTCTAAAGATGTGCAGATTAGGTGGATTGCTCAGACTAAAGTGTCCAAAAAAGTGTAGGTTAGGTTAATGGGTTATTGGGGTTGGGTAGGGTAGTGGGCTTGGGTAAAGTGCTCTTTCAGAGGGTCGGTGCAGACTTGATGGGCCAAATGGCCTCCTTCTGTGCTGTAGGGATTCTATGATCGGTATGATATTAGTTGAAATTTAATCTGGAGAGATAAGTGGTGATAGAGCTTGTGAAGAATAATAAGAGACATCATATACAACGTTTCACAAAAATAGGAGAGAAGCAAGTCATAGGGGTTGCACTTAGAATATTGCACCAGTTTTGGCCGTTTTACTTTAAGGAAAATGTCAAGGCTGTGGAGACAGTTCAAAAGCAATTTACTAAAGGATAAAAGACTTTAGTTATATAGATGAGAGAACTGTAGCTTTTTGATTATAGCAAGGAAAGCTAAGAGGGTATTTTATCGAGGTGCTCAAAGTGATGAATGATATTGATAAATAGATCAAGAAAAAATATTTCTTCTGCTTGGTGAATTAGTAACTGGATGGCACAAGATTAATATCATATTTTAAAGAACAAAGGGAGACCAAGAGACATCAGTTTACGAAGACGCTGGAATGTTTGAACAGGACCAGCCATAGAGGCAGAAGAAAAACTATTTTTACAGGAAAACTAATAAATAACTGAAAAAGGAAAAATAGTTTTAAAGGGTATGGGGCAAGGAAAGGAAACCCGAAGTAAGTGCTTATTCCAGAGCCAGAACAATTATAATGAGCTGAACAATCGTTCTCCGCACTGGTCAAAAATCTGTAGCCCTTCCAACAAGCATGTGCTGGATCCCAACAGGATTTATAAGGGGCTGAATTTTGATCCATTTCAAATGTGACAGATGGCACTGGATGAGGATGGGGCCTCCATTCCCTACAATAATCTATCAGTCCTTCAACTCCACCTCTGACACCTTTGTTCTTTCCCCCACGCAGGAGGCTCCTCTTGTTATGGTCCCCATTGTTGTATCTGTGCTGTAATTTGGATCAATCTAAAATATTATAATGCAATCTTGAGAAAATTAGTTGGGCGAGTAAAAATGAATATTGAATTTAGCAAACCTCAATCAACAATCCATCTCCCCATGTTGCATGTCTGCAGATCAAGAACAGGGCAATGTAATAGGTACTATTGCAAGATGTGAGTGGTTTTTTAAAAATGTATTTATGTTTTGTTTGTTTTTGCGGGATTTGGGCTTTGCTAGCTAGGCCAGCATTTATTGCCCATCCCTAATTGCTCTTAGAAGGTGGTGGTGAGCTGCCTTATTGAACCACTGCAGTCTGTGTGATGTAGGTGTACCCACTATGCTGTGAGGGAAAAAGTTCCAAGATTTTGATCCAGTGACATTGAAGGAACGGCGATATAATTCCAAGTCAGGATGATGAGTGACATGGAAGGGAAATTCCAGATGGTGGTGTTGGCATGCATCTGCTGTCCTTGTCTTTCTAGATGGTAGTGGTCATGGGTTTAGATGGTGCTGCCTAAGGCGCTTTGGTGAGTTCCTGCAGTGCATCTTGTAGATGGCGCACACAGCTGCTACTCTGCATCAGTGGTGGAGGGGGTGAATGTTTGTGGAAGGGGTGCCAATCAAGCGGGCTACTTTGTCCCGGATGGCATCAAGCTTCTTGAGTGTTGTTGGAGCTGCATTCATTACACTCCTGACTTATACTTTGTAGGTGATGGACAGACTTTAAGGAGTCAGGGAGTGAGTTACTCACCACAGGTTTCCTAGCCTCTGACCTGTTCTTGTAGCCAGAGTATTTCTATCTTTAGTCCAGTTCAATTTCTGGTCATTGGTAACCCCCAGGAGGTTGATAGTGGGGGATGACACTGAATGTCAAGGGATGATAGTTTGATTCTCTCTTATTGGAGATGGTCTTGTGTGGTGTGAATGCTACTTGTCACTTCTCAGCCCAAGCCTAGATATTTTCCAGGTCTTGCTGCATTTGCATGTAAACTGCTGCAGAGTCTGAGGAGTCACAGATGGTTTGCTGCAGTGAGCCTATTAATACTGGCTGTATTATTTCAAATTTGAAGGTATCTGGCCGCGTTTCTTAAACTATGAACCTAGAATGATTATGAACTGAATTTGATAGATCCCATATTTTTAAGTGTAACAGGTAAAAAGCCTGAAGATCACACAGGATCTGGAATTTGAAATTTGGGATTTTGAAATCCAAAGCTTAATTTCAGTCTATCGATTGGATCTCAGCACCAAGCTGTGAAGAAGTCTGCTTAAAACTAACTACTTTTCAGAAGAAAAGAGTAAATCTGCAGCAAAATCACATACCAGGACAGTTGTCACAATCAATGAACGATTTGTCAATGAATCTGTTATGTTAGATCCTCTTCCCCTGGAAATCTCGGTGATATTCAAGCCATTAATTGTGTCCCAGGTTCCAATCTATGTGACAAAAGACCACAATAGACTTAATATCACAGACACAAAATTATTGATACACAGAATGTAATATTCAAAATTGTACAACATCAAAAGTACATTTTTCTCTGGCTATCTCAGAAGATTAATACTTGACATGTTAGTTCATGTGGTAAACAAAACTCGATAGTGCTTGTTACAATATGCCTTTGAGGGACAGCACCATGCTATTCACTGGAAAGGAAGTATGCTATGTGAACATGTTTTGGTTTGACTTTTGCTTCAAAGCAGTGTACCCGGTTCTACATCCCTGCTATCTTCCAGCTCTCTGTCCATGTATATCTGTTTAAGCATGCCTCGAATTAATGAATGTTTACCTAATTTATTTTGAGTGATTGGTGCTTTTATTTCATTATTAAAAATACATGACGTAGTGTGTAGCAGTTATTGCTTCTGAATGATATAGAGATCAGCCTGACAGCAGGATTCGGTACAAGTAAAACATGTTAAACAGTCTTACATGGTCCTACATGGCATGAGGCTACACGCGGTGCTCTGCTGAGACGGCAACAAAGCCACAGCCTGGTGACTGCACAGAAAGGCTTTGAAGGCACAGTGCTGGAATAGTGCTCAAATAAAAACCTGGTAAGCAGAAAGATCGCTCATGGTCAGATTGCCGTGACTAGCCTGCCAGTTCCGTGAGTGGAACAGCGTGTCGAGACAACCAACCACGGGTTAGATCGATTAGAAAAGGCGAGCGACCAGGGTGTGGGCCAATTCGACAGCCAGTAAGGGAGAGTTAACCAAACAAAAACAATAAAAACAAAGTCATAAAAATTAGGGAAGCGTCAAAACCCTAGCTGATGTTAATACTGGACAATTCATATCCCGGCATGAAAGCCGATATGATAGATCCTAAATCTTTTTAAGAAACTGGAGGGAGGTTGTGGAACAAATTCACAGGGGTCTGCTGATAAACCTTGAACACAATAAATAAAACACTTAATAAAGCTAGAAAAATGAACTATATTATACTAGACAAAAAGGTTGGAAAGATCTTAATACAAACACAAGAAGATGATTCTATTTCCCAATATTCCTTGACCCAGCAATATCTCTACAGACACATAAACCAATGAAGAGTTACCCCTAACCTGACACAAAAGCTCCTTGTTTGGGACAGGCACACATATAAACAATTTTCTTAGAATGAATTCTTGAGCATTCACTTGAAGTTTCTCACCCCAAGACACTGAAATGCGTATCTGTCCCCAAGACACTCGAAAGTAATTGCACTTCAAAATCACTGTTTCAGGAGCCACACATCTGAACTGATCACGTTACTGAGTCCTCTAACTGACTATGCAGTTAACTACTCTGCCACGAGCCTTATACCTTTCTCTTCCCAGAGAACTGAAAAATATCCATTTTCACTGTCTGACACACACTGAACGCTTCCCTGTTTTTCTTTGTTTCTGTCCATTACTTGACCACTCTCATGAGGCAACAGCCCAGCTTTTTCTACTGTGTTTTTTTCCCCAAATCACTGAACTTCCAACCCCTTTTTAACCCATCTCCTCAAAGTCAGGGTTTATAAAACCTAATTAAAATATGCATTTTGTATATATATTTTACCAACACAGCATTAGTAACTTTAATATCATAAGCTGCTTGTCTGTCCACAGTCAAATCTTTAACTAAATTTCAAAACTAAAAACTCAACACCTGACTGCTTCAGCCCCTGTCTCCTCCCATTGACTACATCTTCTTATTAAGCTAAACATACTGGGGTGGATTCTCCGCCGAGGGGATGCTCTGTTTTGTCGGCAGCCCGGGAGTTTCCCAACGGCATGGGGCTGCCCCACAATGGGAAATCCAATTGACCAGCCAGCATAACCGAGTATCCCGCCGACGTGCTGAAACAGAAATGTGGTGGGGGGGTGTCTCTAATTATCTATTCCTCAGGAATCACTCATGATATATATAAAATTCCATTAGCCCAACTTCTACAGGCTTTAATCACATCTTTGTCTCCAAAAAGCCTGCTTCCTTTCAAACCAGGATTTTTAAAAAAACATGACTACAGCAGTTACACACTAACCCAGCCTTTTACTCCTTTTTGCACCAAATACATATAATACAATGGCCGGGATACTCCCCCAATTGGCGGGCGGGCCGTACCAGCGCCAAAGAATGGCGTGAACCACTCTGGATTCAGGCCGTCCAGAAGTTGCGGAATCCTCTGCACTTCCGGGTGCTAGGCCGGCGTTGGAGGGGTTGGCGCCGCGCCAACCGATGCCGAAGGGCCTCTGCCAGCCGGCGTGAGTTGGCGCATGCGCGGGAGCACCAGCATGTTCTGGCGCACGCGCAGAACTGCTGGCGTGTTCCCTGCACATGCTCAGGGGGTTTCATCTCCGCGCCGGCCTAAGCAGAGCTTTACAGAGACCAGCACGGAGGGATAGAGTGCCCCCACGGCACAGGCCTGCCTGCAGATTGGTGGGCCCCGATCGCAGGCCAGGCCACCGTGGGGGCCCCCCCGGGGCCGGATCCCCCCGCGCCCCTCCCCGTGGAGTCCGCAGGCCACCCTCAGAGCCAGGCCCCGCTGGTATGGACCTTGCCAAACGGACCGGCCAAAATCGAGCGGCCGCTCGGCCCATCGGGGCCCGGAGAATCGCCGGAGGGGCCACTGCCAACGGCCCCCAACCAGCGCGACGTGATCTCCGCCCCCGCCAAAAAACGGCACCGGAGAATTCGGCAGTCGGCGTCTGAGCAGCGGGGTGGGATTCACGCCACCCCCCGGCGATTCTCCGACCTGGCGGGGGGGGGGGGGGGTCGGAGAATCCCGCCCAATATGTCTGAAATTCCTTTATTCATCACACCTCCCCTTTAAAGAAATGAATGAGCAAAATGAAAAGATAACTTCATTTTCCAAAGCCTTTCAACTTGAAACAATACAAATTACTAAACAGCACTAATATTTTAAAAATTACATATCATAGAACATAGAACATAGAAAATACAGCACAGAACAGGCCCTTCGGCCCACGATGTTGTGCCAAACCTTTGTCCTAGATTAATCATAGATTATCATTGAATTTACAGTGCAGAAGGAGGCCATTCGGCCCTTTGAGTCTGCACCGGCTCTTGGAAAGAGCACCCTACCCAAACTCAACACCTTCACCCAACACCAAGGGCAATTTGGACATTAAGGGCAATTTATCATTGGCCAATTCACCTAACCCGCACATCTTTGGATTGTGGGAGGAAACCGGAGCACCCGGAGGAAACCCACGCAGACACGGGGAGGACGTGCAGACTCCGCACAGACAGTGACCCAAGCCGGAATCGAACCTGGGACCCTGGAGCTGTGAAGCAATTGTGCTATCCACAATGCTACCGTGCTGCCCTTGAGAACAAATAAATCTACACTATATCATTTAACCGTAATCCATGTACCTATCCAATAGCTGCTTGAAGGTCCCTAATGTTTCCGACTCAACTACTTCCACAGGCAGTGCATTCCATGCCCCCACTACTCTCTGGGTAAAGAACCTACCTCTGATATCCCTCCTATATCTTCCACCTTTCACTTTAAATTTATGTCCCCTTGTAATGGTTTGTTCCACCCGGGGAAAAAGTCTCTGACTGTCTACTCTATCTATTCCCCTGATCATCTTATAAACCTCTATCAAGTCGCCCCTCATCCTTCTCCGTTCTAATGAGAAAAGGCCTAGCACCCTCAACTTTTCCTCGTAAGACCTACTCTCCATTCCAGGCAACATCCTGGTAAATCTTCTTTGCACCTTTTCCAAAGCTTCCACATCCTTCCTAAAATGAGGCGACCAGAACTGTACACAGTACTCCAAATGTGGCCTTACCAAAGTTTTGTACAGCTGCATCATCACCTCACGGCTCTTAAATTCAATCCCTCTGTTAATGAACGCGAGCACACCATAGGCCTTCTTCACAGCTCTATCCACTTGAGTGGCAACTTTCAAAGATGTATGAACATAGACCCCAAGATCTCTCTGCTCCTCCACATTGCCAAGAACTCTACCGTTAACCCTGTATTCCGCATTCATATTTGTCCTTCCAAAATGGACAACCTCACACTTTTCAGGGTTAAACTCCATCTGCCACTTCTCAGCCGAGCTCTGCATCCTATCTATGTCTCTTTGCAGCCGACAACAGCCCTCCTTACTATCCACAACTCCACCAATCTTCGTATCGTCTGCAAATTTACTGACCCACCCTTCAACTCCCTCATCCAAGTCATTAATGAAAATCACAAACAGCAGAGGACCCAGAACTGATCCCTGCGGTACGCCACTGGTAACTGAGATCCAGGCTGAATATTTGCCATCCACCATATCATATTATATTTAAGCATACAAATTTAAACATGAGTATAGTCCATTTCAGTTGTTATTTTCCACCTTCGAACATCCCAGTCTTCTCACATCTCAAAGTCATCAAAAAGCATCTGCAATCACAATTTATTTTCCTGCTGCGTATTTAATTTTTAAGTTAAATGAACTTATTCCAAATAGACTTGTATTTCGATTTTTAAACTTCTCCAAAAAGATGAATGGATAATGGTCTGTATTTACAATTGTCCCTGATGAATTTTTAGCAACATTGGGGCAGCACGGTAGCATTGTGGATAGCACAATTGCTTCACAGCTCCAGGGTCCCAGGTTCGATTCCAGCTTGTGTCACTGTCTGTACGGAGTCTGCACATCCTCCCCGTGTGTGCGTGGGTTTCCTCCGGGTGCTCCGGTTTCCTCCCACAGTCCAAAGATGTGCAGGTTAGGTGGATTCGCCATGATAAATTGCCCTTAGTGTCCAAAATTGCCCTTAGTGTTGGGTGAGGTTACTGGGTTATGGGGATAGGGTGGAGGTGTTGACCTTGGGTAGTGTGCTCTTTCCAAGAGCCGGTGCAGACTCGATGGGCCGAATGGCCTCCTTCTGCACTGTAAATTCTATGATAACATAAATATCAAAATGTTATAACACCAATAGCAACTCAATGTCTCCTTCTAGATGGTTGAATATCCCTTCTGATGAAGATATAGTTTCTGAGAAAAATAAGCAACAAGCCTTTCGACTCTTTCGTCATCTTCTGGCAGCAGTAAAGCACCAATGCCCACATCACTCGCATCAATTGCTATCTTAAATTGCTTGGTATGATTAGGTGTCACCAATACTGATGTGGTGGTTAACACAGTTTTCGGATTGTCAAATCCCACCTGACATGCTGATGGCCACTGAAATATCCTATGTGTTTTTAGAAGTTCAGTCAGAGGAGTAACTACATTGCACAATTTAGGCATGGATTTCCAGGAGAAACAACCATGGCCAGAAATCTCAGAACTTCAAAACAGTAAGCTTTGCACATGAGCAGTGGAGCGATCAAATCCGGAGTGAGCACAGCCAGAGTGAGTTTTAAACAGAGTGGGAATTGAATTGGTAAATCTTTCCCTCTTCCCTTTTTGTAAGTTTAGTGGTCCAGTTAAAAGTTTAACAAGGAGGTGCTCCACCCAGACAGCTGGGTGGCAGTTATCTGTCCATCACCTGAAGCCTGATTAGTACGGAAGAGGTGTTTATGACAAACTTTTGACATTTAACTGGTGTGTGAGTCATCTGAGTCATCTCAGCTCTATTTGAGAATGGGCTTCAAAGAGCACTCACAGTGAGCTTTGCACAAGAGCAGTGGGAGAGATCACATCCGAAGTGAGGCACAGCCAGAGTGAGTTTTAAATATGGGAATTTGAAACAGAGTGGGAATTCGGTGCACAGCGGGAAGAGGTGCTTTTCGAATATTTCTCCTAGCTTTGTAACTTTTAAATCTTCAGAGTGTGCTCTTGCCTTGCTGCAGCTGAGGCTACAAGGGAGAGAGCTGATTGGTAAGTCGTGGGTAAGATCGGTGAATCTTTACAACTTTTATCACTTAGTTAAAATACTTTTTCTGGTTTATAATCTGTATTGGTAGCAACAAGGACAAGCAAAGAAGGGCCATAGAAAATTGGATTGAATCTAATATCAAGCATCTTCCAAAGGTTTCATTTCAAGGGGTAAGTCATGGAAGGAGAGCTCAAAGCCTTGGTTTGATCCTCTTGCTCCATGTGGGAAACGAGAACATTTCCAGTGCCTGAAACCAGTTTGTGTGCAGGTGTCTCAGCTACAGCTTCTGGAAGTCCAAGATTTAGAACTGGAGCGACGGCTGGCGACACTGTGGAGCATCCGCAAAGCGGAGAGTGTCACGGATAGCACGTATAGAGAGGTGCTCATACCGCAGGCTCAAACTCCACAAGCAGAAATGGAATGGGTGACCACCAGGTTGAGCAAGAGAGCTCGGAGTATTTGCTGGAGCAGTTGGGGAGGGTTTAAACTAAACAGGCAGGGGGATGGGAATGGATGCAAGGGATCAGAAGAGGACAATGACAAAACCAAAAGACAGAAAGGGGAAGTGATAGGCAGAAAAACCAAGGGCCAGATTCAAACAGGGCCACAGTGAAAAATATTGTAAGCGAGATGAGTAATGTCAAATAGGCAAAATTAAAGGTTTTGTGCCTTAACGAGTGGAACATCCGTAATAAAGCAGATGAACCAATCGCTTAAATAGATGTAAACGGGTATGATATAATCAGGATTACGGAGACATGGCTGCAGGGAGACCAGGGATGGGAACTGAATATCCAGGAGTATTCAGTTGTTAAGAAAAAGACAAAAAGGGAAAGATAGTGGAGTGGCAGTGCTGGTTAAAGAGGAAATTAACGTAACAGTGAGGAAGGATATTTGCTCTGACAATGCGGAATCTCGCTGGGTAGAGCTGAGAAACACCAAGGGGCAAAGAACAGCAGTGGGCATCGTATAAAGACCCCCAAACTGCAATGGTGATTTGGTGGATGGCATTAAACAGGAAATTAGAGGCGCATGCGATAAAGAAACATCTGTAATTTTAATCTGCATATGGATTGGGCAAATCAAATTAGCCACAATAGCACACAGGAAGAATTCCTGGAGTGTATCCTGGATGTTTTTCTGCAGATATATATTGAGGAACCAACTAAAGAAAAAGCCTTCCTTGATGGGGTACTGTGTAATGAGAATGGAATCATTAGCAATCAAGTTGCGTGAGACCCCTTGGGGATGAGCAACCATAATATGGATCGAATTTTTCATCAAGATGGAGAATGAAGCAGTTGATTCTGAGACTAGGTTACTAAATCTTAATAAAGGAAGCAACGATGATATGAGGCATGAGTTAGCTTTGATCGATTGGGGAACATTATGTGGACAGGCAATGGCAAACATTTATGGAGCGCATGGGGGAACTGCAACAATTGTTCATTCCTGTCTGGCACAAAAGTAAAATGGGAAAGATGGCCAATCCCTTGCTTACAAGGGAAATTAGAGATAGTATTCAATCCAAGGAAGAAGCATACAAATTGGCCAAGAAAAAACAATTTGAGGATTTGGAGCAGTTTATAATTCAGCAAAGAAAGACCAAGGGATTGATTATGAGGAAAATAGAGTAAAGAGTAAGCTTGGAGGGAACATTAAAACTGACTGTGAAAGTTTCTATAGGTACATTTTTTAAAAAATGTTAAAAATAAATTTAGTGTACCCAATTCATTTTTTCCAATTCAGGGGCAATTTAGCATAGCCAATTCACCTACCCTGCACATATTTGGGTTGAGGGGGTGAAACCCATGCAGACACGGGGAGAATGTGCAAACTTCACATGGACAGTGACCCAGAGTGGGGATCGAACCTGGGACCTCGGCTCCGTGAGGCAGCAATGCTAACCACTGCGCCATCGTGCTGCCCTTTCTTTAGGTACATGTAGAGAATGAATATCTTCCCTTACAGCCAGAAACAGGGGAATGTATAATAGAGGACAAAGAAATGGATGAGCAACTAAATACATACTTTGATTCTATCTTCACAAATGAGGATACAAATCAGATACCAGAAATGTTGGAGAACACAGGGGTTTAGTGAGAGGGAGAAACTTAAGAAGATCAATATTAGTAGATAAATGGTGTTGGGGAAATTGATGGTATTGAAGGCTGATAAATCCCCAGGGCCTGATAATCTACATCCCAGAGTACTTAAGGAAGTGATTCTAAAAATGATGGATGCATTGGTGGTCATCTTCCAGGATAGACTCTGGAACAGTTCCTGCGAATTGGACGGTAGCTAATGTAACTCCACTATTTGAGTGAGTGGGCAAGTTAATGGCAGATGCAGTATAATTTGGATAAATACGAGGTTCTCCATTTTAGTAGCAAAAATGAGAAGGCAGACTATTATGTGAAGGCCATGAATTGGGAGAGAGGAATGTGCAATGAGACCTGGGTGTCCTCGTACACCAGACTGAAGGTAAGCATGCAGGTACAATAGGCGGTAATGAAGGCAAATGGTTTTCTGGCTTTAATTGTGAGAGGTTTCGAGTACAAGAGCAGGGATGTCTAGCTGCAATTATACAGGGCCTTGGTGAGTCCACACCTGGAATACGGTGTGCAGTTTTAGTCTCCGTATCTGACGAAGGATGTTCATGTCTAGAGGGAGCGCAGTAAGGTTTACCAGACTGATTCCTGGGATGACGGGACTGATGTATGAGGAGAGGTCAAATTGGTTAGGATTGTATTTGTTGAAGTTCAGATGAATGAGGGGGATCTCAGAGAAACCTATGAAATTCTAACAGGACTAGACAGGGTAGATGCAGGAGCAAGTTCCCAATAGTGGGTGTGTCCTTAACCAGGTGTCACAGTCTGAGCATACGGGGTAGACCATTGAGGACAGAGATGAGGAGAAATTTCTTCACCCAGAGAGTGGTGAGCCTGTGGAACTTGTTACCACAGGATGTAGTTGAGGCTAAAATATTGTATATTTTCAAGAAGCAGTTAGATATAGCACTAAGGCAAAGGATATCAAAGGATATTGAGGGAAAGTAGGCTATTTTGTTGGATGATCAGCCATGATCATAATAAATGGTGGAGCAAGCTCGAAGGGCTGAATGGCCTCCTCCTGCTCCTATTTTTCATGTTTCTCTCCTCATTGATGGTATTGGAAACTGCCAAATAACGTTTGTTTCCACATTTCGTGGGGCCATCTGACCATGTCCAATCATATGACCTAAGAATATGACTTGAGCTTTAGCAAATTAACTTTTAACCAAGCTTACCACCATTCCTGTAGCTGATGGGGCAATTCCTTTAAATATTCCAAATGCCCCTTCCATGTTTGGCTGAACACCACCAAATTGTCAATGTACATTGCACAATTGATCAGTCTATAAATGGCCTTGCTGATTAATCTTTGGAATATTGCTTATGCACTCTTCATTCCAAGCGATATTACTTTAAACTGATACAGACTATTTAGCAAAGTAAAAGCTAAAACATCCTTCACTCTGTCTGACAAAGGTACTTGCCAGTTTCCTTTAAGTCGATCAAGTTTGGTAAGAACATTTTCTTGCCCTACCTTTTCAGCACAGTGTTCCAAACAAGGAATAGGATACAAATCTGACTTTGTAGCTTTGTTGACTTTTCTACAGCCCGCCCAAAATCATTATGTTCCATCTGGATTTGGTACTATCACAATGGGCGAGCTCCAATCACTGCAACTCACTTCAATGTTATCATTCTTCAGCTTGCTTTCAATCTCCTTTTGTACCTGTGCCAACTTAAGTTCATTGAGATTTTTTGGATGTTAATTAATTTGAGTTACATTTCCTACATCTACACCATGTATAATTGCTTTTGTACTTCCTGATTTGTTCCCACATATAGCTCTATGTGACTGTATAACTCTTTCAGGTCACTTTGATTTTCCTCTGGAATGTAACTTCGTAATTTATCCAAATTTTTTATCACTTCCTCATTGTCCAATTTAATTTGAGGAAAGTCAAATTCAGCATCTTCCTCCCCTTCTTTACTTTCCTATCAAAATATCTTTTGAGCATATTAACATGACACATTCTGTGATTTTTCTTTCCATCTGGCGTTCTTATCGAAGAATTCACCTCACTCAATGTCCTTTAAATTTTATAAGACCCACTAAATCTTGCTTTTGATGATTCATCTACCATTGGTAATAATATTAATACTCTCTCCCCACCGACAAAACTACGCATCCTTGATTTCTTATCCACTCTTTTTTAATTTCATTCTGTGACAATTATAAATATTTTCCAGCCAATTCAACAGTCCTAGTTAATCTCTCCCTAAAGTTTGACACATAATCCAACAATGCAGTTTCCAACCGCTAAATCATAATTTTTCTTTAGATCAATTTACGTGGTCCTTTTACCTCATGACCAAAAATCAATTTGAATGGACTGAATTTAGTTGATTCACTAGGTGCATCCATAATTGCAAATAGTACACTAGTACACATGAAATTCGTTTATTCCAATACTCTGGATAATCCTGACGATAAGCCATCAAAGTGGCTATTAAAGTTTGATGCCATCTTTTAAACCCACCTTGTGGTACTGGATGACACTGGATTACTCCTAAGCTGCCCACAACTTCCCTGAATAACTTTGATGCAAAATTGGATCCTTGATCTGATTATATTTCATTTGATAGCCTGTTGACAAAGAGTCATCCAGACTCGAAAGGTTAGCTCCCTTCTCTCTCCACAGATACTGTCAGACCTGCTGTAATTGTTCAGTATTTTCTGTTTTTTTCCTCAAATGTTGGAATTGGTCTTAAGGGTGCTGGTTTGATTACGGCTTGAGGTTTTCCTGTCACCTGATATGGGTGATAGCAAAATTTAATTACATCCAGATGCAGTCCAAGCCAATAAAAATGTTTCTCGATTTTTTCCTTGAGTTTTCTTTAGTCAAATCTTTGACTGAATTTCAAAACTGAAAACCAACAACACATGACTGCTTCAGCCCCTGGCTCCTCCCATTAACTACATCATCTTACTAAGCTAAACACAATGGGTGGGATTCTCCGTTCGCCAGCCCAGAAATCGGGGAATGCGATTGGGCAGAGAATAGCTTCCGACGCCAAAATTGCACTCCACTGGGTGCCTTCTGGCCTCGGATGACCAATCAATTGTATGGGCACGCTCCAGCTTAACCAGTGCCATATTTTTGGCTGGGATACATGTGTGTAGAGAGTGTAATATGTATTTGTGGCTGCAGCTTGTCAGCGTCCTGAGTGTCGATCACAGACCCAGCGAATCCTGCACCGTTTTTAATTGGAATCGATTGTGTTCTGCGTGACACCGGTGCAAGCCCTTCGATAGTAATGGAATTGGTGCAGGTGCGGCGCCGGTTTTTCTGTTGTAAACGTCCACGGATTCTCCACGGGAAAGGCCTTTGGCGCCACACCAGCCGGGGCCAAAAGGTCTTCGTCGGGCGACGCGGTTCCGCGCATGCGCAGGAGCATCAGCGGCTGCTGATGTCATCCCCGCGCATGCGCAGGGGAGGGGGTCTCTTCCGCCTCTGCCATAGTGAAGACCATGGCGAAGGCTGAAGAAAAAGAGTGCCCCCACGGTACAGGCCCGCCCGCTGATCGGTGGGCCCCGATCGCGAGCCAGGCCACCGTGCGGGCACCCCCCGGGGCTAGATCGCCCCCCCCCCCCAGGACCCCGGAGCCCGCCCGCGCTGCCTTATACCACCGTTCAAAATGTGGTTTAATCCACGCTGGCGGGACAGGCATTCCAGCAGCGGGACTTCGGCCCATCGCGGGCCGGAGAATCGGCGGGGGTGGGCCCGCCGACAGGCGCGGCGCGATTCCCGCCCCGCCGACTGGCGTGCCGCGATTCCCGTCCCTGCCGAATCTCTGGTGGCGGAGACTTCGGGACATGGCGGGTGCGGGATTCATGCCAGCCCCCGACAATTCTCCGACTTGGCGGGGGGTCGGAGAATCCGGCCCATGGTCTTTCATAGAATCATAGAATTTACAGTGCAGAAGGAGGCTATTTGGCCCATCGAGTCGATACTAGCCGTTGGAAAGGGTATCCTACTTAAGTCCACACCTCCACCCTACCCCCACAACCCAGTAACTCCACCTAACCTTTTGGACACTATGGGGCAATTTAGCATGGTCAATCCACCTAACCTGTACATCTTTAGACTGTGGGAGGAAACCCGAGCACCTAGAGGAAACCCATGCAGTCACGGGGAGAAAGTGCAAACTCCACACAGTCAACCAAAGCCGCAATTGAACCCGGGAGCCAGGAGCTGTGAGGCAGCAGTGCTAACAATGGTGCTGCCCCTAAAAAATATTACTACAGCAGATATATACATCTGAACCCAAACATTTTACTTATTAATTTTTAAAAAACTTTTCCAATTAAGGGGCTATATAGCGTGGCAAATCCACCTACCCTGCACATCTTTGGGTTGTGGGGGTGAGACCCATGCAGACACAGGAGAATGTGCAAACTCCACACGGACAGGGGCCAGGATCGAAGCTGGATCCTCAGCGTCGTGAGGCAGCAGTGCTAACCACTGCACCAGCGTGTCACCCTTTGATAGTCATGTACTATCTCATCTACAGGTATTTTATTCTTCAGTCTCTATGTTTACGGAGTTGTCCAACTCACAGCCTGCAATGCTAACCACAGGAACTCCAGTTACTAAGATCTAGTACTCATAGCCCCAGAGGCTAGGTAATCAATCAAAGATTATTCAACAGCTCACAGTTCCATCCACAATGGCCTACAAGTGAGGACCAAGCAGGCTCAACTGTCACGTTGAAGGTAAGCAAAAATGGTGAATTGTAAGTTCGGGCAGGTAGGGTTGCGGAGGTAATGCGGTGTGGGTCGCCAGGGCCAGCAGGCATGGGTCGTGAAGGTCGGCTGGCATGGGTCCTGAAGGATGGTAAAAATGGATCCTGGGAAAAACGTTTGAAAAACACTGTTCTAGATGGTAGTGGTCATGGGTTTGGAAAGTGAGGGGTTGATGCACGATCAATGACCACTAAAGCGAGGTTGTAGTCCAACTGAAGGCTTTAATAAGTTAGATGTTTCTCCCAGCAGCTCAGGTACAGAATGAGGGCTGCTGGGGCGGCACGGGTTCTTATACCCCGCCTATCAGGGCGGAGCTATCATACACTGAAACCAATAGAAAACATACAGTTTCCACCAATGGTGCTTTAGCCTATCAAGTACCGTAATACGACATTCACACCCTGTTAAAAAAGAGTCCTGCAGGGATGGTGGCCAGAAACTACATAACATAGTAACATGGTATAATTAGTTATGGAGGTACCGTAATGCCTCCGTACAGTGTTTAGTAACTATTTACAAGTCTGGTAGCTATGTACATTTGATGGTTTATATTTACAGATTACAGTTAAAATGAAGCAATCAGTCGATCGGGGACCCTGGTCGTCCTCTGTGATTGTCGGAGCTTCGGTGGTGACTCCAGTGGAGGCTCGGGCATCTGTGACTCCGGGACCGTGGCTTCGATCTCCATGGCAGCTTCGTCACCCCTAGACAGCGCTGGTCGGAAAAACGGCTGACCTCGGAAGGGAGCGCCTGGGGGGGGCATCGGTGGGTGGGGGGGGGGCCTAGACGCAGGCGGCGGAAGGATTGATCCTCCTGTAAGGTGCTGCGGTAGAGGGGAAGGTGGGACTGGTGGCTGGAATGTGCGTGGGGTTCCGGCGGGTGCCAGGTCCCGTAGGGAGACCGTATCTTGTCGGCCGTCGGGGTACGCCACGTAGGTGTACTGGGGGTTAGAATGGAGCAGATGGATCCTCTCGACAAACGGGTCCGACTTGTGCGCCCGCACATGTTTTCGGAGATGGATGGGTCCGGGTGCTACCAGCCAGGTCGGGAGCGAGGTCCCAGAGGAGGACTTCTTAGGGAAGACAAGGAGGCGTTCGTGGGGTGTCTGATTGGTAGTCGTACAAAGCAGTGACCGGATGGAGTGGAGGGCATACGGGAGGGCTTCTTGCCAGCCGGATACTGGGTGGTTCCTGGACCGTAGGGCCAGTAGGACGGTCTTCCAGACCGTTCCGTTCTCCCTCTCTACCTGTCCGTTACCCCGGGGGTTGTAACTGGTCGTCCTGCTCGAGGCGATGCCATTGCTGAGCAGGAATTGACGCAGTTCATCGCTCATAAAGGAGGACCCCGATCACTGTGTATGTAAGCGGGGAACCCGAACAGTGCAAAGATGCTACAGAAGGCCTTGATGACAGTGGTTGCGGTCATGTCGGGGCAAAGGATGGCGAATGGGAACCGGGAGTACTTGTCAATCACGTTCAGGAAGTATGTGTTGCGGTCGGTGGAGGGGAGGGGGCCTTTGAAGTCCATGCTGAGGCGTTCAAAGGGACGGGAAGCCTTTATCAGGTGCGCTTTCTCTGGCCGGTAGAAGTGCGGTTTGCACTCCGTGCAGATTTGGCAGTCCCTGGTGGCTGTCCTGACCTCCTCGATGGAGTAGGGCAGGTTGCGGGTCTTGATGAAGTGGAAAAATTGAGCGACACCCGGGTGGCAGAGGTCCTGGTGGAGGGCTCGGAGGTGGTCCACTTGTGCGGTGGCACATATGCCGTGGGACAGGACGTAAGGAGGCTCGTTTAGCTTCCCGGGACAAAACAAAATCTCGTCGTTGTAGGTGGAGAGTTCGATCCTCCACCGCAAGATCTTGTTTTTTTTATCTTGCCCCGCTGTGCATTATCAAACATGAAAGCCACCGACCGTTGGTCAGTGAGGAGAGTGAATCTCCTGCCGGCCAGATAATGCCTCCAATGTCACACAGCTTCTACTCTGGCCTGGACCTCTTTTTCGACTGAGGAGTGGTGGATTTCGGAAGCATGGAGGGTACAGGAGAAGAAGGCCACGGGTCTGCCCGCTTGGTTGAGGGAGGCCGCCAGAGCTACGTCGGACGCATCGCTCTCGACCTGGAAGGGGAGGGACTCGTCGATGGTGTGCATCGTGGCCTTTGCAATGTCTGCTTAGATGCAACAGTGGAAAAACTGTGCATTGGATCAGGGGACGGGCCTTGTCCGCGTAGTTGGGGACCCACTGAGCGTAGTAGCTAAAAAACCCGAGGCAGTGTTTGAGGGCCTTGGAGCAGTGAGTGAGGGTGAACTCCATAAGGGGGTGCATGTGTTCAGGGTCGGGGCCTATAACTCCATTTCGCACTACGTAGCCGAGAATGGCTAGACGCTCGGTGCTAAACACGCATTTATCCTTGTCGTATGTAAGGTTAAGGAATTTAGCGGTCTGAAGAAATTTTCGGAGGTTGGTGTCGTGTTCCTGCTGGTCGTGGCCGCAGATGGTGACATTATCGAGATACAGGAAGGTTGCCCGTAAACCGTACCGGTCAACCATTCGGTCCATCTCGCGCTGGAAGACCGAGACCCTGCTGGTGACACCGAAGGGAACCCTTAAGAAGTGATAGAGCCGCCCATTTGCCTCGAAGGCAGTGTATTTGCGGTCACTAGTACGGATGGGGAGCTGGTGGTAGGCGGAGTTCAGATCCACCGTGGAGAAGATCTTATAATGCACGATCCTGTTTACCAGGTCAGATATGCGGGGGAGAGGGTACGCGTCCAGCTGCATAAACCTGTTGATGGTCTGACTGTAGTCGATGATTATCCTATGCTTCTCCCCAGTCTGTACCACCACTACCTGAGCTCTCCAGGGGCTGTTACTGGCTTGAATGACCCTTTCCCTCAGTAGCCTTTGGACCACTGACCTAATAAAGATCCGGTCCTGGGCACTGTAGCGTCTGCTCCTGGTGGCGATGGGTTTGCAATCCGGGGTGAGGTTCACAAACAGGGAAGGCGGGTTGACCTTAAGGGTCGCGAGGCCGCAGACAGTAAGGGGGGGTATAGGGCCGCCGAATTGGAAGGTCAGACTTTGAAGGTTACACTGGAAGTCTAAACCTAGGAGTGTAGCCGCGCAGAGGTGGGGAAGGACGTAGAGACGGATGTTTTTGAACTCCCTTCCCTGTACTGTGAGGTTTGCTAGACAAAACCCCTTTATCTCCACTGAGTGTGCACCGGAGGCCAAGGAGGTTTTTTGATTAACTGGGTGGATGAGGCGAGAACAGTGCCTTACCGTGTCAGGGTGTATGAAGCTCTCCGTGCTCCCAGAGTCGATTAGGCAGGATGTCTTGTGCCCGTTGATGAATACGGTCGTCGTAGCGGTGGAGCGCGATCGAGGCCCAGACTGATCCAGAGTCACCAAGGCTAGTCGCAGCAGTTAAGAGTTCTGTTCGGGTGGTGTGTGGTTAGCCGAGCTGGGGTCCTGGGAGTTCATCCAAGATGGCGTCTCCCATTGGTCGCACATGGCTGGGGGTGCACAAAATGGCGGCGGCCATCCCTCCAACGTGGCATGCGCAGAACAGGATGGCGGCGCCCAGGGTCCGCACGTGGCCCTGGGATATGGAGGTGGCGGCGACCGCTGGCCGCACGGTGCCCATAGAGAGGTTTGTGATGGCGGTCCGCATTCGCCGCTGGAGACCACGGCAAACGCCCGAGCCTGGCATAC
The DNA here is from genome assembly GCF_047496885.1 of Scyliorhinus torazame. Lineage (NCBI taxonomy): Eukaryota > Metazoa > Chordata > Chondrichthyes > Carcharhiniformes > Scyliorhinidae > Scyliorhinus > Scyliorhinus torazame. Next base: position 194,380,063 of record NC_092707.1, on the reverse strand, counting down.
CCCCACGAAATGGCCCTTTTTGCCGCATCCCTTCCAGGTGGATGCGCGGGCCGGGCAGCACTGGCGGGGGTCACTGCGGGGGATACTGGCCTGCCCGCAAATGTAGCAGTTGGGCCCCTCGAGGTTGCCAGGCCGCCTTGCAGCCTAGGCCTGTGGGGGAATGGGGGAAGTCTCGGGCCGGCCGCGGATGGGTTCCACGCTGCCCAGAGGGCTGCCGCGCGGTCGGGAACATAAGCGCGGGCATTCCTGGAGGCCATGTCCAGGGAGCCTGCAAGGGCCCATGGCTCCCTGAGACCCAGGGTGTCCTTTTCTAACAGGCGCTGGCGGATTTGTGACAATAGCATACCTGCCACGAAAGCGTCCCGGACTAAGAGTTCCGTGTGTTCTCTCGCCGAAACTTGCGGGCAGCCGCAGCTTCTGCCCAACACCAAGAGTACACGGTAGAATTCCTCCAGTGATTCCCCAGGGGTTTGTCGCCTTGTTGCAAGCAGGTGCCGTGCATAGACGTGGTTTACCGGGCGAATATAGTGTCCTTTTAGCAGCTCTATTGCTGCATCGATGTCTTCTGCTTCCTCGAAGAGGGTGTAAATCTCCAGGCTCACTCTTGAGTGCAGGACGTGCAGTTTCTGCTCTCCCATGGGTGCGTTCGGTCGTCTCAAGATACCCTTTAAAGCACGTCAGCCAGTGCTTAAAGATTGCTGCTGAGTTCGCCACGTGGGGGCTAAGTTGCAGACACTCCGGCTTGATTCGGAGCTCCATCCTTTCTTCTTAAAAAAAAACTAGCTTATTAAATTGATGCACGATCAATGACCATTAAAGCGAGGTTGTAGTCCAACTGAAGGCTTTAATAAGCTAGATGTTTCCCCCAGCAGCTCAGGTACAGAATGAGGGCTGCTGGGGTGGCACAGGTTCTTATACCCCACCTATCAGGGCGGAGCTATCATACTCTCTAACCAATAGAAAGCATACAGTTTCCACCAATGGTGCTTTACCCTATCAGGTACCGTAATACCTATAATACCACAGGGGTTATCAATTCAAAATTGCCACGAAGAATGAAGAGAAAGATTATAGGAAATTGACGAAGAATGGAATGCTTTGTCATGTGGAGAGGATGAGGCAGTGGGATTAGTTTTGCATTCCACAAGCAAGTAGCTCGCATAAGCATAATAGGATGAATGGCTTCCTCCTGTATAAAGGTATGTAGCTTTAAAGGTATAAAGGTTCACTTCCCGCTTTGGGATACTGTCTGTGCGGAGTCTGCACGTTCTCCCCGTGTCTGCGTGGGTTTTCTCCAGGTGCTCCGGTTTCCTCCCACAAGTCCCGAAAGACGTACTGTTAGGTGAATTGGACATTCTGAATTCTCCCTCAGTGTACCCAAACAGGGGCCGGAGTGTAGTGACAAAGGGATTTTCATAGTACTTCATTGCAGTGTTAAGGTAAGCCTACTTGTGACACTAATAAAGATTATTATTATTATTATAAATCGAATCGCTGTCACTTTCTTTCTGTCCCTCACTCTTGCGATTTACGTAGAATTACAGTATTTAAGGAACAGAAATAAGTAATTTGGCTCAACTGGTGTTTATGCTCCAGACGTTCCATGCCTCATCTCAGCTCATCAACATATGTTTCTATTTCATTCTCCCTCAACTGCTTATCTATCTTTCCCTAAAATGTATCAATCCTGTTTGCTTCAGCCAGTAGAGTTACACTCTTTGGTTATAAATTTCTCCTGAATTCCCAAATATATTTACAAATGACTATCTGATATCTATGAGCCCGAGTTCTGGTCTCTCAACATCTACTATCCTAAACCCATTCAGAATTTTAAAGGCATCTATCAGATCACCTTTCAGCTTTGCCTTTTTTAAAGAAAAAAACATAGGCCTTTTCTTCTCATGCAGTATAACATCTCAGTTTCAGTATCATGCTTGTGAATTGTTTTTACGCCTCCAGCAGTGCTTTTACGTTCTTCACCCAACATGGCAACCACAACTGAGTAAGGCACCCAAAGTGTGAAACCATGGCTTGAATCAAGTTCAACGTAACTTCTCTGCTCTTTCGTCCCATCACTCTAAAAATTGACCATTGTGCTTTGTTTGCTTTTTTATGGCCTTACTAACTTGCATCACTACTTTTAATGTTTTGTGCATCTCTTCCCCTGGATCCATTTGCTCCTCTGATCCATTGAGGCTCGTAAGGCCCGAACCTTGACTGGGCCAGATTGCATGAGTGGGGAGGAAGCTTGGAAACACAAATGTTCACAATTTGGATCATATTTCCCAAAGGGTGCAGTAACCAGCCTGATTGATACGCTGGATTCCACGACAAGCTAAGAATGTGCAGAAAAGGCCAAAGGCCCGGAACAAGTCGGGACTTTGCAGCTGGTCTAGTGGAAGCACAGGTATGTGCGGGTGATCCAAGTCTTGAGAGCAATGGTCGCCGACCCTGGAGGGATCCATGAATGCTGGGGGTATGGATAGAGCTGGACCTGATCCCAGGAAGTTCAAAAGGGTGGGAGAAATTTAGATTGTTGATTTGGGCTGGGGGGGTGGCGGGTAGAGGTTAGGGGGAGACAATGAAGTTAAGCTTGGTGATCCTCTTGGCCCACAAGCAGTGCAGTTGGTGCACTTACCTTTTCTGTGCAGCGATCCGCACCTCCCTTTAGCTGCTGAGTTTCCAAAGAACCAGGAAACCCAGCTGCCCATGTTTAAACCTGGAAGACAGGTTAAATGTGAGCCTCATTATGATACTTAAATGGCTAACTGTATTCTTGTGCGAAGGTTAATTGCCGAACACTTTATCCCATCCACCAAAACTGGAAGAGGGCAGGTTGAAGTGAGTTGAAATTTTTAAAATTTTAACCTCTGAACGACCCCAGTACACCTGCATTTTGTGGTTAAAATTGTCCCTTTATTTTCCAAGTAGTATGTGTCCTTATTCTGGCCATCAAAGACATAACATTTCACACTTACATATATTGAAATTAATATGCCAATTCCATGCACGTTCAGCAAGATTATTAATATGTTCTTGTTTTATCTGCTTTCCTTTTTTCCTCTCTTTGAACCAGATTTGGAAGTAACAGTTAGATGAAACAGTGGTGCACTTTCTTGATCAGGAAAGAGATTTCATGTTTATCACAGATAATTCGATGTAAAGTCAGCACACAACATAGCTACATTCAAAAACAATAAAATACCTCTCAAAAAGAGGTTGCATTGTTGCTGTATCCAACATCGATCAAACCACGTTTTGGAAGAATTGGCACAGTTCTGTCCATTTATTGACAGGGAAGATATAATTACTTCTTAGCAGGCAGTGAGTGATACAAGCAACAGCACAAATTTCTGCGTATCAAGAATGTTATTTTGAGGAAGGTTTATTATGTGAAAGTGGAGCTCATTATTTTGGAAGTCAGAGACTTCACTGGATTTTAATTGAAAATTTCAGGAGCACACGAAGAGTATTGACAGTGTTGATGTGGCTAATTGTCCACTGTTGTGAAGGGTTCACTTCCAGAGGGCATAAATTGGGAGTAAGGAGGGAAATCAGGTGGAACTCTTCCCACACAAACAACAATAGACTTGTGGAATAAAGTACCCCTCCACCCCTTCTGCCACATCCACAAAAAAAACCACAGTAATTGGACAACAGAAATGGATTCAAGCAATGAGTTAGTGCAGTTCTGCAGAAGGTAAGAATTTGAATTCTAATGAGAGACAGGTATGTACGTAGGTGAGCTGGTTGACCAATGGAAAGGGATAGATTATTTGGTGCTTTTATCATATTGCCATTGTTCAAAATCCTTGTGCTTTTATTTGAAGAGATACTGAAGGTTGATACGCCAAATTAAAAATGACCTCCAGAATCCTAATAATGCAGTCTGTCATTTAAATGATAATCCATGTTATGCTGCTTACCAGGACAAATTAATGCTCACAGCAAATCTAATGGCTATATTCAAATTACCCAACATGGTAGGTTTCTGACATCAAACGACACCGAAATTAATTAAACTAATGTTCTTGCTTTTGTTTCTTCCTGGCTCATTGTGAAAACCCTGCCAACTTGACTCTGGTGAGCAAAGACGATTGGGGCGGATTGCAAAAGAGAACCAGTATGTGGGGAACCTTACCTCAAATCAATTACACGTCTTCAGGAGGAGAGGGACATTGGAAAATATATGCGCAACTTGAGAATAAAGTTTAACACCAATCATTCCCCGATGGCACTGTAGTTAGCACTGCTGCCTCACAACGTTCGGGACCCGTGTTCAATTCCAGCCTCAGATGACTGTCTGTGTGGAGTTTATACATTCTCCCTGTGTCTGCGTGGGTTTCCTCCGGGGGCTCTGGTTTCCTCCCACGGCCTAAAGATGTGTGGGTTAGGTGGACTGGTCATGCTAAATTGCACATAATGTTGAACGGTTTATGGGGTTATGGGGTAGCAGAGGTAGGGTGAGGGGGTGGGCCTAGTTGGGCTGCTCTTTCGGAAGGTCAGTGTAGACTCAGTGGGCTGAATGGCCTCCTTCTGTTCTGGAGCAATTCTATAATTTTATGTGACCAAGCAATTATAGTAGGGAAATTTAATAGTGGAAAGAATTTAAAAGCTTTGTTCCTAAATGCACAAAACATTCGGAACAAACTTAATCAGTTAACAGCGGTAATAGAAACAAATGGGTATGATTTGGTGGCAATTACTGAAACATGGGGCGGGATTCTCCAATAATGGGGCTATGTCCGCACGTCAGCGTCAAAACGCGGGTGTTTCACTCTGGACTTTCCTTAATAAAGTCCAGAGTGATTCTCCAATTTGCAGGGGGCTAGCAAGGCCCCAAAGTGCTTCTCACAACTCTGGCTACTGATAGGGGGCCCTGCACTTCCAGTCGGGAGTCCGCACATGCGCACGGCAGCAGCCTGCGGCAGCCGCCCCGTGCAACATGGCAGACTCAGCCCGCGGAGCGGCACCAGGAATGTAAGTCCCCCCCAAGATCGCACGTGCCCACGGATCGGTGCTGCCCGATCGCTTACCTGCCGTCTGTCAGACCCCCACCGGTGAAGGATCCCCCCGTCCATCTTCAGGGCAGCCATGGACTAAGCCCGCAGCCCCCACTGGCCGTTCCCAACATGCAAAACATGGTTAGAACCACGCCATCAGGAACTCGCCCAGTTGTCCTCCGAGAATCGCCTCTGTCAATCGCGGTAACGGCGTCGCGCTGGATTTCGCCATCAACGCCCATTCTCCGTGCCCGTGCCGAAATCGCGATTGGCACAGGCAAGGAGAAACCGGCTTAATGTTACACGGAGACCACGTCAGGGAATTGAATATCCAAGGGTACTCAGTATTTTGGAAAGATAGACTGAAAGGAAAAAGAGATGGCATAGCCTTGCTGGTGAGGAAAGGGATCAGTGCTGTAATGAGAAATGACATAAGCATGGAGATCAAGATGTGGAACCAGTCTGGGTAGAAATAAGAAATAGCAAAGGGAAAAGGTCCTTGGTAGGTGCCATCCACAGGTCCCCAAACAGTAGTTCTGCAGTGGGACACAGTATAAACCAGGAAATATGGGGGGCTTGTAAGAAAAGTATGGCAATAATCATGGGTGATTTTAATATGCACATAGACTGGAGGAATCAAATTGGCAAGGGTAACCTGGAGGGAGAGTTCACTGAATGCATTAGAAATTGTTTCTTGGAACAGTATGTTGGGGGAAACAACTAGGGAGTAGACTATTCTGGAGGTGGTATTATGTAATGCGGAGGGACTAATTGGAGACCTCATAGTAAAGGATCCTCTAGGGAATAGTGACCATAGTATGGTAGAATTCAAAATTCAGTTTGGGGGCGAGAAAGTGGAGTCCAATACAGGAATTAAACATAGGCTTGAGGACAGATTTGACCCGAGTAGAGTGGGCAGGAAGGCTAAAAATTAGGGACAGCTGATGAACAGTGACAATTGTTTAAGGAGATACTCAATTTCTCACAACTAAAATATATCCCAGTGAGGAAGAAAGATACTAATGGGGTAAAAGAAACATCCATGGCTAAACAAGGAGGTCAAGGACAATACGAATACAAAAACTAAAGTGTATCATATTGCAAAGGCTAATGACAGGCTGGAAGATTGGGAAACTTTCAAACGTAACCTAAGGGATGCTAAAAAAGTAATAAAAAGAGCTAAGGTAAATTAAGAAAGAAAACTAACGTAAAATATCAAAAAGGTTAGCAAAAGCTTCTATAAGTACCTAAAAGAGAAGAGTCTTTATGCTGAATGTTGGTCCCTTGGAAGATGAAACCAGAGAGTGAATAGTGGGGAACCCCGAAATGAAACTAGATCAATACTTTGCCTCAGTTCTCATGGTGGAGGACACTAGTCCCACTCCTATAGGAATGGGCAATTCAGTGGTAATAGAAAGGGAGGAACTTAGAACAATCAACATCAATAGGGAAATGGTACTCAACAAACAATTGGGATTGAGGGCAGACAGGTCACTCAAGCCTGATGGCCTACATCCTAGGCTATTAAAGGAAGTTATAGCAGAGGTAGTGGATCCATTGGTTATAATAATTCAAAATTCCCTGGACTCGGGAAAGGTGCTCGTGGATTGGAAAAATGCTAATATAATGCCCTTCTTCAAAAATGGAGGGAGACAGAATGTGGAAAATTACAGGCCAGCTAGCTTAACATCTGTTGTTAGGAAATTGTTAGAATCAATTATCAAGGAAGTAGTATCAGGATATTTGGAATGTCAAAACCCCATACATTAGTCAGCATGGTGTCATGAAGGGCAAATCATGTTTGACTAATTTGCTAGAATTCTTCGAAGATGGAACAAGCAAAGTGCATAATAGAGATCCTGTGGATGTAGTATACCTGGACTTCCGGAATGCATTTGGTAAGGTGCCGCACAGAAGATTAATTCACCTGGTTAAATCACATGGGACTATAGATAACTTATTAGGTTGGATAGAAAACAGACAGAACACAGAGACGGGATAAATTGGTCTTTTTCTGAATGGCAAGATGTAACTAGTGAGGTGCCACAAGGTTTTGTCCTTGGGCCACAGCTATTTACAATTTATATTCATGACTTGGATGCAGGTTCTATAGCCAAATTTGCAGACAACACAAAAATAGGTGGGACAGTAAATTGTAATGAAGAAATAAGAACCTTAAAAATGGATATAGATATGTTAGGAGAGTGGGCCAAATGGAGTTTAACGGGGATAAGTGTGAGGTCATACATTTTGATCGGAAAAATAGGAAGGCACCCTATTATCTAAATGGGAAGAGACTTCGGGGTGCTGTGTTATGGAGGGATCTGGGGGTCCTCGTTCATGAATCACTGAAAACTAGCATGCAGGTACAGCAGATAATAAAGAAAGCAAATGGAATGTTTATAGCTAAGCGATTAGAGTATAAAGTTAAGGAAGTGTTGTTGCAACTATAAAAGGCATTGTTGAGACCACGGGCGAAATTCTCCCCCAACGGCGGGATGCCCGCCGACTGGCGCCAAAGCCGGCGCAAATCAGACGGGCATCGCGCCGGCAAAAAGGTGCGGAAGTCTCCGCATCTTTGGCGGCCTAACCCCAACATTGAGGGGCTAGGCCGACGCCGGAGGGATTTCCGCCCCGCCAGCTGGCGGAAATGGCGTTTGTTGCTCCGCCAGCTGGCGCGGAAATGCGGCGCATGCGCGGGAGCGTCAGCGGCCGCTGTCAGTTTCCCAGCGCATGCGCGGGAGTGTCAACGGCCGCTGTCAGTTTCCCGCGCATGCGCAGTGGGGAGAGTCACTTCCGCCTCCGCCATGGTGGAGACCGTGGCGGAGGCGGAAGGGAAAGAGTGCCCCCACGGCATAGGCCCGCCCGCGGATCGGTGGGCCCCGATCGCGGGCCAGGCCACCGTGGGGGCACCCCCCCGAGGTCAGATCGCCCCGCGCCCCCCCCAGGACCCCGGAGCCCGCCCACGCCGCCTGGTCCCGCCGGTAAATACCAGGTTTGATTTACGTCGGCGGGACAGGCAATTCCTGGCCGGGACTTTGGCCCATCCGGGCCGGAGAATCCAGCGGGGGATCCCGCCAACCGGCGCGGCCGGATTCCCGCCCCCGCCCAATCTCCGGGAGCGGAGACTTCGGCGGGGGCGGGGGCGGGATTCACGGCGGCCAACGGCCATTCTCCGACCCGGCGGGGGGTCGGAGAATGACGCCCCACATGTGGAGTATTGTGCACAGTTTTGGTCCACTAATTTGCAGAAAGATGTAGTGGCAGTGGAGGCAGTTCAGAGGAGGTTCACCAGGTTGATTCCAGAGACGAGGGGCTGGATTCTCCACCGGCAGGAATCTCCGTTCCACCGGCAGCACACCCATGCCTGCGGGTTCCTCGACTGCGTGGGGTGGCCACAATGGGAAATCACATTGGTAGGTGGCAGGAACGGAGAATCCCGCTGCCGGTGAGGATGCGCCGCCCAGAAAAATACAGCTGGTGGACTGGAGAATCCCGCCTGAGGGCTTTGTCATATGAAAAGAGATTGAACAATTAGTCCTGTACTCTCTAGAGTTTAGTTGAATGAGGGGAGATCAAATTGAGGTATACAAGATTATAAATGGTATGGAAAAAGTAGACGTGGAGCGGATGCTCTCTCTTGTGGGGTATTTGGTGCAAGAGGTCATTGTCTTAGGATATGAGGAAGCAAATTTAAAAGTGTTGAGTTGAGGAGAAACGACTTCTCCCAAAGGGTTGTGAATCTGTGGAATTCACAACCCCAGACTGTGGTGGAAGCTGGGACAGTGAGTAAATTTAAGGAGGAGTTAGACAGATGTTTAATTGGTAATGCGTTGAAGGGTTTTGGCAAACCGGCAGGACGGTGGAGTTAATGGCAGGATGGGATCAGCCATGGTCGTATTGAATGGTGGAACGGGCTCGAGAGGCTAAGTTGCCTACTCCTGCTCCTACTTCAGGGGCGTCATTCTCCGACCCCCCGCCGGGTTGGAGAATCGCCGGGGGCTGCCGTGAATCCCGCCCCCGCCGGTTGCCGAAGTCTCCAGTACCGGATATTCGGCGGGGGCGGGAATCGGGCCGCGCCGGTTGGCGAGCCCCCCGGCTCGATTCTCCGGCCCGAATGGGCCGAAGTCCCGCCGATAAATTGCCTGTCCCGTCGGCGTAAATTAAAGCACCTATTTACCGGCGGGACAAGGCGGCGTGGGCGGGCTCCGGGGTCCTGGGGGTGGGCGCGGGGCGATCTGACCCCGGGGGGTGCCCCCACGGTGGCCTGCCCCGCGATCGGGACCCACCGATCCGCGGGTGGGCCTGTGCCGTGGGGGCACTCTTTCCCTTCCGCCTCCGCCACGGTCTCCACCATGGCGGAGGCGGAAGAGACTCCCTCCACTGCGCATGCGCGGGAAACTGTCAGCGGCCGCTGACGCTCCCGCGCATGCGCCGCCCCGACATGTCATTTCCGCGCCAGCTGGCGGGGCAACAAAGTAAATTCCTCCGGCAGATGGTACACAAAAGCTTCCATGCCGTGCTAGTGGTGAAGAGAGTGAATTTTAAGGTGATGGATGGAGTGCTAGTCAAGCAGGCATATTTATCTTGGATGGTGCCAAGCCTCTTGAGTGTTGCTGAAGCTGCACTCATCCAAGCAAATAGAGAGTATTTTATCGTACTCTTGCACCTTGTCAGGCTTTGGGGAGCCAGGATGTGAGTTACTTACTACACAATAATAAGTCTCTGACCTGCTCTTGTTGCCGAAGTATTTACATGGCTGGGCCCAGTTAAATTTCTAGTCAATGGTGATCCCGAGTTGCTAAAGGTGGATTTGGAGATGTTAGTGCCATTCAAAGTTAAGGGATGTGGGTGGAATATCACTAATTGAAAATGTGTATCTGGTATTAATGTTACTTGCCACTAATCAGCCCTAAGCCTGAATACACTTCCGGTCTTGTTATGTGTGGGAATGGTCTGCTTCATTATCTGAGGGTGGTGAATAGACATGACCACTGTGCAGTCATCATCAAAAATCCCAATTTCTGACTGTATGCAAGAGGGAAAGTCATTGATGAAGCAGCTAAAGATGTTTGGGCCTAGGACACTGCCTGAGGAATTCCTGCAGTGTTGTCCATTTATAATGTTGTTATACTGTAGGGATGCACTCCATTGTGTAAATGGGAGCTGATGGTAATGTAGTCCTATAAAATGTGTGATTACATTAAGGGAACCTGGTAGTGCACAAAGTTGATTGGTCCCTTACACTTCACTCATTGGCAAAGCTCACAGATTGTGCCATCACCAATCAACTGTCAACTGTAAGAGCAAAAAGCAGAAATGTATTGCAAAGAAGTGCTAGTGCCAAACAAGAAACTGCAAAAGTGTGCAATATAAAAGGGCATAATTAAATTGGGCATAAGCATATACCCTGATGTCAATAACGTATTCTAACACCAAAGAATCACAAAAACGTGGCAGGATATGAGTTCATCCCATTGGGCCATCTCCCAAAACATTCTACTCCTTCTTGCTGCATAATACTTGTACACCACGTCTACACCTTTTCTGCACTGAAACTTAATTTTACTTGTTCATCAGTTGAGGGGTTTGCTAGGGTTCTGTAAATGATGGCCAAAGGAGATCTGCACTCAGAAACTTCTGCTATAAATTGGACAGGATACCACAGACAATTGAATATCGGATGATGAGCTTGCTCACAATTCCTCTCCCTTGTGTCTTCTCTCTGTCTCTGATATGTGCTTGCTTCCAAAAGAGGCCACACCATTTTTTGTTTGATTGTGTCAGATGCAGTGACTATGGGTGAATCCTCCCAGAAATCCAAGTTGACATCAAAATCCCTACACAAAGGCTTCAGAGTGTCCTTTGTACCTATTTCTTTGATTGCCATGAGGGCACACCCCAGGCTCAAGATCTGTATAACAGATTCTGTGGAATGTTCTGCTTTTGCTGCACAAGAGTGCTACTTGGCTAAACGATAGTGCTTTTGGAGTTGGGTAAAAACAGGGAATTCAAGGGCTAAGCAGTAAGTAGTAATTAATCTTATTATCAAGGCTAATTTCTAGTTCTTTAATCTAGTAACTAAAAGCTGCTCTTTTGATTGGATGTAATTTAGTTGCATTCCTGAAACAGAAGTCAACTGAGCCAAGCTGTAGCTGGTTAACTGTACAACTGGTTTAATCCAGTTTCCAAAGCATTGTTTTTGATGTCTGTGTAAGGGAGGCCATCACAGTGCTGCTTTTACTGCATGTTGAATGCTGCTTGGCTAAACATGAGTGCTTTTGGAGTTGGGTGAAAACAGGGAGTTAGGTGAAACTGGGAGAAGGTGAAGCTAAAAAGGCTGAGTGTGGAGCTCAGTCTCAGTCCGGGCAGGAGCCGAGCGTAGCTGAGCTTCATAAACGCGAAGGTTGGATTCCTGTTCTCATTGACCTCACAGCGAAGCAGTTGTGAGTTTTTCAAAACATTTGTTGGAGGAAGGGATTGACTGAGAAACAACACAAATAAGTGAAAAGTCTGGATCATTATAATAGAGTAATACAAGTCAACCAAGTATGATAAGGAAAGTAAGGCTAGTGTGAGGGAGCAAAGTTAATAATATACTTATATAAGCATAATATTTTGTTAAAAAAGGGAGTAAATAAGATGCTTAAGGAAGGAGAACTTGCACCTGTAATATGCTCATCATATGCTATGTGGCAAATCACGGCAGCTTCAGGGGCGGGATTCACCCTACCTGGCGGGGCAGGGGGTTCTGGCGTAATGGAGCGGCGGGAACCACTCCGGCGTCGGGCCGCCCCAAAGGTGCGGAAGTCTCCGCACCTTTAGGGGCCAAGCCCTCACCTTGAGGGGCCAGGCCCGAGCTGGAATGGTTTCCGCTCCGCCGGCTGGCGGGAAAGGCCTTTGGCGCCACGGCGAAAGGTCTTCACCGGGCAACGCATGCGCGGGAGCGTCAGCGGCTGCTGACGTCATCCCCGCGCATGCGCAGGGGAGGGGGTCTCTTCCGCCTCCGCCATAGTGAAGACCATGGCGAAGGCGGAAGAAAAAGAGTGCCATCACGGCACAGGCCCGCCCATGCATCGGTGGGCCCCGATCGCGGGCCAGGCCACAGTGAGTGGGGGCACCCCCCGGGACCAGGTCGCCCCACGCCCCCCCCCAGGACCCGGGAGCCCGCCCGCGCCGCCTTGTCCCGCCGTTCAAAATGTGGTTTAATCCACGCCGGCGGGAGAGGGTTGACAGCAGCGGGACTTCGGCCCATCGCGGGCTGGAGAATCGCTGGGGGTGGGCCCGCCGCCCAGCGCGATTCCCGCCCCCGCCCACTGGCGCGGCGTGATTCCCGCCCCCGCCAAATCTCTGGTGCCGGAGAATTCGGGAAACGACCAGGGCGGGATTCACGCCAGCCTCCGGCGATTCTCCGACCCGGTGGGGGGTCGGAGAATCGCGCCCCAGGTGTCCCTGGTGGCCACATGTGCAGGAAATGTCTCCAGCTGCAGCTACTGGCTAACCGCATTTCAAAGCTGGAGCTGAGGGTGGATTCACTGTGCAGCATCCCTGATGCTGAGCAAGTTGTGGATTCTATGATCAGTGAGGTGGTCATACTGCAGGTGAAGATTAAACAGGCAGGAGTGACCAGCAGGCAGAATGGAGGAAGGCAGATAGTGTAGGAGTCCCCTGTGGCCATCCCCCTTTCTAACAGGTATACTGCTTTGGATACTGTTATTAGATGATTGTTCTGAGGAAAGCAGTGGCAGCCATCTTCATGGCACCATGGATGGGTCTGCTGCACAAGAGGGGATGATGAAGAATGACAGGGTTATAGTGGTTAAAGTGGTAGGGGATTCAATTCTAAGGGGGACGGACAGGCATTTCTGCGGCTGCAAAAGAAACTTCAGGATGGTATGTTACCTCACTAATTTCAGGGTCAGGGATGTCACTGAATGGCTGCAGGGCATTCTAAATGGGGAGTGAAAACAGACAGATATTGTGATACACATTGGTATCAGCGATATGGGCTGAAAAAGGGATGGAGTCCTGCAAGCAAAATTTAAGGAGCTAGTAAATAGATTAAAAACAGGACCCAGATGTTTGTAATCTCTGGATTTATTTCGGTGCCACATGTTAGGTGAGTATGGAAAGAGGAGGTAAGTCCAAATGGATTGGATTGGATTGGATTTGTTTATTGTCACGTGTACCGAGGTACAGTGAAAAGTATTTTTCTGCGAGCAGATCAACAGATCGTTAAGTACATGGGAAGAAAAGGGAATAAAAGAAAATACATAATAGGGCAACACAAGGTATACAATGTAACTACATAAGCACCGGCATCGGATGAAGCATACAGGGGTGTAGTGTAAATTATGTCACTCCATAAGACGGTGATTTAGGAGCCTGGTAACAGCGGGGAAGAAGCTGTTTTTGAGTCTGTTCGTGCGTGTTCTCAGACTTCTGTATCTCCTGCCCAATGGAAGAAGTTGGAAGAGTGAGTAAGCCAGGTGGGAGGGGTCTTTGATTATGCTGCCCGCTGTTCCCAGGCAGCGGGAGGTGTAGATGGAGTCAATGGATGGGAGGCAGGTTCGTGTGATGGACTGGGTGGTGTTCACGACTCTCTGAAGTACATGGAGAGATGATGCAGAAGGGGGGCTTTAGATTTCTGGGACATTGTGACTGCTGTGGGGATGGCGGGACCTGTGCAAGGCAGATGGTTTGCACGTGAACTGAAATGGAACCAGTTTCCTTGCAGGGATGTTTGCGAGTGCTGTTTGGGAGGGTTTAAACTAACTTGGGAGGGGCCTGAGATCCTGAGAGAAAGTTTAGCAGGGGTAGAATTAGAAAAGATACCGAGTGGGTCAGGAAGGCATAAAATGTCTGGACCAGTAAGTCACAAGCGTGTTTATAAAGATTGGATGGCATTTATTTTAATGATGTGGAGATGCCGGCGTTGGACTGGGGTGAGCACAGTACGAAGTCTTACAACACCAGGTTAAAGTCCAACAGGTTTGTTTCGATGTCACTAGCTTTCGGAGCGCTGCTCCTTCCTCAGGTGAATGAAGAGGTATTTATTTTAATGCAAGGAGTTTGTTGAACAAGTTAGATGAGCTGAGGGGACATATTATGATTTGATGCAATTGCTGTCACTGAGATATGGTTGAGAGAGGGGCAGGATTGGCAGCTCAATATTCCAAGATATAGAGGACTGGATTCTTTGCAGCCCTGTGGCAAAATTGCGTTTGGTGCGGGGGTAGAGAATCAACTTTCGCACTGAAATCGGGCCCAGCGCCAGTCCAGCGATTCGCCAGGACCCGGTAATCGGCGTTTTCGCAAAGTACTCTTCGCGGCTGGGGGCCATTGCCAGAGGGCCACCCAGCGGCCCTCCGCTCTCAATCAGCAGAGTTCCCGATGGCGTGGTTCTAACCACCTATTGCCATTCGGTAACCTCGCTGGTGGCTGCGGGCCGGGGAATCGCGGGGGGGGGCGCCAACCGGCGCAGCGCGATTCCCGCCCCCGCCGAATATCCGGTGCCGGGGAATTCGGCAACCGGTGAAGGCGGGATTCACGCCAGCCCCCGGCGATTCTCCGACCCGGCGGGGGGTCAGAGAATCTCGCCCCTGATATGTGGGCAAATTTCAGAGAAGTGTATGAGCAATAGGGTGACGATAGTGGGGGATTTCAACTTGCCCAATATTAACTAGGGGTAGTCATAGTGTAAAAGGTGTTTTATAGAATCATAGAATTTACAGCGCAAAAGGTCCATTGAGTATGCACCAGCCCTTGGAAAGAGCAACCTACTCAAGCCCACACCTCCACCCCATCCCTGTAACCCAGCAACCCCCAACCTTTTTTTTTGGATACTAAGCGCAATTTTAGCATGGCCAATCCACCTTATCTGCACATCTTTGGACTGTGGGAGGAAACCGGAGCACCCGGAGGAAACTCACGCAGACACGGGGAGAACGTGCAGACTCCGCACAGACAGTAACCCAAGCTGGGAATAGAACCTGGGACCCTGGACTTGCGAAGCAACAGTGTTAACCACTGTGCTACCATGCCGTTTAGAGGGAGCGGAATTCTTAAAATACATCCAGGAGAATTTTTGAAGCCAGTACGTGGAAGGTTCTACATGAGAGGGATTGGTCCTGGATTTAGTTTTAGATAACAAAGCCGGGAAAGTGGTTCAAGTATCAATGGGGGACCATTTTGACGACAGCGATCAGATTCTCAGACTAGATCCGTTAGATTCAAGATTGTTATGGACAAGGACAAAGATGGGCCTGAAATTAAAGCTCTAAATGGAGAAAAGCTGACTTTAATAAGATCAGATATGAACTGACCAGGGTGGAAGGGGAGCAGACGCTTTTAGGTAAATATATGACTGAATAGCAGAATCATATCATATCGAATCATATATTTACAGTGCTGAAGAATGCCATTCAGCTCATCGAGTCTGCACCGGCGCTTGGAAATAGTATCCCACTTAAGCCCACACCCGTAACCTCACCTGACCTTTTTGGACACTAAAGGCAATTTAGCATGGCCAATCCACCTAAATTGCACATCTTTGGAGTGTGGGAGGAAACCGGGGCACCCGGAAGAAACCCACGCAGACACGAGAAGAACGTGCAGACTCCGCACAGACAGCTACCCAAGCTGGGAATCGAACCTGGGACCCTGGAGCTGTGAAGTAACTCTGCTAACCACTGTGCTACTGGATTGCTAGCTCAACGACATTACCTCTAAGCCACTGCATTCAAGAAGGAAATAGGGAGAGGGCAAGGCCAACATATTCCAATCAAGGAAAAGGGGACCGACAAATCCAGTGAACCATGGATATTGAAGGTTATACAGTATTGGATAAGGAGAAAAAGGGAGGCTAATGTCATATATCGTGGGCTCAAAACAGCAGAAGCCTAGAGGCGTATGGAATGTGCAAGAGGGAACTTGAAAAGGAAATTAGGAGAGCAAAAACGGAATTGAAAGATTACTGGTAGATAAAATGAAGGAAAATCCTAAGTTGCTTTACAAGTATGTTAAGGGTAAAAGGATAACTAGGGAAAGATTTGGGCCCATTAAGGACCACAGTGGTAATTTGTGCATGGATGGAGGGCGTAGGTAGGGTACCAATTTAATACGTTGTGTCAGTGTTCACTCATGAAAGGGCCAGTGTGGGTATAGAAATCAGGGAGAAGGACTGTGATAATATTGAAGAAATTAACATAGACAGAGAGAAATTTCAAAGTGGTCTGCCATGCTTAAAAGTAGACAAATATCCAGAGCCAGATGAAATGTATCCCAGAATGTTGAGTGAGATGAGGGAGGAAATAGCAGTGGTATTGGCAATAATTTTCAATTCCTCTCTTGCCACAGGAGAGGTGCCGGAGGACCGGAGGATAGCCAATGTGGTTCCATTATTCAAGAAGGGAGGAAGGGGTAAACCAGGAAACTACGGGCCAGTCAGTTTAATCTCGGTGGTGGGGAAACTATTGGAAGCAATTCTGAGAGTTAGAATTAATCTGCATTTGGAGAGCCAGGGATTAATTAAGAGCAGTCAGCATGTTTTTTTCAAGGGAGGTAATGACTGACCAACTTGAGTGAATTTTTTGAAGAAGTGAGCAGATGTGTAGATGAGGGCAATGAATTTGACATAATCTACTTGGACCTCAGCAAGGCTTTGATAAGGTCCCATATGGGAAAATGATAGTGAAGGTAAGAGCGCAGCTAGAAGAATAAGGTCAACAGTTAACTGGGAACACCACCGTCTAGATGTTCCCCTCCAAACCACTCACCATCCTGACTTGGAAATGTATCGCCGTTCCTTCACTGTCTCTGGGTGTCTGGAACTCACTGCCTGTGATGGTGGTGGAGGCAGTGACCCTCATAACATTTATGAAGTAGTTAGACGTCTACTTGCGATGCTAAGGGATACAAGGCTATGGACCATGTCTGGAAAATGGAATTAGAATATTTAGGTGATTTTTTTTTTTTTGTTTGGTGCAGGCCCGATGGGCCTTTTCTGTGCTGTAGGCCTCTATGACTCTGACTCTAATCTAGGCGTCTCCTGAAGACAAACTTTGCTTTGACAATTCTTGTCATCAACATCGGTAGCTTGAGAGAGTGTGCTGCTGAGATGAGTGAACTTATCCACTGCTGGCAGGTTTGTTCATGGACTTAAATCTTGGGCTCGCGATATGGATTTCCAGGAGCAGGCTGTACATTTTTTTCAGTTTTCTTCATGCTAATTGTGAGGCTGAGGCTGATGCATGCACAGAAATAACAACTCCACACGACACGGCATGTCCAGCTCTGAAATGGCAGCTAGTGCAGTCATCAACAAACTGGAAATTTGTAGAGCATTGTTCCTCTCATCCTCAGTGATATGTCTGACTCCTGCTTGACAGAGGCGTGAATGTGGCCTGCCAATGAACGGAATTATCTTGGGGCCCCGAGAGGCTGAATGATACGTCTCAGCTGCTACTGCCTTGGTCCCGGTGTTTTCCTCCATCTACTGATGGGGTGGACAGACTATCCACATGTTTTCAGCCCTACTCTCACAACTAGAGAATATTGGCAGATATGAGAGGCCTGAGTGCTAACGTTGTGGCACGGGAAGGAACCTTCCATGGGTGGGGAGTTGGCAGGGGCCTATGCCAGCAGCAGCACTGCATTACTGCGTGTCAGGGTGGGAGATGGTACATAGCGCTATCATTCTTACACTGCACAGAGATGAAGCAGAGAGTTTGCACAGGTGGGGCGAAATTCTCCGGTATCGGCGCGATGTCCGCCGACTGGCGCCCAAAACGGCGCAAATCAGTCGGGCATCCCGCCGCCCCAAAGGTGCGGAATGCTCCGCATCTTTGGGGGCCAAGCCCCAACCTTAAGGGGCTAAGCCGGCGCCAGACGAATTTCCGCCCCGCCAGCTGGCGGAAAAGGCCTTTGGTGCCCCGCCAGCTGGCGCGGAAATGACATCTCCGGGCGGCGCATGCGCGGGAGCATTAGCGGCCGCTGAAGGCATTCCCGCGCATGCGCAGTGGAGGGAGTCTCTTCCGCCTCCGCCATGGTGAAGACCGTGGCGAAGGCTGAAGGGAAAGAGTGCCCCCTCGGCACAGGCCCGCCCACGGATCGTTGGGCCCCGATCGCGGGCCAGGCCACCATGGGGGCACCCCCCAGAGCCAGATCGCCCCGCGCCCGCCCCAGGATCCCGCCCGCGCCGCCTTGTCCCGCCAGTAAGGTAGGTGGTTTAATCTACGCCAGCAGGGCAGGCATTTTAGCGGCAGGACTTCGGCCCATCCGGGCCGAAGAATCGCGGGGGGGGGGGGGGGCCCGGCAACCGGCGTGGCGCGATTCACGCCCCAGCGGGGGGTCGGAGAATCACGCCCGTGATTGCTGAACATGGCGCCATGAAATCGTGGAGGATCTGTATGAATGAACAAATTTATTTTTAATAAAAGTGCACAAATAAAATGGTGACTTATCCCTACTAGAGTCTAGATTCACCTGTATCCATGAGTTACCTTTCATTTCTTAATTTTCCTCACCCTCCTGCCACATTTAAGTGTATCCCCAGGATCCACAGCTGAAGTTGAGACAGCCTGCTGTCTTCCACGCCGCATTGCTTGTGATGATCTTGGTAGGCATCCCCTGGGGGAGCCTGAATTTTGTGAGGCTGAGCCTACTTTGAGGCTGTATGGGTGTTGCAGTGCTACCCTCCCATGGTATGCGGACCTGGGGGTATTTCGCTCAAGGGAGGGGGTGTCAGATGGGCTGGACACCCCATCACCTCCTGGCTTTAAGGCACCGGGTTGAGCTCCTGCTGGTCCTCTTCCCTTTGGGTGTCTGTAGGCCTCTAGGCTCCTCCATGGGATAGTGGGGCAGCTGGAGTGAGATCCTGAAGTCCTGCCATCCTCTGGCACTGACACTCATGGAATGCCACTAGTTCCTGCATCATGCAGTTAAAGCCCTGCACCATGGAGCCCATGTCCTCAGCCAAGAAGGTCATAAGCTGAACCATGGAGCAGATATCATCTACCAGGGAGTGCACATTCTGTGCCACCATCTCCACTGCAGACGCCGTCTTTGCAGTGTTGACCTCGTTGCGTAGGAGTGGCGGCACCATTTCCTTGGACAGAATGCGTTGGAACTCCTCCAGTTGGCCTTGCAGTTTGAGGAGGGATAATGTCATCCCTCCCCAATGTTCTTGAATTTATCTTTGTCACTTCAGCAGCTCTGGGATCATCGTTCCAAGGGGCACGTCATTGGCCAGGGGCTCAACAGAGTTCTGGGCCCCGGCATCCCTCCGAGTGCCAGATCCCGAGGACATTCCTTCCTCCAGCTGCTGTGTACTTTCATCTGTGAAAGGTGCTCACCAGTGAGTGACCCAGAAGCCTGCATACTCATTAATCCCACTGAGGTGTGAGTATCTGTGCTGGTGGAGGGTGGGGGTGACAACTGTGACACATTCACGATGATTGTCTCCGCAATGTCTCCCTCAGAGCTGCACGGGTCTGGGTCTCCAGAGGATTCAAGGATGGTCTGAGCTGGTCGACTCATTGACCTGCAATGGAAACAAGATGCCATGACTGCACGACAGGGGCAGACTGATGGGAGAATGTTAACTCACATGAGGCTTGCAGCATGGCTGCAGGTATTGAGGGTTTTCACTTTTGTTTGGTGCATCTCCTGCTTGCCCTCTGTACAGATGTGGACCGGCCAACTCGAGCTCTCTCCTCAAAGGGGGTTAGGGTTCTCAGCTGGACCATGACTCCAGTAGGCTGTGTCTGCTCACACACCGGTTGTGGTTGAGTTTGTCCTGCAATGAGGCAGACGAGAGGAGTGGTAGGCGGGGGTCCTGTCAGGTCAGATGGTGATGACATCTGGCATGTGTGGGAGGTGAGTGGGAGTGGAGATGTGAGGAGCAGAATAGCTACTGGGGCACAAGTGAAGTGGGGGAGGGGGGTGGGGGGGTGGAATGCCGCAAGCTGGTTGAGTGGGATATCACTGTGGAGTTGTGGTAGGTGTGTTATGGGGGGGGAGCAGGAGAGACATAAGGGGGCAGATTTACCCTGGCGGCATGAAAAAGATCATTCATCTTCATTCGGCAGTGTAGCTGGCACTGACTATCACTGTCACAGCCTCCCTGGCGGGGTTGGTGATCTTCCTTGCTGGACATTTGCCCGATCGTGGGGAGAGGATTTCCCACCTCTGCTTGACCCCACTGAGATGTATTCTGAGGGCGCCCTCTGTTTAATATGGTGCTGCCTTCCTGGCAGTCATGCCCCCCTGACTAGACTTGGGTCAAGTTCTGAGGAGGCGTTTTAAAGGAGCACTCCAATGATGACAGAGATTAAGTTTTTCCAGGGAGCGCAAAACAGAAGCAAGCCATCACAAACGTGGTGTGCAGCACGTGGGGAAAAATCTGTTAAAGAGGCTGAATATATGGTGAGCTTTCCCACCATCAGCAATGGTGGAGTTCTCCCCGATTTTCTCACTGGGACCGGCACTTTGAAAAGATATGGTAAGATTCAGCCCTTTAACTTTTCTCTCTCTGGAGATATTGCTGGACCCAGCACTTTCTGAGTTTATTTCAGATTTTATTTTAGTGCTGCGAAGAAATGTTAGGGAAGCTCACTGTGCTCTCATTTTTCATCAAGAGAGTCTTTGACTGTAGATGAAAAGGTTGTGTGTGCTGAATTCTAAGAGGATTGGCTATTATGGCTGTAAGATGAGGAAACCTTGTGCTCAATGTTATTTGGAAGCGGAATTACTTTTGTGTTTCATAGAATCACAGAATGTTACAGCTCACAAATGTTGATTTTTTTTTTCAATAGATAAACTACCTTAGTCTCGATGCACTCTTTTGCCCACGCATTGTGTCACCCTCAATATTCCTCTTTTCTAAGCAATTACCAAATTCATTTAAGAATTTGTGAATTCTGCGTTAACAGTTTTGTGGCAGAAAACTTCACCTTCCAACTGATCTTGCTAATTTGTTCTGTGATTGTTTTAAATTAGTTCCCTCTCATTACCATGACACAAAGCAGAGGAAGAAAGACGTTATATAGAGTTGTAAACTGGTGGAATAGAAAGTTGCTGGCTGTTAGGAATATTTGCTGATGAAGATTTAAGTGCAATTTGAATAAGAGTTTGCATTGGCCGTGTAGGCACTCTGACACACTCTGCACATAAGTTTAGTGCACTCCATTTAAATTAGGAGTTTTCTCAATGCCGGCAATATCTGGGTCGAATTAATAGTGTTAGGGGTCAAAATTAGATAGTTCCGAAATTCGGATACTGGGATTGCGATGTTTGATTACCCAATTCCCCTTCAAGGTGCTGAAGCGTAAACATCAGGCTACTTGGCTCATTTGAATGATTGTGATGGGCAATTCAGCACTGAAAGCTCTCCTGAATCTCTATTGAATGGCTGCATGCCTCAGTTGGGGCCATGTTCCTGAGACGCTTGCATCTGTATTTGAAGGCGAGGTGCACTACAGCTGGAGCCAGTGTTGAAACTATTTGGGAATGATCTGCCGACCTTCAGGAAAGAGTAGAAATGGTGCAACAGGCCAGAGACCAGGTTCTCTTGTTTTTTGGCTGTTGTACTTGATGAACTGGCTCACAAGGTCAACATGATGAGAGAGAAAGAACTTTCTATGCATGCAGCCAGGAGACCCTCCAGACAAGTGTTGAGAGGACAGTGGAAAAACATCAATTCTTCCTGCCTGATGAGGTCCTGGATACAGTGTTTCAATGAATTCCTAAGATGAAGGGCTTATCTTTTGCTGAAAGATTGAAAGGTTGGGCAGATACCATTGGAGTTTAGAATAGTGAGAGGTGACCTTATTGAAACATTCATGAACTTGAGGGGGCTTAAAAGGGTGGATACCAGGAGGATTTAAAAACAAAAATCATGTATCGGGAACCGAAAGTTCGGCTTCTGGGAAGGCCCCCCCCCTCCTCCAACCAATAAATTCTGGTGGAGAGGAAACCCAAGACACTACACGTGTAGTGTCTCCCACCCACCCTCCTCCTCTAACCTAATAATAAGATCCATTGGTGTGAGGTAAGTGCCATATTATATTATTATTATTAGCATTATTATATTATATTATTAGCATTGCGCAGGTCAAGGAGACACAGCCTGAGTGAGAGAGATACAGACAGTGAGAATTTGGTAGTTTGGTGCAGTGAGGTAACCAGGAAAGCTAAGTGGTTAATCTAATTGTGCTGTTTTTCAGTTAAAAGTGCAGTGTAGATTAGTGTCTGATTGGCTGAAGCTGCCCCCATCATAAACTTAAATTAAACTAATTAATTAATTAGTGATGGCTGGTCAGGTGATGTGCTTGAGCTGCTTGATGTGGGAGCTGGCAGATCCCATTGCGAGCTGCAGCGACCACATCTGCAGTAAGTGTTGGCTGCTCGAAGAGCTCCGGCTCAGAGTTGATGAGCTGGAGTCTGAGCTTCAAACACTGAGGCACATCTGGGAGGGAGAGACTTACCTGGACACTGTGTTTCAGGAGGCAGTCACACCTGTCAGAGTAAGTAGTTTAAATCCTGCCAGTGGCCAGGGACAGCAGGGTGTGACTGCAAGTCAGGCAGGTAAAGGGAACCAGCAGTCAGGAACTCAGGAGCCTCAGCCCTTGACTCTGTCCAACAGGTATGAGGCACTTGCTCCCTGTGTGGATGGCGAACAGGGTTGCAGGAAGGATGAGTCAGCTGACCAAGGCACCATGGTTCAGCAGGCCATTCAAGGGGAGGGAGTAAATAGGCAAGTTGTAGTTGTAGGGGATTCTTTTATCAGGGGGATAGATAGTATCCTTTGTGAGCAGGATGAAGAGTCCCGCATGGTATGTTGCCTGCCCGGTGCTAGGGTGTGGGACATCTCTGACCGGCTTGAAAGGATACTGGAGAGGGAGGGGGAGGATCCAGTTGTTGTGGTCCATGTCGGTACCAACAACATAGGCAAGTCTAGGAAAGAGGACCTGTTTAGAGATTATAAAGAGCTAGGATTCAAATTAAAAAACAGGTCCTCAAGGGTCATAATCTCCGGATTACTGCCCGAGCCACGTGCAAATTGGCATAGGGAGGCAAGAATAAGGGAAGTTAACATGTGGCTGAAAGAGTGGTGTGGGAATGAGGGGTTCCTTTTCATGGGACACTGGCATCAGTTTTGGGACAGGGGGGACCTATACCGTTGGGATGGTCTCCACCTGAACCGAGCTGGGACCAGTGTTCTGGCGAAAAGAGTAAATAGGGTGGTCAATAGGACTTTAAACTGAAGATTGGGGGGGGGAAGGGAAAGTCAGGGAACCAAGAGGTGAAGTAATCAGCGGGGAGCGTAGCTGCTTAGGAATACAAAAAAACACGAACAGACAAAACTCAAGAGTGGTTACGATTGTCCCCATCCCACAAAATATGACACAGTGTATGGAAAGGCTCAGTAAACCAAGATGCATCACACTAAGAAAACAAAAAGGGACGGTCAATAGAGAATTAAAGGTGCTATATTTAAATGCGCGCAGTGTACGGAACAAGGTAGATGAGCTTGTGGCCCAGATTGTGACTGGCAGGTATGATGTGGTAGGCATCACAGAGACATGGTTGCAGGGGGTTCAGGACTGGCATTTAAACATCCAGGGATTCACAACCTATCGAAAAGACAGAGAGGTGGACAGAGGGGGCGGGGTTGCCTTGTTAATTAGGAATGAAATTAAATCTATAGCACTTAACGACATAGGGTCAGATGATGTGGAGTCTGTGTGGGTAGAGTTGAGGAACCACAAAGGCAAAAAAACCATAATGGGAGTTATGTACAGGCCTCCAAACAGTGGTCAGGACCAGGGGCACAAAATGCACCACGAAATAGAAAGTGCATGTCAGGAAGGCAAGGTCGCAGTGATCATGGGGGACTTCAATATGCAGGTGGACTGAGTAAATAATGCTGCCAGTGGACCCAAGGAAAGGGAATTCATTGAATGCTTACAGGAGGGCTTTTTGGAACAGCTTGTGATAGAGCCCACGAGGGAACAGGCCATTCTGGACTTAGTGTTATGTAATGAGCCAGACTTGATTAAAGATCTTAAACTAAGGGAGCACTTAGGAGGCAGTGATCATAATATGGTCGAATTCAATCTCCAATTTGAAAGAAAGAAGGTAGAATCAGATGTAAAGGTGTTACAGTTAAATAAACGTAACTACAGGGGCATGAGGGAGGAACTGACGAAAATCAACTGGGAGCAGAGCCTAGTGGGAAAGACAGTAGAACAGCAATGGCAGGAGTTTCTGGGAGTAATTGAGGACACAGTACAGAGGTTCATCCCAAAGAAAAGAAAGGGGGGATTAGGCAGCCATGGCTGACAAAGGAAGTTAGGGAATGCATCAAAGCAAAAGAGAAAGCCTATAATGTGGCAAAGAGTAGTGGGAAGTCAGAAGATTGGGAAGACTACAAAAACAAACAGAGGATAACAAAGAGAGAAATAAGGAAAGAGAGGATCAAAGTTGAAGGTAGGCTAGCCAGTAACATTAGGAATGATAGTAAAAGTTTCTTTAAATGCATTAAAAACAAACGGGAGGCAAAAAGTTGACATTGGGCTGCTCCAAAATGACGCTGGTAATTTTGTGATGGGAGACAAGGAAATAGCTGAGGAATTGAATAAGTACTTTGCGTCAGTCTTCACAGTAGAAGACATGAGTAATATCCCAACAATTCCGGAGAGTCAGGGGGCAGAGTTGAATATGGTAGCCATCACAAAGGAGAAAGTGCTAGAGAAACTAAGAGGTCTAAAAATTGATAGATCTCCGGGCCCAGATGGGCTACATCCTAGAGTTCTAAAGGAGATAGCTGAAGAAATAGTGGAGGCGTTAGTTATGATCTTTCAAAAGTCACTGGAGTCAGGGAAAGTCCCAGAGGATTGGAAAATCGCTGTTGTAACCCCCCTGTTCAAGAAGGGAACAAGGAAAAAGATGGAAAATTATAGGCCAATTAGTCTAACCTCGGTTGTTGGCAAGATTCTAGAATCCATTGTTAAGGATGAGATTTCTAAATTGTTGGAAGTGCAGGGTCGGATTAGGACAAGTCAGCATGGATTTAGTAAGGGGAGGTCGTGCCTGACAAACCTGTTTGAGTTCTTTGAAGAGATAACAAATAGGTTAGAGCAAGGAGAGCCAATGGATGTTATCTATCTTGACTTCCAAAAGGCCTTTGATAAGGTGCCTCACGGGAGACTGCTGAGTAAAATAAGGGCCCATGGTATTCGAGGCAAGGTACTAACATGGATTGACGATTGGCTGTCAGGCAGAAGGCTGAGAGTTGGGATAAAAGGTTCTTTTTCGGAATGGCAACCGGTGACGAGTGGTGTTCCGCAGGGTTCAGTGTTGGGGCCACAGCTGTTCTCTTTATATATTAACGATCTAGATGACGGGACTGGGGGCATTCTGGCTAAGTTTGCCGATGATACAAAGATAGGTGGAGGGGCAGGTAGTATGGAGGAGGTGGGGAGGCTGCAGAAAGATTTAGACAGTTTAGGAGAGTGGTCCAAGAAATGGCTGATGAAATTCAACGTGGGCAACTGTGCACTTTGGAAAAAAGAATAGAGGCATGGACTATTTTCTAAACGGTGACAAAATTCATAATGCTGAAGTGCAAAGGGACTTGGGAGTCCTAGTCCAGGATTTTCTAAAGGTAAACTTGCAGGTTGAGTCCGTAATTAAGAAAGCAAATGCAATGTTGTCATTCATCTCAAGAGGCTTGGAATATAAAAGCAGGGATGTACTTCTGAAGCTTTATAAAGCATTAGTTAGGCCCCATTTAGAGTACTGTGAGCAATTTTGAGCCCCACACCTCAGGAAGGACATACTGGCACTGGAGCGGGTCCAGTGGAGATTCACACGGATGATCCCAGGAATGGTAGGCCTAACATACGATGAACGTCTGAGGATCCTGGGATTATATTCATTGGAGTTTAGGAGGTTGAGGGGAGATCTAATAGAAACTTACAAGATAATGAATGGCTTAGATAGGGTGGATGTAGGGAAGTTGTTTCCATTAGCAGGGGAGACTAGGACCCGGGGGCACAGCCTTAGAATAAAAGGGAGTCACTTTTGAACAGAGATGAGGAGACATTTCTTCAGCCAGAGAGTGGTGGGTCTGTGGAATTCATTGCCGCAGAGGGTGGTGGAGGCCGGGACGTTGAGTGTCTTTAAGACAGAAGTTGATAAAGTCTTGATTTCTCAAGGAATTAAGGGCTATGGAGAGAGAGCGGGTAAATGGAGTTAAAATCGGCCATGATTGAATGGTGGAGTGGACTCGATGGGCCGAATGGCCTTACTTCCACTCCTATGTCTTATGGTCTTATGTACAGGTTGTAGGCGTTGCTGGGTAGGGCATCCCTAATTGCCCTTTAGAAGGTGGTGGTTATTTGCCTTCTTGAACTGCTCCAGTCCCCGAGGTGTAGGTACACCGACTGTGCAGTTAGGAAAGACGTATCAGGATTTTGACCCAGCGACAGTGAAGAAATGGCGATATATTTCCAAGTTAGTGTGGTGAATAACTTGGAGGGGAACCTCCAGATGGTGGGGTTCCCAGCGATCTGCTGCCCTTGTCCTTTTAGATGGTAGTGGGTTTGGAAGGTGCTGCCTAAGGAACCTTAGTGGGATACTGCAGTGTCACTTGGGGATGGTATACAAAGCTGCCACTGTTCATCGGTGATGGAGGGATTGAATGTTTGTGGAAGGGGGAGCAATCACATGGGCTTCTTTGTCCTGGATGGTGTCGAATTTCTTGCGTGATGTTGGAGCTGCACTCATCCAGGCAAGTTGAGCGTGTTCCCTTACATTCCTGACTTGTGCCTTGTTGATGTTGGACAGACTTGGGGGGAGGGGTCAGGAGGTGAGGTTACTCACCATTTGATTCCTAGCCTTTGACCTGCCTGGTAGCTACAGTATTAATATGGCTTGACCAGTTTAATTTCTGATCAATGGTAACCCCTTTATGTTGATTGTGGGGGATTCAGCGATGATAATGCCATTGAATGTCAAGGGGCGATGGTTAGATCCTCTTGTAGGAGATCGTCATTGCCTGGCATTTATATAGATATATAGAATTTACAGTGCAGAAGGAGGCCATTCAGCCCATCAAGTCTGCACTGGCTCTTGAAAAGAGCACCCTACCCAAGCCCACACCTCCATCCTATCCCCATAATCCAGTAACCCCACCTAAACCAATACTAAGGGCAATTTTTGGACACTAAGGGCAATTTAGCATGGCCAATTCACCTAACCTGCACATCTTTGGACTGTGGGAGGAAACCGGAGCACCCGGCAAAAACCCACGCACACACGGGGTGAACGTGCAGACTCCGCACAGTCAGTGACCCAAGCCGGGTATCGAACCTGGGACCCTGGAGCTGTGAAGCAATTGTGCTAACCACTATGCTACCGTGCTGCCCCACTTGTGTGGCGCAAATGTAACTTGCCACTTGTCAGCCCAAGCCTGGATATTGTCCAAGTCTTGCTGCGTTTGGACATGGATTGCTTCATTATCTGAGAAATTGTGAATGGTGCTGAACATTGTGCAGTCGTCTGCGAACATCCCCACTTCTGACGTTATGATGGAAGGGAGGTCAGTGATGAAACAGCTGAAGATGGACACTACCCTGAGGAACTCCTGCAGTGATGTCCTGGTGCAGAGATGATTGACCTCGAACCACCACAACCATTTTCCTTTGTGCCAGGTATGACTCGAATCAGCGGATAGTTTTCTCCCTGATTCCCATTGACTCCAGTTTTGCTTCAGCTTTTTGATGCCATATTCGGTCAAATTCTGCCTTGATGTCAAGGGCAGTCACTCTAACCTCACCTTTAGTATTCAGCTCTTTTGTCCATAATGAGGTCAGGAGCTGAATAATTCTGGCAGAACACAAACTAAGTATCCATGAGCAGGTTATTGCTAAGTAAGTGCTGCTTGATAGCACTGTGCTGATGATGGAGAAAAGACTGATAAGGCGGTAATTGGCTGAGTTGGATTTGTCCTGTTTATTGTGTACAGGACACACCTGGGCAATGTTTCACAATTCCAGGTACATGCTGTGTTATAGCTGTAATAGAACAGCTGTAATGGATCAGCTAGGGATGCAGAAAGTTCCAGAGAACAAGTCTTCAGTACTTTTGCCACATTATTGTCAGCACCCATAGCCTTTGCAATATCCAGTGCCTTCAACGTGGAGTGAATCGTCATTGCCTGGCACTTGTGTGATGCGAATTTAACTTGCCATTTGTCAGTCGAAGCCTGGATATTGCCCATGTCTTGCTGCATTTGGACATGGACTGCTTCAGTATCTGAGGAGTTGTGAATGGAACTGAACACTGCACAGTCATCTGCGAACATCCCCACTTCTGAACTTATTGGATGAAGACTAATATCTGTAACACTGGGGACCTCCGGAGGAGACCGAGATGGATCACCCACTCGTTACTTCTGGCTTGTGCGAATGTTTCAGCCTTGTCTTTTGCACAGATATGCTGGGCTCCTCCATCATTGAGGATGGGGATGTTTGTGGAGCCTCTTCCTCCAGTGAGTTGTTTAATTGTCCACCAACATTTATGGTTGGATGTGGCAGGACTGCAAAACTTAAATCTAATGGGCACGATTCTCCACTCCCACGCCGGTTGGGAGAATCGCCTGGGCCGCCGAAATTTCCGGGGCCGCTGGTCCGACGCCCTCCCGCGATTCTCCCGAGCGGCGGGAACGGGCCAGTCAAGTTTTGCGGGCCGCAGGCCGGAGAATCGCCGGAGATACCCAAAATGGCGATTCTCCGGCACCCCCGCGATTCTGAGGCCCGGATGGGCCGAGCGGCCATGCCAAAACGGCGGGTTCCCCCCAGCGCCGTCCACACCTGGTCGCTACAGTCGTGGGCGGTGCGTGAA
This sequence comes from Scyliorhinus torazame, assembly GCF_047496885.1. NCBI lineage: Eukaryota > Metazoa > Chordata > Chondrichthyes > Carcharhiniformes > Scyliorhinidae > Scyliorhinus > Scyliorhinus torazame. Next base: position 194,351,150 of record NC_092707.1, on the reverse strand, counting down.
CGCTGGGGGACGGCCTGTGGGGGGGGGCGAGGGGGGATCCTGCACCGGGGGGTACCTTATATTTGGGGTTGGTGCCCACCGATCGTCGGGCCAACCTCTCTGAAGGAGGACCTCCTTCCTTCCCCCGCCCCGCAAGATCCGTCCCCCATCTTCTTGCGGGCGGATGTGGACAGGACGGCAACCATGCATGCGCGGGTTGGCCGGCGCCAACCCGCGCATGCGCGGATGACGTCCGTTATGCGGCGCCGGCCGCGTCATCTAATCGGCGCCACTTTTACACGGGCGACAAGGCCTCGCGCAGCCCCGATACTGGCCCATTGTCAGGGCCTGAATCGGTCGCGACCAGGGCCGTTCCGCGCCGTCGTGAGCCTCGACGGCGTTCACGACGGCGTGGCCACTTCGGCGTAGGGGTGGAGAATCGCGCCCAATGTGTTTGCTGTGGATTTACTTAGCTTTGTCTATTAGTTGCTGCTTATGCTGTTTGGCACGCAAGTAGTCGTGTACTGTAGCTTCTCCTGCTTGACACCTCATTTTTTGGCATGCCTGATGTTGCCCTTGGCATGCTCTCCTGCACTCTTCATTGAACCCGGGTTGATCCCCTGGCTTGGTGGTAATGGTAGAATGGGGGATATACCAGGCCCATGAGGTTGCAGATTGTGGTTGAATATAATTCTGCTGCTGCTGATGGCGCACAGCACTTTATGGATGCCCAGTCTTGAGTTGCTAGAACTGTTCGAAGTCTATCCCATTTAGCACAGTGATAGTGCCACACAACACGATGAAGGGTATGCTTAACATGAACACGGGACTTTGTCTCCAGAAGGACTGTGTGGTGATCATTTCAACAGATACCGTCATGGACAGAGTGCCTCTGCAGCAGGCAGTTTAGTGAGGATGAGGTCAAGTATGTTTTTCCCTCTTGTTGGTTCCCTCACCATCTGCTGCGGTCTCAGTCCAGCAGCTATGCCCTTTACGACTCGACCAGCTCGGTCAGTGGTGCTACAATCCAGCCACTCTTAATGATGGACATTGAAATCCCCCACCCAGAGAATATTCTGTGTCCTTGCCACCCTCACTGCTTGCTCCAACTGGTGTTCAACATGGAGGAGTACTGATTCATCAGCTGATGGTGGGCAGTATGTGTTAATCAGCAGGAGATTTCCTTACACACGTTTAACCTGAAGCAATGAGACTTCTTGGGCGCGATTCTCCTTTCCCACGCCGGTTGGGAGAATCGCCTGGGCCACCAAAATTTCCGGGGCCGCCGGTCCGACGCCCTCCCGCGATTCTCCCAAGCGGCGGGAACAGGCTGGTCGAGTTTTGCGGGCCGCAGGCCGGAGAATCGCCGGAGACACCCAAAATGGCGATTCTCCGGCACCCCCGTGATTCTGAGGCCCGGATGGGCCGAGCGGCCAGGCCAAAACGGCGGGTTCCCCCCAGCGGCGTCCACACCTGGTCGCTACAGTCGTGGGCGGTGCGTGAATGCTGGAGGGGCAGCCTGTGGGGGTGCGAGGGGGGATCCTGCACGGGGGGTACCTTGAATGTGGGGTGGCCCGCGATCGGTGCCCACCAATCGTCGGGCCGTCCTCTCTGAAGGAGGACCTCCTTCCTTCCGCGGCCCCGCAAGATCCGTCCCCCATCTTCTTGCGGGGCGGATTTGGACAGGACGGCAACCACGCATGCGGGGATGACATCCGTTATGCGGCGCCGGCCGCGTCATCTATTCGGCGCCGCTTTTACGCTGGCGACAAGGCCTGGCACGGGTAGATGATGCGGCCCCGATACTGGCCCATTGTCAGGACCTGAATCGGTCGGGACCGGGGCCGTTCCGCGCCGTCGTGAACCTCGACGGCGTTCACGACGGCGCGGCCACTTCGGCGTGGGGGTGGAGAATCGCGCCCCATGTTTCCTCTTGTGGGGGAGACTAGAACCATAGGGCACAGTTTAAAAATAGTGGTTATTCAAGGTGAGGCAATTCATCCTACCAGCAATATTCTACCAAATGCAGCACTGACCTCACACATTGCTGCATTACCCATAGCCACTTCACTCGCTTACCAGCAGGTAATGACAAACATGATTCCAGCCTCTTATTGCTATGCTTCCCCTTACCTCCAGATTTGTTTGGTGAGCACCTCAGTATTTGAAGGGAGAGAAAGAGGAAGAGTAAGAAGTGGAAGAGAGGAAGGGAAGAGGTTGCCAGCACATCCATGTATCAGGTTGCTGTGATCTCCTGATTCTCCCTCAATAAAACCTCAGGTGCCTGTTGCTCATTATTTCCCACCTTCTAATCCTTTTGTGATGCAGAATCACAGCAACCCCCATTGGCCACAATCTTTGAGGAAAAGTCATCATGGTAGCAAGAGGAGAATCCTCATGATAGCCATGTTGTGCCGGAAATCACCATGAGTCAGGACAACTACAACTGTAAGTGTCAGAGGACTCTCTTAAGCAGTCTCGGCAGTTGAACCATTGCTTCAGCATATAATGGATTGCTTGGTGACATTCCTCATGGCAACATAGCTCTCATTGTCTCATCTCATTGGAGAGATGTCATCAGCCAGGTGTATGAAGGGTGGTGTCCTGAGATATGACCCCTTAAAACCAGATAGCTAGGATAACACTAGAATAGCTCTGCATAAGTTAGTTTATTGAGGGGTGAAATCAATCATAGAAAGTATACCCAGTAATTATTATTAACCATTAAATGTGTATTCTTACAACTTAGCAGTAACAAGTATTTAAAGTCTTGCTAAAAGCAATGGCCACAATGTATGATGGGTTTAAGCTAGCTAACTTGCCCATGTTCTTAAGAAAACCAGAATCAGACAGAAATAATGTGGTCAGCCATAATATAGCCAGCTCAATAGCAGTTCTTATCAGTAGCCCCAACATCATGGTTCAGACAGACCATGGTACAAAGAGGAACCAGTTTCACCATCCTGCACCCAGACAAACAATGAGATAGGCAAGAGTTGGTTGAGAAAAGCAACATGGGAACAGGGGAGAGCAAGAGACAGCGGATACGAAAACAACAGATGGCCAGGGAACAGGATGGGGCTAAATCATGAGCTGATCACGCAGTCACCATGCTGCCTAAAGTAAAAATAATTGGCCAAGGTAAAATTGACAGCTCCAAGGATTGGATCAAGTCCAACTGGGGTGGGCTACTGATCTTTGGAAATTATGTAACTGCTGCACCTGAAATAATGTAAAGTAGAGCAGCTTTGGCATTTATCCAAATCACTCTCCATCATATGTTGACCAAGCTTGGAAAATAAAGCTGTCTGAACCAGAGTTGATATATCCGCAGATCTTTGTGTTCAGCTGAGCCAAACTAAAAGGGAGGATCCTCACGTAAAAGCCAATTTAATACTCAGTCCCTGAAAACGCTCCTACAGTGTACAGTGGACTTGTCACTGAGCATCTACTCGTTGGTTTGGCATGGTGGTTGGCAGATTGCTGGAATAGTAGACTGGTGCAAGATAAGTCAATTATGACTACAATTAGGTAGCAAGCATTTGCCAGCATGATATGCTGGACATCACCACTCAGGAACTATACATAGAGTGATTGAATCATTTGAAGTTTCGGCATAACTCAGCTTTGAAATGCAGTACCTGCAAAGTCACATACATATAGTCATTGGCATCCTGCATCACAGCAAAACCCATTGCCCTGAAAAACTAATGTGCTCACTTCTCCTGCTTTTCTCTGTTTAGAGAGAAGACAATGAAGTCTCTTCTTGTGTACCGAGCTTCTGCAACCTCCGAGTTGTAACGACGACCAATACAATTCAAGATCTTTTCAATGTCACCAGTTTTCACCTGGAAGGGTTGCCGGTGAAACAATTTAGGGCCATGATTACCTTGGTAGTCATTGGCAGTTCTATCTTCACACTGCTCTGAGGCTGCAGGTCTCATTCCAAGGGATGACACAGTCTGTGACCACCTTCTTGGTGAAGCACAGCTATTGAACACATTGCTCCTGGCTTAACTGCATGCAAGTGCTCCCTGAAAATGTTAGATGGGCAGGGTCTCCCGTTAATAACCTTTCTCTCCCTCCGTGAGCAATTTATCCTCTCTGCTGTCTCTGTTCCATCTCCTTTATTGAAACATATAAGATCCTGAGGGGGCTTGATAGCGTGGATATGGAAAGGATGTTTCCTCTTGTGAGAGAATCTAGAACTACGGGTCATAGTTTAACATAAAGGGTTGTTAATTTAAGACCGAGGTAAGGATATTTTTTTTCTCTCTTTGAGGATTGGGAGTCTTTGAAAATCATTTTAGCAAAAGATGGTGGAAGCAGTCTTAGAATATTTTTAAGTTGAGGTCAACAGATTCTTGATAAGCAAGGAGGTGAAAGATTTTTTAGCGTAGGCAGGAATGTGGAGTTGATGTTACAATCAAATCAATCAAGATCTTATTGAATGGCGGGGAAGGTTTGAGGGGCCAAGTAGCCTACTTCTGCTTCTAATTTTTTGTGTGTATGTAAGTAGATGGCAGTGGGGTGGATAGCATTTTGTGCCCAATCTTAGCTCCCAAAGAACCAAAATGGCCAGGTTTACATTGCAAAGTTTTGCTGCCATATTTCTCGTGTTTTGTAAAGCACACAGAGGATTCAGCGCAACTGCATTTAGCAATCATATGGGAATGCTTGTTCAACAATATATGTCGGCGTAAGTGCCACAAAGAGCTTGATGGGCTAAACTGTCATTTGGTGTAACTGCAGTCATCTAATTTAAGGGGGGATCTTACTGTCTTAATTGCCTTTGGCTCCATTAGTGCAGTTGATGAATAGAAGAAGCATGATTATACACAGGTCGTAATCATCAGAAAGCCTTCCTTTGGCAGAAGCGTCATTGCAAAGTTTTAGTACCTAGCCAGGATGACTGAGAGTGGTTACAATAAAAGGTCCAGGAATAAGTGCAAGAGGAGAATCTCAAAGCATCAAAGCAAGATGTGGGGCTGGATTCTCCAATCCCTGACTCCGAAATCACGGATGGCGACGGAGCGGAGAATCCCCGATGATGCTGAAATCGAGGGCGGCGCCGCTTTCGCAATGCTCCGCCCCCTGAAAGCGCACGCCATATCCACAGCCTCCGAACATTGGCTGAGGCCCTCCCCGCGATGCCCCATCCCCGACCGGCCGAGTTCCCGACGGGGTGGGTCTCTCATGGTCTCACCCGTCGGGAACTCAGCCGATCCACAGAGGGCCGATCCGCGGGCAGGGGGCGACATATTCGGGGCTGGGGGCACTGTGGTGGGGCGGTCCGGGGCACATGAACCGGCTGAAGGGTGGGACTGTGTTGTGGGCCGGGTCTGTGAGAGGCCCGTGCGCACGCGCGGCCATGGACCCGGCAACTCTCCTGGCTGCTAGCACGCCCCCCCCCCCCCCCCCCCCGAACGGGGATTCGGTGGCTGTTTTGCGCCAGTTTTCCTCGCGTAAAACAGCACATTTTCGCGCCGGCGTGAGGACTGTAGCCATCTGGGATGGCCACTTACAACTAGGGACAGAGAAACTCGCAAAGCCTGGCGGGTAAAATGGACAAAGCAGGATTCTGGCAGGCTCAGAGCCTGAAATGAATATTTGCAAGCAAGGAGTCCAGATGGTATTGAAACTCCGACCAATTAGCATTTTGATGGGCTGATTAGCATTTGATGGCCCATCTCCACCAAGACAAAGGACTGGTACTTTGTCCTTTGAGCGACCGGTACAGTCCAAGACATTTTGGCGCCACTCCCTGTTCTAGGGAAGCGTAAAGCACTGGGTCAGTGACCACTTCAGACACGCCCAGGCACCCGCCCAGTAATTGGTTAGAAATCGAACATGGTGATCTGGAATCACCCAATTAGTGGGTCCAATCTGAATGACTGCCCAAAAGAGCGCGAAAACCCCCAGGCATAAGAAGAGAGTCCGCCATATGTTCGTCCTCTTTTGGACTTGGCACCCCGGCTACGACCATCTTCAATCGCAGCACCATCAGAAGCAAATCCAAGTTCAATGCCCGCTACCAGATGGATGAGCCTAGCTGAGCAGCAGTTACTTCTCCAGACTCGATAGGTCCAGAATCGAACAGCGGCCACTGTTCCTCTGACCTAAGCCGGGTGCCTGAAGTTAAGTACAGGTTGTCTTAGTCGATAGGTGTAGTTAACTGGTAGTGTATGTTGCATGATTAATTGTGTGTGTAAATAAAGTACCCTTGAACTTGAACTAACTAACTGGTGTTTGGCTCTTTGATCGATAGCCGGTTTAAACTTGTAGTGGTATCATTTGATACTTGGCGACTCTGAGCATTAGAATATAGATACGAAAAGAAAGGAGGGCAAACCCACTGAATGCCGTAGTTAGAGCAGAGCCACAGAACAGGCAACAGTTCTTGGTGACTCTGGTGGGACTCGACCCAGAAGTGACTGTGTCACTCCGAGAGAACCCACAAAAGCGTTTGAATAAGAAATCCAAATTGGCAAAGTAAAAAAAAAAACACAAGCAAAACTAGTATCGATCAAACCTCCAAAATTTGGAAGTGAGTAATTTGCATGCGTACTAACAAAGGGATATAAGGTAAACTCGATAGATTTTGTTGCGTGAAACTTTCGGGAGTTGCATAAACCAGAAAATAGCTTGAGCCGTACCCGTGTTTGCACCACCGCTTTATTCCCCCTTATTCCAAATTTCCAGTAGAGACAGAAGTAATTGTAGGGATGGCCATGAAGGCAATGGAACGCGGTATGCATCCACAAGAGCCCGAGATCGCAGCGACCAACAGATCAGAACAGTATCCTGTATGGGAAGAAGAGATGAGGAGATACCTAAAGGGGAAAGGATGGCCCCTATGGTCGGAATTTTACTCAAATGAGGAAACAGGTCCTGGCAGCATAGGACAGACTTGGTGGGACAGCCTGACCGAGATCCACAAGAAAAGTTTAAGTAAAGTTCGTAATCCGATGGCAATCGTGTCCTGCTTGGTACAATTGCGAGGCACAGAGGAGGTCGTGAGGATGCTCCGTAGACAGCTTGAGGAGAAGGAGAGAAGTAGAGAGGCTGACATTAGTGAAAGCGAGAGATTAAATATGCAGCTCCGGGAGCAGCTAGTGGCGAAGGACAATGAGATGGATGATGTCAAGAGGGCACACCAATCTTGGCTCGCCCACCTCAGCAGTTTCCAGATTCAGTATGATAAGGCCTACCAGGACACGCAACGTGCGGTACTGATAAGAGAAGAAACAGAGAACCAGGTAGAACAATTGAGGAAATAATGCGATGATTTGAAGGCAGCCCTCCGAGCACTCCACAGTTCCACCACGGAACAGAGGCAGAGTTTGGTGGATCATGCCAAGTGCAGGCAGCAAATTGCAAGATTGCAATCCCTGCTATCCGTCCAAAATGGGTTCAGAGACACCTTTGGCCCACAGCTAGATCAGAAAGATTGCCCCGATTGGCAGGAACTCAGTGAAACGGCCCAACGGTACGTGAGTGAGACAGAGAATCAGAATAGAGCCCCCCAGCCCCGAAAAGGAATGCACCCTCACCACCGACTGCACAGGCAGCACCCAACCCAATGAACCCCATCACCACGCAGCGCAGGGTCACCACGGAAGACCAACCCGATTTTATGTATACAACCCCATTATCGATCACCCAGTTAAGAGATGCCCATGATAAGATTGAGACTTTCCACCCCACATCAGACCCATACCACTAGTGAAGCAACAGACCCTCGTGTACGGTTTAGACGAGCAGGAAGAGGTAAAGCTCATAGTTATGTGCCTTGACCCGTCAGTTAGTTCAGCCTTCCCGACCCACAAAATGTAGGAGGAGGTAGCCTCCAAGAGATGAAAACAGCCATTTTAGACGCCATTGGCTATAATAGAGGAGATCCGGTAGAAGGACTCAACCGGTGCCGACAGAAAAAGGGAGAGCATTCAACAGCGTTTGCTGGACGCCTCTGGATTCACTTTACCGCTGTATTCGGTGAGTTAGCCCGCGCCCGTTTATCAGCTGACGAGACGGCCAAATGGACCCGTACTCTAGTATCCCATGCCACAGAGGCAGGACAGAAGGCATGTGCCAGTTACGACCCCTCAGACCCGGCACACAATGAAGTGCGGGTACTGAAGCGCTTATCAAGAGCTTGGGAACATCCCTACAGAGAAAGACAGACCAGGAAAGAGAAGACGCCACAATTAATCCAGTAAGGGTACACCAAGACCCCGCATGGGTAAATAAAGGCAGAAGTAACGCACGGCACCCCAAAACACAGGAATGTTATAATTGCGGACACGAAAGACATTACGCACGAGAATGAAATGCCCTCCCGAACCAGCGACGACACCAACAGCCCAACCCCCCACCCAGGGAACCATACCCAATGGAGCAATACACCAGAGAGCCTGCTCCATCTTACGTGTCCCAGGGGTCATGTTACAACTGTGGGCAGTCAGGACACTTTGCCTGAGATTGCAGGAGACTCCCACCACCAGCTAGAGTAGCCCCCAGATATGAAAGAGAACAACACCCTCAGCGCAGCGACAAGGTCCCAGCTGCCCCATGCAAACTGTGAGCGCTTACCTGCCACTTCTCATGGCAGGGACACCTCAGCAATGCCACTTCATTTTTGTTTCTCTCCTCCTTCCTCTCTTCTTCGGTCATACTACACTGACTCCATATGCTAGTTACGCCCCAGGCCAAATGTGATTTACAGTGTCCTATTCCCTGATGGAACCTGCCTGCTTTTATCTTAGTTTGTTTTTAAATGTTGGATGTTCTCTCTTGTACGATTTTGTGTGTCAGCCTCACGGATAATTTCTTGATACAGTAATGACTACTCTTCTGACACCACATGGCAGTTAAAGAAACAGGTTTGTTGGAGCCCATAGATTTCCGAATTTTTACCGCTCTTGGAAGGTCACCCAGGCAGTGGAGTCACGGCACTGATCCCCGCCCTGCCTGTGGACCCCCTATACATTTGGTCAACCAAGCTTGGGTAGTGGAGTAACGGCACTGGTCACCGCCCTACCCGGGGATTCCACCCATTCTTGCCCTGCCGCGGATCATCCGCACCCCATTCGGAGAATTGTTTCCGAAACTCTTTTGCTGTACTTTTTCATGTCTGTCGTTTAAAGAATGCGCTTTGCCACAACTTTTGTCCCTTTCCGGCAACCCTTCGGTTGCTATCCCCCCACCTACTATTTACATGTCAGAATCACGAGTTTGCAGAGGACGGATAAATTGTCCGCCCACTCAGCCCATCAAACACAGGCTGCGAGAGTGCTCGCACTGTGACACAGAACTTTTTTTGGATGTCTTGACTCCCAAATGGTTGGTGAACAAAAAAATGAGGGAGTCACATATGGTGACGATTCTAAAGGGAAATTGATGATAAGGAGAAACAGACAGACAAACGAGATGTTAAGCAACAAGATAATAACAGATATTATGCTTGTACCCCTAGGAAGATGCAAAGATACTTAAAGACGGAGAAAAGCACAAACAAAATGAAGACGAACCTGATGATCTGCATCATGATCGTCGCTGGAACAGTGCAGTTGCGCGCGTTACCCACCTCTACCTCCCTCACCACATAGGCCCCGAACACGACTACCCAACACAACACCCCTAGCCTGGACACTACACAACACATAGTCACAGCCACTGATACCCCCACATGGTGTGAGAATCTCATTAAATGGTATTCTCTGTCATACACAGTAGAAGCCTTACTGGTGATAGCTATATTGTGCAGTGTCATCCAGACAATCAGACTGCGGAAATGGAGAAGGAGAGCCTCCCGCCCTCCAGTATACACATTTAGAGCCCCTTTCCTCGGGCTCCAGCAAATCCCACAGTCTTTCTGAACCCTTCCTCCCTAATAAATTCCACGGTTGTTGTTTCTTTAATTAAGTTACTTCTTTGTACATAGACATTTGATAAGTAGGAATGTGATGCTGCCATTGGTTATATTTTTTGTATTGTAAGATAAGTTCTTTTGATTGTTAAATAGCAGCATGAGTGTAGTCTAGTTAGAGATAGTTAGAGGTTCCCCTTTTTTTTGTGTAAGGAGAATGGAATATAGGTTTGAGTGGTTAGGAATTTTCAGAGATGTGTTGTATTAGGGAAATTTCGGTAAGTGTTTTGACCCATAGGACAGAGTAGGGTAGAACCTGTCCTTGATTGAGGGTATCCGGCATGTCAGAGAACAGGAGAAGACCCAGTATTGTGATCCTTCACGCTTCGCGTTGAGGATCAAGAGGACGGAGTGTAGCCATCTGGGATGGCCACTTACAACTAGGGACAGAGAAACCCGCAAAGCCTAGCAGGTAAAATGGACAAAGCAAGATTCAGGCAGGCTCAGAGCCTGAAATGTATATTTGCAAGAAAAGAAGTCCAGACGGTATCGAAACTCTGACCAATTAGCATTTTGATGGACCAATTAGCATTTGATGGCCCATCTCCACCAAGACAAAGGACTGGTACTTGAGCGACCGGTACAGTCCCAGACATTTCGGCGCCACTCCCTGTTCTAGGGAAGCATAAACAACAGGGTCAATGACCGCTTGCGACACGCCCAGCCATCCAGGCACCCGCCCATTTATTAGTTAGAAATCAAACCCAATGATCTGGGATCACCCAATTAGTGGGGTCCAACCTGAAGGACGGCCCAAAAGAACACGAAAACCCCCAAGCATAAGAAGAGGGTCCACCATATGTTCGTCCTCTTTTGGACCTCGCACCCTGGCTACGGCCATCTCCAATCGCAGCACCACCAGAAGCAAGTCCAAGTTCAACACTCGCTCCCAGACGGATGAGCCTAGCTGAGCAGCAGTTACTTCTCCAGACTCGATAGATTCAGAATCGAACAACGGCCACTGTTCCTCTGACCTAAGCCGGGTGCCTGAAGTTAAGTACAGGTTGTCTTAGTCGATAGGTGTAGTTAACTAGTAGTGTATGTTGCATGATTAATTGTGTGTGTAAATAAAGTACCCTTGACCTTGAACTAACTAACTGGTGTTTAGCTCTTTGATCGATAGCCGGTTGAACCTTGTGGTGGTATCATTTGATACCTGGCGACTCTGAGCATTAGAATATAGATACCAAAAGACAGGAGGGCAAACCCACTGATAGCCGTAGTTAGAGCAGAGCCACAGAAAAGGCAACAGGACTTAGTCTCCAGAATGGCAAATCCAGCCTGTGATACGTCTTCCAAACAAAAGGCCGTCTTGACAGTCGCAGACCTAATCACCTGGCAAAACAGAAGTCACGAGGAACTTTGAAGCGTTGTGACAATAATAACACTGGGATGAATTTGAGTCAGCGAATCAACTTCTCCAGAGGTTCGGCAGTCTTAAAAGCATGTGGCTAACTAAATCAATTGTAATTTCATATGGTCAGGTACTTTATCACTTTGAACAGACTTCTGTTCTTGAACGATTAAGAAGGATGAATCCTTTGATTTATTTACAATATAGGCCAATGCACTTTGTCTTTATATTGATTTAACTGCTTCGGGGTGAAATTGGTTTGCCCTGAAATTGGGCATGCCGGGATCATGATTAACCCAGGTAGGGCATTGAAATTCTGGCAGGACGCCAACTTCATGCTGCTTGCTTATTTTACCAATTCCTGTGTGCAGCCAACACTAACTGCATGTTCATGGCCAGCACAGAGTTGCAGGGACCCAGAATTATAACCTGCTAGCTTCACTTAAAGCTAGCTGGCACGGCTACCGTCGGACACCTTCACTGGAGCAACGGCTGATGGTCATGCAGGGAGTGACCCTGACCTGAGAAACAATAAATAAAATGACATAACATGAGAGTGCGTGGACACCAGAACTTTCAGATGCAACACAGGAGGTCCTTGTGGAAGTTTGGAAGGTAAAAGAAAGTTGTGTTTCTGCAACAGCCATCGAAGCCCTACAGACAACTTCCAAAAAAGGCAGTGGCAGCAGTTAGCCATGGAGGCCAATGACAGGCATTGAGCCCCAAGGACCTGGATGCAATGCCCGAATAAGTTCAGGTCAGATGTGTGGTGAAGTTCAGCGAATACCTCTTCAAATTTAGTATTGTACCAACTGCACCCCTTCGTCTCAATCACTGGACAAAACACCACAGCCCCGTTACTCACCGACCAACAATCCCTATCAATCAGGACACATACCCAACATTCGTGTTCTTCACCCCATCTTCATGCAGGGGTGGCACGGTGGATAGCCCTGCAGCCTCACAGCGTGAGGGGCCCGGGTTCGAGTCCAGCTTTGGGTGACTGTCTGTGTGGAGTTTGCACGTTCTCCCCATGTCTGCGTTGGTTTCCTCCTGGTGCGCCTGTTTCCGCTCGTAGTCCAAAGATGGGCAGTTTAGGTGGATTGGCCATGATATAACTGCCCCTTCGTGTCCAGCATTAGGGGGAAAGGGTGGGTGTGTGGGGTGAGATAGGGTGCTCTTTCAGAGGGTCGGTGCAGACTCAATGGGCCAAATGGCCTCTTTCTGCCATGTGGGGATTCTATGATTTGCTGCAACCTACTCCCCCACATGTCACAGCTTGCACACACATCCAGCTGTTCATTCATGGGATCCACAACAGCTAAACAGATTGGGTGACACTTTGGCACATTTTCCCCTCTCTTATAGGACAAAGTTGGGCATAACTGGAATTAGCAGCAGCTTAATGAAGAACAGACGTGTATGCTCTAACCCCCATAGATGAGATGGTGCTGCCCAGTATTTGGAGAGCAATTACTTATGTTGTGGGCAGCGAAGTGGCTAAAACCATCAGACATGATCATATCCACATACCTAATCCTCTTTCTCACATTCCCCTTCCCCCTCTCCCACAATATTTTCTGACAAGCTGCATACGGTGTAAGCTTGCTCCTTTTAATTTCCCTTTCCCCCCCCCACCCCACGCTAAAACCTTGTGCTTTTTCCCCTTTCCAAGATGTGCAAGCTAGTCTGGCAGAAGAAGGGACTTCAAAGAAGGAGGCAGCTGATGAAATCAAAGCACTGTCACTTAATGTGACATTCTCAACCAGCAGCTCCGATACTGTCACAATGCATATAATGGAGGATAGATTAGAAATGGATCTGTTGGCAGTGAGACCACTGTTCACGAGTCAGGTCTGGGGATAAAAGCAGTGCAGATTGCTAGAGGGTGAGGTCACACAGGAGTTAGCTTCAGATGAGGCCTCTTGATACTAATGTACAATGAAATGCTTGGCGCAATGGAAAATTGGTCAGGAAGCCTGTGGTCAATGTCAAAGAGCATGGAGGAGACCAGCACCAATTTGGCACAGGGATTTGCATAGATCCTGGGGAGCCATCCTTTCCGATGTGGGAATGGTGGTGAACTTGGCTCAGTTCACCCTCCTCTGGACCCAACCTTATGGCCGATGTCTCCACTTACATTGCAGCCAACAGATTTTGAGTGCTTCAATGGAGGTTTAGACTGCTCTTATCGTGGCTGTCAATTAGCATGTGATCATTGTCTACGGTAGGTAAAACGGGGGACTGCAGGAGAATGAGGAATTGGAGTTGCAGTTATTCGTATTGCAGTGGAGTTGGTTCTTCGCAGATAGCCTAGGCAGCAATTGGCTGTCTGGGCTCCCTCCTCACTTTCCCTTTCTCCTTCACTCCCCATGTTCCTGCTTCTAGGCTACTTGCTGCATAATTTGTGGTTGGAGCTGTCCTCTCATGATGGTGATGTTCCGCAACATACAGCAAGATGCCATGGATGGTGATGCACTTTGCCAAGCAATGTGACCAGTTCTCCAGGGTGGTCCAGACAACGGCATCATGCCCATAGACATAGGAAAACCTGTAAACTAGTAAAGACAATTGGCGGGATTCTCTGTTCTGCCACACCCATTTTATGATGTGGCACGCCCCCGCTGGTAGCGGGATCCTCCATCCCGGCAGCTGGCCAATGGGGTTTCCCATTGTGGGCACCACCACACTGTTGGGAAATCCACAGGCATTGTCAGCGAAGCGGAGGATCCCGCCAATGGAAAATCCAGCCCAATATCTGAATCCACTTACTGCTCTCTGGCAAGAAAGAATGAAATGCATTTGGCTCTCGTTAAATAGAGAGCCTCGGTGACCTCCCTTAAATAACAGTGGGTGGAAAACGGTTGAGATTTTGCAAACATCTCCAGTTCCGTCCTGGAAGGAGCCAGATGCATAGGAATTTATTGGCACATTCACCTTCACAGCTAATGGCAATGCTGTCCTTGCTCTGCTTGAGATTGCCAATGTGGCTACAGCAGGATGCAGCTTTTAGTGAGGACATTCATACTTAAGTGCATATCTTACATATTTCCTTACTGCGGTTCAGGTAGGAAAATTCCATCCTGAATACTCTGGGTAGACATCACATCCGGCTGAGAGACCCTTTCATCCTCCTCCCTATTCCAGCAGCTTTTCGTACTCTGTGCAACCTCTTGTTCATTCTTCAAATAAGGCTGTTTTCCATGAGGAATGCCTAATAGTTCACACATATCCCGGGACTATTGCCTTGTGCAGAAGTCAGCAAAAAAGTAATTAGTTACCTGGCACATCACTGGCTCCTTTGCAACATGAAACAACTGTCAAAAGCACCAAACTCGTGTTGAATTGAAGCAACAGCCAGAAGAAATCAATCCAGCAACTAAACTGTTAATACTTGATGATCTCTTTAAATAGTGCTGCTGGGTGGTAATTTCTACTCTTTAAATAGTGCTAGTGACGGGGATATTCCTACTGCTGAATATGTTAACAGAGGGTGTTAGCTGGGATGTTGAACTCCAAAATGATAGCACTTGCGTGAAAACGACATTTTGTGCTATCTGACACTCCACAGAATCCCTACAGTGCAGAAGGAGGCCATTCGACCCATTGAGTCTGCACCAACACTCTTAAAGAGCACCCTATCTGGGCACACTCCCCCGTTCTATCCCTACAACCTGACCTAACCTGCACATCTTTGGACATTATGATTTGTCTGAAATTCATCGCATGTGTTACCTCCCTCACCGATGTGGTGCCTGATGGAATTCATCCCACAAGTTTGTCAGATGCCATTTTGGAGCTTTACAAGCCCAACTTTTACTCTGCCCATGTCCACAGCCTGCTGGTTCCACACCTTATTGGAATTAAGAATATTTCAGTATTTTGCAGTATGTCAAGGATCGAAGGAGAAAATATTATGGAAGGGACTAAGACATAATAGACAATTAGGAGCAAATTTGAGCAATCAGTTCTTGCTAGAAGAAGCTTTAAAACACGCATCTAATTTTAACAAAACTGTTCTGAAGAACTTTAGAACATTTTCTTCAGCCAGATGCAGTGCCTCTTGGCTGCCATACATGCAACCTTTCACAATTATAGGTCTTTTTCTGAACTTCATGGCAGTCCTAGTATTGAAGCTATTGAAGTCCCAGCAAACCACGTCAGAAAGGAGCAAACAATAAATCTGTGTAACCAGCTCATGTGAATAGGATGGGGTCATAAAATGTAATTTAGAGATATTGAGCTCATTAACCTATTCGAGCTGAGTACTCCATAGTGAGTGCTTAATACAAGGGAAAGTAAATGTTTTAACCGTGGCTAAATGAGGAGCAAGTAATGCATTGAGCACAGAGCTGTAGATGACAGAAAGACCAATGCAAATAGTTTCATATGGTTTGCTACTCATCTTTATTCAGGCCTACATTCACACACCAGAATTATAATTAATCCCAACGACATGTTTGCTAAAGTTGAGGGGTCAGCAGAGTCTGGAACAGGTGAAATGGGTCTGATTACAATAACCTAAAGGCAGCATCTGAATCTGGAGAGATTAGCACATGATGTTAGTTACAGACTAGTGAGTAGCTTTGTTGCTTCCATTCAGACCAACTATCATTTAAATTTGACATATGGTTATACAGCCTTTCCCATTTATCCAGACTGGGTATCGGCACCAATACTTGCTGGTCTGCACCAGTGGCTGGGCAGAGAGAGAGAGCGAGATGGAGAGGAAATGTGGTGCGGCAAGTGGTGGAGTTGGGACCAGGAAGGAGGAGGAAGGCCCAAGACCAGATGAGGCAGTGACTGAAGATTTTAAGGAAGCTGGATTGTAAGGTGAATTTGTGACTGACAAGAGGAGACTGAGAAGGGTAATGTTATATTGCAGGGTGATAGATGAGGCAATTTTAAACACACAACAGAGGTTTAATGAACTATGAAGAACTATATACACAGGACAGCACAACTACTACACAGGTCTTCTTCCCATGATTTCTAGGATAATTCTGACGAACACCCAACAGCCAGTCCAAGCCTAAACACCTGATAGGTTATCGTTCGCAAAATCCATCCCCATTGACTCAGGCCCATCATATGGCCCATGAAATATTGCTCCTTAAAGGGACTACGGTACCACTGGTGATCAATCAGAATTGGGACAATTCCAAGTAGAATGGGAGAAGCTGAGAGAAGAAAATGTGAGCAGTTTTGATTTGAAGCTCATCCACGGAGTGATTGACGAAGATAAAAGCAAATTACTGCAGATGCTGGAAGACTCTTTGACAAAGAGTCATCTGGACTTGAAATGTTAGCTCCATTCTCTCTCCACAGATGGTGCCAGACCAGAGATTGTCCAGCATTTTCTGTTTTTGAGTGCGTGATTGACCAAGTTGGTCAGAGGACATTTTCCACCCTGGACTGATGGGCGATGAGCTTTATTAGCTCCTATCTGAAGTCAGGCTTAGGCCCGATTATGCTTCACACATGGTCAATCCAGCAACTTCCTGTTTGACAGCAAAACAAATTTATTCAAAACCAGAACTGACCACTGTTTGCTCACCAGAGGTTGAGCACTGGTAGTAGCAATGGCCACAGATTGGGTGAGTCTGAAGGTGAAGCAACTTAATCAGAGCAACAGAACAATCTTTAAAGAACCAAAGAGGATTAAATCTAGTTCAAATTGTTCTATTGTCTATTATTTTGGGATTAACAAATATCAGGAGCCATATTTTGCAGTTTGTTTTACCTAATAGTCAAGAATGCTAATGACCTTTGATGTTGACCAAATTACATTTAAAACAACAAGATAAATGTGTACAGTTGCACCATAATAAGCATTACTCCTTAATTAACAGGACAAGATTTATTGGTTCCATGTTTTTCAGTGCTCGTGCTAAATGCATTCATCATACGTTCAAGTTTATTCTGGTTTTGTGTACCGCTTGCAGTGATTGATCTGCTCTGCTTTGCTATTAGAAATAATAGTCTAATTTATTTTTCCAGTTTCTATAAATAATTTGTACAACAAAGGTCGAGATAAGGATTTTGGTAAAATGCATTATTTTAGAAATTAATTCTTTGTACCCCATGAGCTTTTTGGCACAGTTTTGTTCTGGATTTCCAAAAGGTACCACTGAGCTCTGAAGATTTATCAACATTTAATCAATGCTGCCCACTTTTTTATTCTCCCATATTTAAAGGCACTCAGAAACAACTTCACATAGCACCTTAAATACCATATACACCCCATCGTCCTCAAATTCCTCTTCTTTCTTTGAAGTTGCAGTTCTATCAGTGGCGCTCACCATCCATTATTTTTATATTATTCATGTAGGTTCCTTGATGTTGAGTGTTGCCAATCTCTTCACTGAATAAGATATCTTAGTTGGGCCCAGTTTGTCCTCCAATGGTGTCCACCCCGAAATTCAACGTAAATCTATGGCCGGTTTTGAGCACGGTTAGCGGGGTGTTTCTCGGTGGCTGCAGCACCAAGAAAGGCCCTGTTATTCAACAACACTTTGCCTTTTCTTTTTGCCCCGGGGAGTTTCTCTCCGCCTAGGCCACACTTGAGTCATTTCTTGCTGGCAAGCCCAGCAGGAAAGGCTCCTTGCAGATTGGGGTGCCATTTTGTTGGGATGACCCTGTCCCCATCCCAACCTCAGGGAAGCCCCCAGGAATACCTCTCTCCACCTGGTAAGGTCCCGCGGGCCCAATCCCTGGCAGTGCCAGCTTGGCACTGCTGGGCAAGCATCTTGGCAGTTCCCCTGGTAGCCTGCCAGTGCCACCCTGGTATGCTGGCAATACCAGGGTGACACTGCTAGGGTGCCAGACTGGCAGTGCTGGTATGCCAAGGTGCCACCCTTCCCAGTCCCTGGCCAGCTGGGAGTCTCTAAAGCCCTTTGAGATTACCCCCCCCCCCCCGCCCACCCTCTCTCCAAGGTGCGAGAATGACTGGTCCACGTTTGTGGAAAGCAGTACTAAACGGTGCCTTGGCAAGGTGTCTCAGACATGGCCTTTAGGTCCCGGGAGCTGGTAGAACCCTGCAAATACATATTTAAATTAGTTTAATTGGTCATTTAATATGCCAATCTGGATCTCACCCAATGAGGGCAATCACGACGTCTCGTGAGATTTTGTTAAACCTCGCGAGGCGTTTCAAGCATCGCACATTTCGTGAGAGGCCTCTCCCGAGGTTCAGTGGCCTCACCTCTACACTAAGTCAGATGTGATGAGGCTGATAAATCGTGCCCCACATGTTTGAATGACAAGTACAGGTCACAAGAATGTGATCAGGAGTGGGAAATATCACTGATTGTCTTCCCCTTCCCAAACCTTCAAGGCACTAAGGCAAAATGCAAAGGCAGCGATTCTGTGGGCTTGAGTTAAAGTCCCACTGAATGGAATGTTTAGCACGATTTTTCCCAGCTCCTGCAGCGCCAAGAAACATCCCGCTATTCAATGGCACTTAGCCATTTTTCTTGGTGGAAACTCTCTCCACCGAGGCTACACTTAGAGGGATTGTCTGCTGGTGAGCAGGGTGGCACTGCCAGGGTGCCAGGAAAACAGTGCCAAGAGTACCACTCTGCCCTGTCCTTGACCACCCAGGGGTCTCCAATGGTCTTGGAGACCCCCCTAAGTGTATTACGTTTGGTCCACATTTGTGTCGACCAGTACGAAATGGCACCCTGGCAAGATCTCCCAGGCGCGGTTGTTAAGTACTGGGCACCGGGTAAATCCAGCGAACATATAGTAAAATTAATCTATTGGCTTATTTAAATATGCAGACATGGATCATGCACAGTGAGAGCGAGATCCAGATCATGATGCCTCGCGAGATTCCATCGAATCTTGCAAGACGTTTCGAACGCCACAAATTTTGCTCAAGATAAAGGAGCCAGGAGGAGTAGCAGGGTGCCACCCTGCTTTGACCCCAACCACCTAGGGATCTCCAATGTTCTGGGAGACCTCGCCAGGTGCAGTCGCACCTAGTCCATGTTTCTATGGACCAGTACTACAACTACCCAGTACTACGTCTCCCAGGCCCGGCAGGTGGATCCTGGGCCCTGGGTGATTCCAGAGTCCGTGAATTTAAATGGGCCTAATGGATCATTTAAGTATACAGATCTGGATCTTTCCCAGTGATAGCAAAATCCAGATTGAGACGCTTTGCGAGATACTGTTCAATCTCGCGAGACGTTTTGAGCGTCGCAAATCTCGGGAGAGGCCTCTTACGAGATTTGATGGCCTTGTTCCGACACCCAAGGCAGACCTGACAAGGCTGCTGAATCACTCCCAAAGTCTTGACTGAGAATATCTAACTTAGTAAAGATTTGAGGCTGAATTGACCAGGGGCATTTGCCACCCCACCGGATAGAAATTTCAGAAGCCAGTTGTCCAATGTTAAACATGCTGCATGTGTCCTTAAGTAGGTGAGATTTCCTCAGTGAGAGGAAATTCTGCCTTTGAGAGCTGCCAAATGGTCTGATTGGCCAGCAGCTCTGGCATCCTCAGTAGTGCCGGAACTCCATAGTGGGTGCTGCTGGGACTGCAAGTAGGCCCCAGGATGAAGACAACGTGGATCCCAGGCTAAAGTAAGTCCAGGGGATTTAGGTTAAAAAGGTACTGGGGAGCCTAGGGAGGTAGGTGGTGGGTTTTGGATGCCAGGTTGAGAGGAGTAAAATGGGACAATACCTTTTGGGGTGTGGTGCCCCCAATGCGTACAGGGCATCCTCAAAGAAAGTCTACTGGCTCAGATGCATATTTAACTCGTCTCATGAAATGTCACAAAATCATTGGTGGCTTCTTAAAGCTAGCATGCTCGGTCAGCAGGTAATAGGGAAGGCAAATGGAAAAAGGAATGGAGTATAAAAATAGGGAAGGGTTACTAAAAATATACAAGGTGCTAGTTACACCACAACTGGAATACTATGAACAGTTTCGGCCCCCTTATCTAAGGAAAGATACATTGATGTGGAGATGCCGGCGTTGGACTGGGGTGAGCACAGTGCGAAGTCTTACAACACCAGGTTAAAGTCCAACAGGTTTGTTTCGATGTCACTCGCTTTCAGAGCGCTGCTCCTTCCTCAGGTGAATGAAGAGGTATGTTCCAGAAACACATATATAGACAAATTCAAAGATGCCAAACAATGCTAGGAATGCGACCATTAGCAGGTGATTAAATCTTTACAGGTCCAGAGATGGGGTAACCCCAGGTTAAAGAGGTGTGAATTACATCAAGCCAGGACAGTTGGTAGGATTTCGCAGGCCAGATGGTGGGGGATGAATGTAATGTGACATGAATCCCAGGTCCCGGTTGAGGCCGCACTCATGTGTGCGGAACTTGGCTATAAGTTTCTGCTCGGCGATTCTGCGTTGTCGCGGGTCCTGAAGGCCGCCTTAGAGAACACTTACCCGGAGATCAGAGGCTGAATGCCCTTGACTGCTGAAGTGTTCCCCGACTGGAAGGGAACATTCCTGCCTGGTGATTGTTGCGCGATGGCCGTTCATTCGTTGTCGCAGCGTCTGCATGGTCTCGCCAATGTACCACGCCTCGGGACATCCTTTCCTGCAGCGTATGAGGTAGACAACGTTGGCCAAGTCGCACGAGTATGTACCGCGTACCTGGTGGGTGGTGTTCTCACGTGTAATAGTGGTATCCATGTCGATGATCTGGTACGTCTTGCAGAGATTGCCATGACAGGGTTGTGTGGTGTCGTGGTCACTGTTCTGAAGACTTGGTAGTTTGCTGCAAACAATGGTTCGTTCGTTCCCAGTTTTTGAAGTTTCCCAGTTTCCCAGAAAGATACATTGGCATTGGAGGCAGCCCAGAGAAGATTCACTAGGTTGATGCTGGGTCTGGAGGGATTTTCTTGTGAGGAGTGGTTGAGTAGGTTGGGCCTGCACTCAATGAAGTTTAGAAGAATGGGAGGTGACCTTATTTGAACTATAATAGATCCCATGGGGGCTTGACGGGGTAGATATTGAGAGGTTTTTCTTTGTTGTGGGATAGCCTAGGACCAGAGGATATAATCTCAGAGTAAGGAATTACCCATTTAAGGCAGAAATGAGGTTGAATTTCTTCTGAGGGTAGTGAATCTGTGGAATTCCTTACCTCAGATTTACCGTCGGGGTTGGATTGTTCAAGGCTGAGATAGGCAGGTTCATAATCAGTATGGAAATCAAGGGTTATTGGTATAAGGTGGGAAATTGGAGTTGAGGATAACCATATTGGTGACATAGTGGTTAGCACTGCTGCCTCACAGTGCCATGGACCCGGGTTCGATTCCGGCTTTGATTGACTGTCTGTGTGGAGTCCGCACATTCTCCCCGTGTCTGCATGGGTTTTCTCCAGGTTCTCCGGTTTCCTTCCACTGTCCACAGATGTAAAGTGAAGTGGATTGGCCATGCAAAAATCACCGCTTAGTGTCCAAAGATGTGCAGGTTCGGTGGAGTTATGGGGATAGGGCGGGGGAGTGGTTCTAGGTAGGGTGCTCTTTCAGAGGGTTGGTGCAGACTCAATGGACTGAATGGCCTTCTTCTGCACTGCAGGGATTCTATGGATTCCATTCTATGGATATCAGATAAGTCATGATCTCATTAAATGATGGCAGTACGAAGTCTTACAACACCAGGTTAAAGTCCAACAGGTTTGTTCCGATGTCACTAGCTTTCGGAGCGCTGCTCCTTCCTCAGGCTCCTTTCACTTGAGGAAGGAGCAGCGCTCCGAAAGCTAGTGACATCGGAACAAACCTGTTGGACTTTAACCTGGTGTTGTAAGACTTCGTACTGTGCTCACCCCAGTCCAACGCCGGCATCTCCACATCGTCATTAAATGATGGCGCAGACCCGATGGGCCAAATGGCCTAATTCTGCTCTGGGGAGCTTAGGGAGGCGGTGGTGAATTGTGGATGCCCAGTTTAGAGGAATAAAAGCAGACAATAACTTTTGGGGTGTGGTGCCCCGAGTGCGCACAAGTCCCGCTTTCCTTTGTGTCACTGAAGCAATTGGAAAAACTGGGAAATAAAGGATTGGCAGTAAAATATGTCCGAACTAGTAATGTATACCTTAAATGGAACTCCTGTATTACTGATTCTCACTGGTCTTAAATTGGGTGAAGGAATGTGGCAATAGATTACTCATGTGGTGCACAAATCTGGCATGGGCACAGTGAAATGGACTTCTTCTGTGCTGTAAATACCACATAATATCGTAGAACATTGTAATGTACAGTGCTGATCGTACACACAATCATACTGTAGCTAATCATGATAGAGTCTCCAATATTCCCTCCGAGCTGATCCTTACAGAGCTATGATAGCTGAGTTTCATAGAGAAATCAATAGTTAATCTGATAAGAGTCCACTACAGATACAGCAACTCATGCATGAAATCACACTCATGAATAACTCTGATGCTCACATACACACACACATGCATACATTCTTCCTCATAGCTGCAGATCAAACAACATTGACATTCTGGCCGGGATTCTCCCTTATCGGGACTAAGTCCCAACGCCTGCGGCAGAACCGGCGGCAACCACTCCGGCGTCAACAGACCCCGAAAGTGCTGAATTCTCCACATTTTCGGCAGCTAGGTGGACGCCGGAGTGGTTGGTACCGCTCCAGCCGACGCCGAAGGGATGGCGCGAGTTCGCGCAGGCGCCGAAGGGCCGGCGTGATCTCGCGCATGCGCGGAACCACCAGTGTGGTTCCGCGCATACGCAGAGCAGCTGGCGTATTTTGGCGCATGCGCGGGGGGGGGTTCTCATGTCCGCGCCGGCCATGGCGGAGCCCTACAGGTGCCGATACGGAAGAAAGGAGTGCCCCCACGGAACAAGCCCGCCTGCAGATCGGTGGGCCCCGATCACGGGCCAGGCCACCGTGGGGGCCCCCCTGGGGTCGGATCCCCCACGTCCCCCCGAGGACAGCCCCCGCCAACTTAGCTGCCAGGTCCCGCCGGTACGTGAGTTGAGCGATTCACGCCGGCGGGACTGGCCAAAATCGGACGGCCGCTCGGCCCATCGGGGCCCGGAGAATTGCCGGGGACGACGACGCTGCCAACGGCCCCCGACCAGTGTGGTGCGAATCCTGCCCCGTCCGAAAAACGGCGCCGGAGAATACGGCAGCTGGCGTCGGGGCGGCGGGGAGGGATTTGCGTCGCCCCCCAGGGATTCTCTGACGCGGCGGGGAGTCGGAGAATCTCGCCCTCTATCTTTCATTTATGTTTCACACACACATACACAAACAATCTCAAACTGTGCCTCACATATGCACTGGCATTCTTAGAGCTGTAGAGATATTTGAAAAATGTTACAAAGGAACAATGCTACAATTCACAGGAAGATATTACCTCTGTGATTGATAAGCACTTGATTGAGATGAATTTATGCAGCAACTTCCATGTAGTAAATATTTTTGAGCGGAAGAAAACAAGGAAAGGGATATGACTGAAAGACAATTGGTAAAGGTACTGACATAGAACCAATGCAGGAACTGGGTGGAAATTTAATCCAAAATATAGGGCGGGATTCTCCGACCCCCGCCGGGCCGGAGAATCGCCGGGGGGCGGCGTGAATCCCGCCCCTCCGCCTCGAGGTCGGCTGCCGGATTCCCCGCCGCCTGTTTTTCGGCGGGGGTGGGAGTTGTGTCGCGCCAGTAGGGGGCCATTGGCAGCGCCCCCTCCCCCCCCGGCAATTCTCCGCCCCGCGATGGGCCGAGTGGCCGCCCGTTTTCGCCCAGTCCCACCAGCGTATATTACACCAGGCCCGTAGCAGCGGGACCTGGCTCTGCTGACGGCCTGTAGAGTCCTCGGGGGCGCCGGGGGACATGGCCCCCGGGGGGGGCCACGGTGGCCTAGCCCGCAATCGGGGCCCACCGATCAGCAGGCGGGATTGTGCCATGGGGGCACTCTTTCCCTCCGCGCCGGCCGGTGCAACGGTCCGCCATGGCCGGCGCGGAGAAGAACTGCCCTGCGCATTCGCTGGGAATGACGTCAGCACACGCTGGCGCTCCCGCACATGCGCCAACTCGTGCCAGCCAGAGGAGGCCCTTCACGCCGGTTGGCGCAGCGCCAAGCACTTCGGCGCCGGCTGCCGCGCTGCCAAACCCACCGGCGCCGGCCTAGCCCCTGAAGGTGCGGAGGATTCCGCACCTTCTGGGCGGCCCAACGCTGGAGTGGTTCACGCCGCTCCTCGGCGCCGTTACGTCCCGCCCTGCCGGATAGCGGAGAATCCCACCCCCTGGATTTTGCGAGAGGGTTTTAGAGTTGAAGAGGTTTTCGCGAGGGACTCAACAGTTTGGGCAAAGGAAGCTGAAGGATCTGCAATCAATGGAAAGCAAATTAAGAGAAGAAGGATGTATAGTAAGCCAGAGCTAGGTTCTGATTAAATATCAGAATGTTACAGTTCTGTAGAAGGGTCAAATGGACGGGAAATGTTAATTCTGGGCCCGATCTACCAGCCATGTTGCATCCGAAAGACAGCACGGCCAGCCAGTAGATGCCGGGAGATCCTACCTCTGAGATCTACCTGGCTCGCCACGCCTCGCGAGATCTAATGCAATCTGACAAGGTGTTGCGATCTGAATCCCGCATCACTATTTTGCAAATTTGCAAATTAGAGCGAGCCAGCTAGTCTCACTCTAATATGCACTCCCATGATCTACTGAGGCCCTGGGATCTAACCACTTTGCTTCGGAGATCTCAGGTGAACACCGTTCAGTACTGGAGGCAGAAAGGGTCCCAGAGGACTGAAAAGTGGCTTATGTAACACCACTGTTTAAAAAGGGAGGGTGGCAGAAGACAGGAAATTATAGGTCAGTTAACCTGACTTTGGTCATTGGTAAGATTTTAGAGTCTGTTATTAAAGATGAGATCGCAAAGTACTTGGAAGTGCATGGCAAAATAAACTGAGTCAGTGTAGCTTTGTCAAAGGGAGGTCGTGTCTGACAAATCTGTTAGAGTTCTTTGAGGAGGTAACAAGGAAGTTAGACAAAGGAGAACCAGTGGACATGATTTATTTAGATTTCCAGAAGGCCTTTGACAAAGTGCAGCATAGGAGACTGTTAAATAAGTTAAAAGCCCATGGTGTTAACAGTAAGATCCTGGCATGGATAGAGGATTGGCTGACTGGTAGAAGGCAGAGAGTGGGAATAAAGGGGTCTTTTTCAGGATGGCAGCCAGTGACAAGTGGTGTGCCTCAGGGGTCTGTGCTGTGACCACAACTTTTCACAATATACATTAATGATCTGGAAGAAGGAACTGGAGGCACTGTTGCTAAGTTTGCAGATGATATAAAGGTCTGTAGAGGGACAAGTAACATTGAAGAAGCAAGGGGGCTGCAGAAGGATTTGGACTAGCTAGGAGAGTGGGCAATGAAGTGGCAAATGAAATACAATGTGGAAAAGTGTGAGGTTATGTACTTTCGAAGGAGGAATTTAGGCATAGACTATTTTCTAAATGGGGAAATGCTTAGGAAATCAGAAGCACAAAGGGACTTGGGAGTCCTTGTTCACAATTCTCTTAAGGTTAATGTGTAGGTTCAGTCGGCAGTTAAGAAGGCAAATGCAATGTTAGCATTCATGTCAAGAGGGCTAGAATACAAGACCAAGGATGTACTTCTGAGGCTGTACAAGGCTCTGGTCAGACCCCATTTGGAGTATTGTGAGCAGTTTTGGGCCCTGTATCTAAGGAAGGATGTGCTGGCCTTGGAAAGGGTCCAGAGGAGGTTCACAAGAATGATCCCTGGAATGAAGAACTTGTCATATGAGGAACGGTTGAGGACTCTGGGTTTTTACTCATTGGAGTTCAGAAGGATAAGGTGGGATCTTATTGAAACTTACAGGATACTGCGAGGCCTGGATAGAGTGGATGTGGAGAGGATGTTTCCACTTGTCGGAAAAACTAGAACCAGAGGGCACCATCTCAGACTAAAAGGACGATCATTTAAAACAGAGATGAGGAGGAATTTCTTCAACCAGAAGGTGGTGAATCTGTGGAACTCTTTGCCGTTGTAGCCTGTGGAGGCCAAATCACTGAGTGTCTTTAAGACAGAGATAGATAGGTTCTTGATTAATAAGGGGATCCGGGATTATAGGGAGAAGGCAGGAGAATGGGGATGAGAAAATATCAGCCATGATTAAATGGCGGAGCAGACTCGATGGGCCGAGTGGCTTAATTCTGTTCCTATGTCTTATGGTCTTATCGTACTGGTCTCCACAAACGGGGACCAGATGGAATGGCACGTGATCCCCTGGGAGATTCGAGGTGCTTACCTTCTGGGCAAAGTGGCACCCTGGCACTTAGCAATGCCAGCATGGTGTCAGCCTAGCATTTCCAAGGTGCTCAGATGACACTGCCTGCTGACAGGTGCACTGCCATGGTGCCAGGCTGGCAATGCTAAGGTGCCAGGCTGGCATTTTTCCTGTGCCGGGGTTCAGGCCCTGGGGGTGCCATACATGGGTGGGGTGCGAGGGCTGAAGGACCCCTTATGGGTGAGTTGGGGCTTTGAGAAGTCTGGGGATTGCATCGGAGGGTTGAGAGATCTCTCCCTGCACAGAGGATTTTCAACAAGCGGAGATCCTAATTGCAGGAAACAGGACTAAGTGCCGCCTCATCAGGATTCCTGCTGAGGCCCCGAATCGAACCATAGACCCGATAGATAGCGTGGTGATGTTCAGTGGTATAGACGCCAGAAAATACCCGTCACCCGCGCTGTGCCCGGACTCTGTTCTGATTTGGTTAGATCGCACGCTGTTTCTCTCTCCACAGATGCTACTAGACTTGAGGTTGTCTAGCCATTTCTATTTTTCTATTTTTTTTTATTCGTTCATGGGACATGGATGTCGCAGGTTGGGCTAGCATTTATTGCTATTCCTAATTGCCCTTGAGGGGGCAGGTAAAAGTCAACCACGTTGTTGTTGTTTGATGACAAACTGGACTACAGACCAAGTAACATGCAGTGCAATAACTGCACCATAGATATGATTATTAATTATATTTAAAACATATCACAAGCAGTTGTCGGTTGTTTGCACTGGAGGCTTTTCATTTTGAAAGAAATTTAATCACTATACAGCACATTAGATTAGAGCCTTTCTGCCATTTAACATGTGCGAGCCAAAGTTACAAGAGTATGAGTTTAAGTTGCAACTATCACAGAGAATATTGAAGGGAGAACGTTGAAGGGAGAAAATTACACCTTAATTTAAAAATGTAGCAGCTGAAATATTTACACCACTATTTTCTCAGAGTGGGAACATACAGACCTTTTCAAGGCCTTCTTCCTTGAGGCTGACAACATCCAAATCGAAATCAGTCCGCAGTCCAGTGCTTTTGTTAAATACGATTCGGCCGGTTAATCCTTCCCATTGAGCCTCAACAGAAAAATACACGGTGGTAATTACACAGCAATATAAATCATTACTCTCCATAACAGTAAATTTTAATTACACACTCACAAGGAAACAATCCTAATTCTGTCTCCTTGTGGAATATGATTAATTAATCATTGCTGTTCTTTATCCAGTGCATACAACTCGCTCCATGATTCCCATTTGGCTCCATGTACTGATTTATAGGCAGAGCTATTGTGCCAGTTGTGTATCT
Source organism: Scyliorhinus torazame (assembly GCF_047496885.1). Taxonomy (NCBI): domain Eukaryota; kingdom Metazoa; phylum Chordata; class Chondrichthyes; order Carcharhiniformes; family Scyliorhinidae; genus Scyliorhinus; species Scyliorhinus torazame. Next base: position 194,323,287 of record NC_092707.1, on the reverse strand, counting down.
TGTTTCAGACTTTAATAAGATTATGTATATTGAAGACCTACACTATTGCTCAGATGTCATTTGGAAAAAAAAGAAAAGATGTTGCTTTCATTTCGCCTCGTTCATTGCAAGCTCCTTATCTCACAGTCTTTGTAAGTTTATGTGTATCTGTCAAGAGTGGGGTGAGGAGAACACTCGCTGGAAATAATCAGAACTTCTTATTAGCACTCTCATTAACCTTCTTAACCCACAGTTACTGAGTTTGCCAACACGTAATGAAATATAAACTCGGGTTCATGCTGGACTCTATCTGTTAGTGCACCTGCAGATTTGTGACAACGATGATGAATGAGTGCAGCGACACCTCCCTGAGATTACTGTCAGGGGCTTCGGAGTATCTAATGCTCCATTTGTACCATAGAATTGTGGAAATACTGTTGGCTTGCTGAATCTGTCCTGTTTATAACGTAAGGGCACACTTGTGTAAACCCAAAGTTGCAATTGTGAGCTTGTTTTTAAGGTTGTGGGCTCTTCCTGATTTTTTGTGTTGGACAACAATGTAGACATTAGGGCAGGCAGTGGCATAGTGGTATTGTCACTGGGCTAGTAGTCCAGAGACCCATGGTAATGCTCTAGGGTCCCGGGTTCGAAATCAATAAAAATCTGGAATTGAAAGTCTAATGATGACCGTGAAACTATTGCCGATTGTGGTAAAAATACATCTGCTTCACTAATGACCTTCAGGGAAGGAAATCTGCCGTCCTTACCCGGTCTGTCCTACATGTGACTCCAGATCCACACAGCAATGTGATTGACTCTTAACTGCCCTCCTCTGAAATGGACGAGCAAGCCACTCAGTTCAAGGGCAATTAGGGATGGGCAACAATTGCTGACCCAGCCAGCGATGCACACATCCCAAGAATTATTTTTTTAAAAACACTGTATTGATGGAAACTTCTTTTGTTCTGACATGTCCCCTCAGAACCTCACCTCTCGACTCATGCAAATGTATGCCTGCAGAAGCAAGGTAAAGGGGGCCCGCATGAGGAGATGTAACGTTCAAACAACAATAGAACACTGCATCCCCCTCACCATAAAACATTTAGAGCTGCACCAGTGCTACGGTCTGTAGGTTTTATTGTTCTCTCATTGAAATAGAAGCCATATAAAACATTCTCTCTTTTATGGATTCCAGAAGTCAATTTTATCGAGCAGGACCTTTATAAACATTGTTGATGAATTGTACATCCATTAAAGTTAGCAAATGTTGATTAATGGAAAGTGTCTCCACTTTTTACAACATTTTTCCAAAAGTTACTGCAGACAATTGACAGAACCTGGACAAAAATTCAATGACCTTGCATCTACATCAAAGATCCGTACTGCAGTATTTTGGGATGGTTTTCTATTCCACATAGAATTTAAAAGGATATTTGGAGCCAAGGACTGAAATCCTGAAAAATCCCAACCCACTACTATGGAGCAGAACGTTAAGCTTCTTCTGTGCTGCAGTATATCTAACAGAAGTCCATTGTTTGTGTATTAGCAGCAGCACCCAAAGTACCTCTACAAATGTTGTGATGTGAGACGGAACACAGGTAGTAATGAGTAATTAATATGGACAGCATGTTCGGAATCAAATTGAAAGGTAAGACAAAGTGGAATGATTTTAGAAAGTTTTCTTGTGGCTTATTTTGCTGGGAACCTGTTCTTGGGGCTATCCTGCCTCCAGGAAATGTTGTGTTTGTGTCTCTGTAAATACAAAGGAAAGAGGTCTGTCTGGCTGGACATTCTCCCATGGATGAACGGACGCTGCTCTGCATACAAATCGCTGCTCTGAAACCAAGAGAGTACCAATTCATGAGCAGATATGAACTCAAGAAAGTTAATAAAGATTTAACTTGTTTGGGATGAAAACATTAGCCAAGATTTTTCGAACCCTCCTGCCCAATGGGACATTACGGCCTCTTCAAAGTAAACAGCAATTTAAATGGCCCGTTGCATCTGCCTGGCCATAAAATCTTAGCCATTGATATCAGTATGTATTTAGGTGTACTGGAAAGGGGAGCAATTTAGACCTGCGAGCATGGAAGGATTCGAAGTTAGATTAGGTTAGAATCTTTACAATGCCGAAGGAGGCCTATCGAGTCTGCACTGACCCTTTGAAAGACCGCCCTACCTAGGGTCAATCCACCATCCTATTCCCACCCCCCCTCACCCAAAAGGGCAATTTAGCACGGTCAACCCACCTAACCTGCACATCTTTGGACTGCATCAGCATTGGGCACTCTCATATTGGGTACAGGTTATCTAAAGTATGATACCCTTATCCTTTCACATGGGTTCTCCGAGTAAGATTTCTGATTTAGTGTTGCATCATCTATCACAAACATATTCACCTGTTAACAGTTTACAAATGTGACCAATATAACCTCACCAACACACATCAGATCAGTAGCCACAGAACATCTATCAATCTAAATAATCTAATTTATATTTGTATACAAACAGGCAAGAAATGGGGTAATAGTTTATGCCCTGGGGTGGCATTGGATTATGAACCATTATACGAAGATAAAATCATAGTCATGAATGAGGCCATTTCGCCCATCATGCCCCTTTGAAAAAACTATCCAATTGGCCTCACTTCCTTTCCCTTTCTAATAGCCTTGCAACTTTAAACCCTTTGACTATTTATACAATTCCCTATTGAAAATCTCCTCATCTCATTTCTAACTATTTTGGCAATCACCTTAAATCTATGTCCTTTGGTTACAAACTCTTCTGCTACTGGAAACATTTTTTCCTTATTTACCCGATCATAGTCCATCGTGATTTTTTGAATACTTTGAACAAATCTCCTCTTCACCTTTTCTGCTGTAAGGAGAGCAACTACAGTCACTCTTCTCTTGCCAGGAACCTGAAGTATTTTATTCCTGATTCCATTCTAGTGAATCTCCTCTGCACCCTCGTGTCAACTCTTCGTTACACATTGGAACAGACTCATTGTCGTCTTAGTTGGTTCTTAAGGGAACCTCTCAAAATATAACAGGTCATTGTGCACTGCAAGTTGTCTGCTGGAGCCTTCTAGGGTGGGAGAGGAATTCTTTTGAGTTGACAAACAATGTTCCTCTTTTTAATGTTGCTACACCCAGGAGATTGCACAACTAGAGCAAATGCTAGGGAGCTGGAAGAGGAATGGGGACAAGAGATAGAGTCTGAAAGTTGGCACCATGCCCGAATGGAACAGACTCAGTGGGCCAAGTTCATCTTTTCCTGAATCATTTTCAGATGTTTGCATGTCAACCCACTGCACAACCCAGTTCATAATCTATTGTCAGTCACAAATTCAAGAGAATGCATGGCTGTGCCTTGTTATGAAATAGACTGTCAGAAGGCCAAATCCAGCATAAATTTATTTCTTGTTCATTATTGTCCAATTATTAAGGTAAATAGTGTTGGTTGAACCTTTCCTTAATTAGATTGACACTATTTTTGCTGAATTGAAATAATTATATTTGAGTGTTTAGCTGACTTGAGGATTATGATTGATTCATGAATGCAAGTTGTTGATTTCTCTCCATTCATTATGGACGCGAAATAAACAGAACACATTACCGACACACGCGCTTTCAAACCTGGTTGTTACCTCTTTAATAAAGTTCATGAAGCGGCTTCCAAATCGCCAAGGCTTGTGTCTGTGGCACTGCAAAGAGTTAACAGTCATCTGAGGGGCTCGCTGATAGGACATTGATACAATATGAACTGCATCGTATGTCAGAGCAGCATCTGTCTGAAATAAATGTGAAAACTGCTTAAGTTGATTTCTCGGAGTGCCTGTGTTGCTTCTGCAGTGCATGTTAGACCTGATCTGACACCTGGCTGTTTGACAGCTGGGCTCTATATCCTAGCATGCTCCAGATATTATTGTAGACTATAACAATACTTCAAACCATAAATTAATCTGTCAACTCTGCTACTTTTATTTTGAGCAGTCCTATTCAAAATATTGTGCAACTTGAAAAGGTTGTTTTTCTAATCAGAAACTATGGTGATCAATTGTCATTTGCTGCTTTGTAACATTTACATCATGCCACAGTATATAGATTAATCCATAAGCCCCTTAATTGTCTCCCTCGCCTTTGAAAATTTCAGAGCAAATGAATGTATTCAATCAGAGGACAGTAGCTCCTTTAAAGTGAAGTCTTTGCACTTTACAGGGTTGTATGAATTTGATGGCTTTTAGATGATCTTCCAAGATGCTTCCCTCTCTGAATTGGGAGGGGGTGCGAGGGCATTTAGAGTGGTAAGGAATTCTTCTGGGAAAACGGACTTCCTTGTGCACTGTTACAGCTCTTGTGTGCTTGCCCAGTTTTGGGTTTGGCGACAGTGCGATTCATCATGCGTCTGCCAATAGTTGCAACGGAGCATTTCTCTGACAGGCACTGCTCCATTTCGTAACCTGGCTGAGAACTCGAAGGGAAGCTTCGCCTGTCAGCTCAGGCTAAGATTTGGGTCTGTGCTTGGCAGTCCCAGTATTTTATTTGTAGAAGTGCAAGCTACTTCTTGCACCCAGTGAGTTCACTAAGGAAGTATTCACACTGGCACATGCTACCACGGATTCAGTTAGTGGCTACAATCAGTTCATTGCAAACCTATCTACCTAGAATCTGAACCATCACCATGGAGTAAGCGTATCAGTATTGGGCAAAACAAACATATTTTCTATTTTGGAAAGTGAGACAGGAGGGCTTTTAATAATTGGAAACAACAGATGCTGAGCACATCTACTGACGTCACTCCATATCCACTTCACTTATTAAAGAAATGGAGGACATACTAGCTAGCCCAGTATTTCACAGTGCATTTGTATATACCAGGGAATTAAAGAGCTCAGCATTTATAGTACTGAGCTCTTGAATTACTCTTCATGAACTAACCTTAGACAATGCATTGTAAGCCAATTTGCTATCACGGTTCTAAGCTTCAGAGTCTATTTGAATGGTTTAATTTAGTTGCATTGATTTTGTAATGGGAATATTATAATTTTTGAAATGTTGAAATTTGGGCAATGTGTTAAATGTTGATAAACAGTCAGATGCTCCTATACCAGTGTATGAAACATTTACTAGCCGTTCTCAAGGAAGAGAAAATAAGTTGATTCCTAGAAACTGGCCGCTATCCCTAATCCAGCAACAACAATAACCAGTATTTACATAGCATCTTTACTACACTACCAGTGTAGTAAAGCACCCATAAAGCTTCAAGCAGGAAATGAATGGCCAAACAAAATATTCGGAGGGGTGACCAAGAGTAACTTTTCCAAGTTTGCCAAAGAGACAAAGCTAGGAACCGATAAAGAGGCTCAAAGAAGTATATGTTAAGGTTAAGTGAGTGGGCATCAAGGTGGCAGATGGAGTATAAGGTTAAGAAGTGTGAGGTGAGAAGAAGTGTGAGAGTAGAAAGGCAGAATAATTTTTTTAAGGCATGATACATTTTAATATTGATGTTTAGAGACTTGGGGGTACAAGGAACACTAAAAGTTAGCTTGCAGTTACAGCAAGCAATTGGGAAAACAAATGATATGTTGGCCCTTATTACACAGCGACTGGAGTAAAAGAACAAGGGGGTCTTTCTACAATTGTATTGAGATTTGATAAGGCCACACGTGTGAGGTCTGTGTACGGTTTTGGTCTCCATAGCTAAGGAAGGGTATCCTTGCCTTAGAGGGGGTTATAGCAAATGTCCACAAAATTGGTTCCTGGAATGAAAGGTTTGTCCTCTGATAACAGGCTGAGTAATTGGGCCGATAACTCATGAAGTTTGGAAGATTGAGCGGTGAACCCATTAAAGCAAACAGGATTCTGAAGGAGCTTAATGGGATAATCCTACAGAGGTTCTTTCCCCTGGCTGGGGATCTAGATTATAGGGGGTACTGTCTAAGGATAAAGGACCATCAGTTAGGACTGGGATGAGGTGTCATTTCTTCACTCAAAGTGTTGTGAATCTTTGAAATTCTCTACCCCAGAAGGTTGGGGTGGTCGATTATTGAGTACATTCAAGATTGGGATAGAGGAATGTTTGCTCTTTCAGGTAATCAAGAGGAATGGTGAATGGCCAGACAAGCAGAAGATCAGCCATGACTGTATTGAATGGCAGAATATGCTTGAGGGGCTAAATGGCCTACTCCTGATCCTGTTTCTTACGCACTAATGTTTCTAAATATTCTACTAGGAGACAGATACAAAAGGGAGTGAATTTAAATGTATGTAAAAAAGATTGTGATTTATTTATCACAGTGAAGAAAACCTGGCATCCCTGCCTGTGAACTTTTGAACTCCATTTGATCATTTGGAAACCTATCGTACCGTCATAATTCCATCAAGTAGGCCAGAATCCGCACTGGGAGATGCTTGGAGGCGCTCCATGGACCACTTTTCAATGATTGAAGCTACATGCAGGTTTTCTGTGTTTAAAATTCGGAATCCTGTCATGTTTACACCACAGTAGCGATAGGAATCTAAGTCGAGGGCGAAGAGATCCTGTGAAAGAGAGAATAAGTCCTGTGTTAAGGCATTTCACACGGTGAATCTAATGAATAGCTGTACTGTCTCCTTTGTCTCCAATGCAGCCGCCTTCTATCAATGATGCACTCGAGTGGTTTTCTGCTTAACATTCCTTCTGCTGCAATGATCAATATTGAAAGCTGTGTAAAACCCTCCAGTGCTAAACTTTAACCACTATAAGTATCTGCTCTACACTGTGACATCTCAGCTGCAAAAAAAAGATAGGTTTGAATCAGCTTTTAAATAATAAGAAGAATGCTGCACATTAATTGTGCCTCTTAATCGTACTGTCATGGTAAGTGAAAGAGTTGGCATTTGCTTAACTAAAATGGAGCAAATATTGTGCCAAATGCTGAGAACTTTCTTTCATAAGTTGCTACATTTCTTTCCAGTTGCTGCATTTGACCTGCGATCCCATGAAGACAAGACCTATAGGCAGATATTTCCGACCAATCAATCTTTATATTTATAAACAAAATTCCTCTGTACATTAGCAAGTTGAGGTGTGGACTCCCCGAATGGTCTGTGTCAGATGGCCAGTAAATGTTTGAGAAGAGGAAGTATGCAAGATCAATGGATGGATCATCTATCTGTTTGGAATAACTGAATGCTGAAATTCTGAAATAAAAGTTGAGGATACTGTAAATGCAGAGTGGCAAAATAAAAAGACACAAATAAATAAAAGAGAATTAAAGGGCCACACGTTATTTTTTCTGACTGCTGTACATTTTGGTTTTCACTGATTTATCCCCTTTCCCCACCAATGATCTCCCTCCTTCCTTCCTATCTAATAATGTTGTTTCTTTTCTTCAGTGTAATTATGTGGATGCTGACCTCTCTCTGGTACTGAGTCTAAGCTTTCCATGAGCAAGGCTAAATGCAGAATGTTGCTCGACTTTCTGGTGGGCTCTCGGTCCGGTGGCAGGGGAGCTGGCGAGAGTCCCGCATCCCCTCCTTTGAGGGACTTAATTGGGAAAGAGGAAACAGGATCCCCAGCCATCTTCCTCCTGTCTGATTAAATGCCGTGGGTTGGATTCTCCCACACTGGCGTTGCACTCCCGAGTTTCCTGGAAAAAATACAAGCCGATTCAATGTTCTGCAGTGGTCTAGCAGGGACCTGGAGTGCTTCACGCAGCTTTGGCTGCGGATATGGGCCCCCACAGTTCCGGTTTCGAGTCCGCGCATGTGCACGGCGGTGGCCTCCAGCGGTTGTGCCGAGCACCATGGCAGACTCGGACCGCGGAGGCACCTTGAAGATGTCGGCCCCCCCTGATCAGCCGCGCGCCCGTGGATCCGTCTGGCCCGATCTCTCCCCTGGCCACCCGTAAGGGCCCCCCCCAGTGCCCGATCCCCCTGCCCCCCCAGCAGGGCGGCCGCGGACTGAGTCCGCAGTCGCCACGCGAGAGTTCCAACCAGCCATAGCATGTTAATTCCACGGCGTCGGGAACTCGGCTGATTGAGAGCGGGGGATCGCTGGGCAGGCCTCTGGCAATGGCGCCCCAGACGTGTGGAGTAAATTGCGAAATTGATGATTCTCGGGTCCCGGAGAATCGCCAGTGCGGTGCCGGGCCCGATTTTGGCGCGAATGTTGACTCTCCAGCCCCCAGGCCAAACGCGATTTTGCCGCGGGACTGCGGAGAATCCAGCTCCCTTTGTCTGATTAAATGCATTTTTTCTGATTCAATGCCTTTCAGCTGCCACTTCAGCTGGGGCGGATGGGTGGGGTGAGGAAGATGGCGGGGAGGGGGGTGGTGATAAATACACACATTAAATGTTGACTCAGCTGATTCAGTTAATACAATGTTCATGGCTGAATCTGACCTGTGTGGCATAGAGTTTGGCACATATCGTGTTAAACTGGGACCGAGTACAGTACTGCCCATGCAGTGATGTAAGGGAATGCATGACCTGCACCTGGGGCTCAACCTGATTGTGGGCAGAGCCATGTGCACAAACAAGTGTGGAAACAGCTCCGAGCTTCAACCCTCAAAATGCAGAGAAAAATTAACATCCTGAAGACTAAATAAAAATCTGAAGAAGCATTGTAACATGAAGAAAAGCTCAAGAAGTAAATGCCAGCAAGTTTAGATAAACCCTTTGTTTTCAAATAAATGGCACCATCTTAGATTTCAGCAACTTCTTAAAGTTGAGCCTACACCTACATTTTTAACTGTCGATCAAAATTCCAACTTCCAGATCAGTCTTGACTCATTCAAGAGTCAAACTTAATGGAAAATTGAGTGTACTGGAGAAAAGAAATTTGAAACTACCAAAGTGCATCAGGTCTAAGTGAGTCAGAAAGAGTCCAGACTAATTACATTTTAACTGGTTTAGTGAAATTATACTCTGCCAAGGAAAAACTGACCAACTTTCAAGTGGGAAAGATGAATTTGATACGGAAAAATGAGAACTAATGAGAATGCTGGAATGCCGCTTCCAGGAAGTAGAACACTTGAAAGAGCACATGAAATGCTTAAATGATGAACTTCGGGGATCAGAAGTCTCTGGTAAGCATTGTGCTAAATGCTGGGAACGGGAAAAGGAATTGCTGATGAATCAGAACAGTTGAGTCACTGCAGCAATAACAATACAAATTAATGAACTTCTTGAACTTCGGTTCAATCTGAACAACATGAAGGATTGAAGGATGAGGTGTGCAGTGAGGAAGAATAAACAACGTCTTTAAAAGCAATGAAGGTGAATTCTGCAGAACAGATTGAAAATTTAATGATTGTGCTGAAAGTGAATAAGGGGCATTCAGTGACCGTGGCAGAAGTATTCCAGAAAGAACTAAATACCCAGGCAAAGTTGTTAAATTTATACAGGAGATTTTGCAGATAATTCTGAAACAAAAACAACTCAACTGAACTTATTAGATTTATTGCTGAGCTGAATGAAAAGATACATAATCTCTAAAAAAAACTGGAAAAGAAGAAGTTAATCAAAAGTTGTGAAACAAGTGGGAATGAAGGTTCCATTGTTGAAACCTAAACATCCATTTGTGTCGCGGCGAGCCACATTATGAAAGAAGAGGAAAAGATTGTATGGAGCTGAGCGCAGCGTTCGTCCACCCCCCCAAAAATGGGATAAATCAACAACTACGATCACCAAACTGCCAAATCGACAAAGAACGGCTCAATAACAAGGAATGGAAACCGAGGATGAAAGGATATCCAGAATGCCAGAACAACCTCCAAATCAACAGTTTACTTGCAACAACAGAGCCTATCACTCTTCTGACAGTAGTGTGAACAGAATGTGGAACGAATATAAAAGGCCTCCAAGCCACTTAAACATATGAACTTGAGGGGCAGCACGGTAGCATTGTGGGTAGCACAATTGCTTCACAGCTCCAGGGTCCCAGGTTCGAATCCAGCTTGGGTCACTGTCTGTGTGGAGTCTGCACATCCTCCCCGTGTGTGCGTGGGCTTCCTCCGGGTGCTCCGGTTTCCTCCCACAGTCCAGGTTAGGTGGATTAGCCGTGATAAATTGCCGTTAGTGTCCAAAATTGCCCTTAGTGTTGGGTGGAGTTACTGGGTTATGGGGATAGGGTGGAGGTGTTGACCTTGGGTAGGGTTCTCTTTCCAAAAGCCAGTGCAGACTCGATGGGCCGAATGGCCTCCTTCTGCACTGTTAATTCTATGATAATTCAATGATTGAAGAGGAGCTGGGGGGGTGGGGGGAGGGCAAAAGACTCCATTAAGGCCTATCCAACACCCTACAGCAGTCTTTACAACTACCCACTACAATTGACATATTGTTGCAGTGTTCATTCTCTGCTTTTATTTTAAATTTCCGGCATTTGGGGCGGCACAGTGGTGCAATGGTTAGCACTGCTGCCTCATGGCATCGAGGACGCTGGTTCAATCCCGGCCCCGGGTCACTGTCCGTGTGGGGTTTGCATATTCTCTCCGTGTCTGCGTGGGACTCACCCTCACAACCCAAAGGTGTGCAGGGTAGTGTGGATTGGTCAAGCTAAATTACCCCTTAATTGGAAAAAAATAAAATAAATTAGCTAAAAAATTACCAATTCTGACAAAGGTGGATGTTATATTTCAACATATTACAGGGAGATTACACCATTTGAAGGGCTTTAAAAGTTACTGCCACAGACACGGATTTTAATTTCCTTTTGTTTTCACTGGCATTCTCATCCCACACATTTTTTCCACTCACTCTTGTCCTCAGTCTCTCTGTCTCTTTCACCAGGAGTGAAATAGAAGCAAAGGATTCAGTAATGCATCTAACATTCTAGGGTGGACAAATTGCCTATGAGTAGCATATTATTGAAAATTCACAAAAATGATTTGACTGGGTGTTCTGGTCCCTGTGTTTCTTTTCCATGTTTAAACAAATGGGAAGAGTTATGTGGAATGTTAATCTAGTGCGATAAGATAGCTCAAAACCTCATTGATCTAATGAGTGTTTCCCCATGATTGCCATTTAATGAATGCTGTATCTGTTTTAGTACAGTAAACAAACAAAATAACAGAATACCAAAGGCTCAGAAAAAAAGCAGAGATTAATGTTCTTAAATTGAATGCCTCTGCGAGACCACTCCACACCGTCAGAAATAAACTTGTGTGCTTCATTCTGGTGCTGGTATTAGATAATCCTGTACTTTATTCCACTTCATAATGTTCTACGTTCAAATGAACAAAACAGTTATTTTTATAGCTGTTGCATATTAGGGCAGAGTGGGTGTTTAGCTTTGGAATGCACCAAATCCCCGAACAGGTTATTTACTGAGATGATTTTACATAATGCCCATCAGTGGGGCCCCATGCTGTTGTAAGATGTAAGAAATGCATTTATGTGACATCAGTATCCCTCTGGAAGTATTATAAGAATTTTTTTGGGCTGCTCACCACTGCACTTAAATTCAGCACTGCTCTAGCAGAGCTCGGAATTGGACAATCATGCATAATTCTCTCAAATTGGATGAAATGAGATTTGAGATCCTTAGCAAGATCTGAAATGTGATCGGCCTCAATGCATGCATTTCAAATAGCTCAAGGGGAGATAATAATTTTCAGTTAATATCTAATGAATTGATCTACCGGCATTTGAAATCTTTAAACATCAGATGCTGGGAGTGAAAAATAAAAGATGTGTGAGAATGTGGGGCTCCATGAAAAAATTCAGGCTAACCTGAAGTGATGGGCAAATGATGAAGTCAGGGACAATAATGATGGGGAAAGTCAGTATAAAGGTGAAAAAGGAATATGAGATGAGGCTGACGGTTATTAAAAAGTAATATCTCAGTCTAGATCCTGCCAGGGTCACATGGCTACTTAACTCAATACAATGTTGATCCAAACAGCGGTACGGTGGCACAGTAGTTAGCACAGCTGCCTTACAGCTCCAGGGACCCAGGTTCAATTCCGACGTGGGTGACTGTGTGGAGTTGACACTTTTTGCGTGGGTTTCTTCCGGGTGCTCCGGTTTCCTCCCACAGTCCAAAGCTGTGCAGGTGAGGTGGATTGGCAATGCTAAATTGCCCCTTAGTGTCCAAAGGGTTAGGTGGGGTTACTGGGTTACGGGATAGGGTGGGGGTGTGGGCTGAAGTAGGGTGTTCTTTCCAAGGGCAAACTCGATGGGACGAATGGACTCTGTCTACACTGTAGGGATTCTATGAAGAGATGAACTCAGTTGAGATTAGAGTGACTGCCCTTGATATCAAGGCAGCATTTTAACTACTGCTCCCCGTACCTGGAATCCCTGACTGTGAAGTGCAGCCTGTACTACCTTCCACGGGAGTTCACTTCTGCCATCATCACGGCAGTCGGGGCAGCATGATGGTGCAGTGGATAGCACTGCTGCCTCACGGCGCCGAGGTCCCAGGTTCAATCCTGGCTCTGGATCACTGTCCGTGTGGAGTTTGCACATTCACCCCGTGTTTGCGTGGGTTTCGCCCCCACAACCCAAAAATGTGCAAGCTATGTGGATTGGCCACGCTAAATTGCCCCCCATAATTGGAAAAATGAATTGGGCACTCTAAATTTATAAAACAAACAAAAAAAAATCATCACGGCAGTCTACATTCCCCCCCAGGTGGAAGCGAAGAAGGTGGTTGATAAATTGTACACTGCTATAAATAACAATGAAACAGAATACCCAAAGGCCTTGTTAATTGTGGCTGGGGACATCAAACAGGCCAACCTCAAAAGTGTACTGCCAAAATTCCATCAACACATCTCTTGTCGCACAAGGGGCACCAACATCCTTGACCACTGCTTCACAAACATCAAGGGCACCTACAGATCCATCCTCCGACCTCAGTTCAGAAAACTGGACCACAAGACGGGGCTCCTTCTCCAAGAATACAAGCAGAAACATATGTGGGAGAATCCGGTTAAGAAGGTCGAGTAATGCTGGTTCGAGGCAACCGAAGATCTCCTACGCGACTGCTTGGAGTCAATAGACTGGTCCATATTCAAGAACTCAGTGGCCAACCTAAGCGAGGATGCCACTGCCATCACAGACTTCACCAACAAATGTGTGGACTGCTGCGTGCAAATAAGATAGTACGCGCATCCCCCAACTGGCAACCATGGTTTAACCGGGAGATTCACTCCCTACTGAAGGATAGGTCTGAGACATTCAAGACAGGTGACCCTGTCCTATACAAAATATCTCAGTACGACCTCTGCAAAGCCACCAGGAATGCCAAGGGACAATGCCAGAGTAAACTAGAGTCACAGACTAACGTACGGACTCTTGTCGGTTGTGGCAATGCTTAAACAACATAACCTGCTGCAAAGCAAAACGGAGTAGAATCTCCAGCAACAGCGCACCCTTTTCAATGAACTCAATGCATTCTATGCTCGTTTTGAGCAGTAAAGCAACAAACCATTGTCAACTGCCCCAGCAGCCTTGGACACATCCATACCTATCGTCACAGCTTCAGAAATCAGATTGGCTTTTTTGAAAGAAAACCCTCGGAAAGCAATGGGTCCTGACGGAGTCCCTGGTCATGCACTCAGATCCTGCACAGACCAACTGGCGGGTGTATTCGCGGGCACCTTCAACCTCTCCCTACTCTGCTCCGAGGTGCCTACCTGCTTCAAGAAGACTGCCATCATACCGGTGCCAAAGTAGAACCAGGCAACATGCCTCAACAACTATCATCTGGTGGCCTTGACATCTATCACTATGAAGTGCTTCGAGAGGTTGGTCATGAGACACATCAACTCCATACTCCCAGAATGCCTTGATCCACTGCAATTTGCGTACCGCCACAACCGGTCCACAGCAGACGCTATCTCTTTGACCCTACACTCATCCCTGGAGCATCTCAACAACAAGACCTCCTACGTCAGACTCCTATTCACTGACGACAACTCCGCCTTCAACACCATAATCCCAGCTAAACTGATATCAAAACTCCAAACCTGGGACTTGGTTCCTCCCTCTGCAAGTGATCTTCGATTTCCTGACCCATAGACCACAATCAGTAATGATAAGCAACATAACCTCCTCCACGATAGTCCTCAATACCGGGGCCTTGCTACTAAATTTCCTATATACACACGGCTGTGTGGCAAAATGTGGCTCCAACTCCATCTACAAGTTTACTGATGACACGACCACAGTGGGCCAGATCACTAACAACGATGAGTTGGAGTACAGGAGGAGATAAGGAACCTAGTGGCGTGGTGTAATGACAACAATCTCTCCCTCAACGTCAGCAAACTAAGGACCTGGTTATTGACTTCAGGAAGCAAAGTATCGTACACACCCCTGCCTGCATCAATGATGCCGAGGTGGAGATGGTTGATAGCTTCAAATTCCGAGGTGTACACAACAATCTGACCTGGTCCACCCACATCGATGCTACGACCATGAAAGCACAACAGCGCCTCAAGAAACTAAGGAAATTCGGCTTGTCCAATTTTTACAGATGTACCATAGAAAGCATCCAATCTGGCTACATCACAGCCTGGTATGGTAACTGCTCGGCCAAGACCATAAGAAACTCCAGATAGTTGTGAACACATCCCAGTCCATCATGCAAACCCACCTCCTATCCATTGGCTCTGTCTACACCTACTGCTGCCTTGTGAAAGTGGCAGCATAATCAAACGACCTTCCCAGCTGGATAATTCTCTCTCCCAACCTCTTCCATCAGGCAGGAGATACAAGAATCTCAGAACATGCACTAACGGATTCAAAAACAGTTTCTTCCCTGCTGTTATCAGACTCCTGAATGACCCTCTTATGAAATGAACTGGAGAATCGCCATAACCACACCCCGACGCTAGCGTGTGATTCTCCGAGGTGCGGAGAATTGGCGCCATTTGCGGTGGTGCGGTAGGCGCGGTGCCAACCGCGGGACGCCGCTTCTCTGGCCCGGATGGGCCGAGTGGCCACGCGGATACGACAGAGTCCCACCGGCACCGTTCACCCCTGGTCGCTGCCAGCGGGAACTCTGCGCGAATGGTCAAGGGGCGGCCTGTGGGGGGATGGCTCCTTCACCGGGGGGGCCTCCAATCGGGTCTGGTCCGCAATCGGGGCCCATGGATCGGCGGGCCGGCCTCTCTCCCCACCGGGCCTACTTCCCTGCGCGGCCAGTCCCTGAACACCGACGCCATGTTGAGTCGGGGCTGGCGCGTTAAAGAAGTCCCCCGCGCATGAGAAGGTTGGCGCGGCCCAACTGCACATGCGCGGGTTGGCGCGGCACCTATTTGGCACCGGGAAAGGAGGCTGGAGTGGCATGAACCGCTCCGGGGCTGTGCTGGCCCCCTGTGGCGGACAGAATAGGTCGTACCCAGGCCCGGTTCGCGCCGTCGTGAAACGCGACGGCGTTCATGATGGCGCGAACACTTGGGCTCCATTTGGGAGAATCGCCCCCCCCAGATTCCACACAGACAGTGACCAAAGTCGGAAATCGAATCTAGGACCCTGGAGCTGTGAAGCAACAGTGCTAACCACTGTGCGACCATGCCGCCCACTGTACCGTGCCACCGGTTTGTTGATGATTGCATACGATTCAGCACCATTTGTGACTCCATTTTAGACGTTTTTGTTGCTGTGAAATGAAAAGTCTAAAGTTCTTGTCCCTTTTCACCAAACACATTTATTTCACTTCCACAGCCGCTGCACAAAACTCTTAACAACACGCCACCTGACAGAGGCCACCTGAAGCCCCTTTACATATCAATGTCAATGAATGGATACTTAACATAAATGAGACAACTAATTGCAATGTCTCTTAACCCATTACTTAACAGTCTCCCCTTCCTTGGAGAAAAAAAATAATTAGGTGAAAACAAAATTTCAAAAAACTCAAAAACACACACAATGTCCCCTCCTTTTTTTTTTGTTTGGACGAGAAAGAAAAAAGTCACAGAAACAAGCGCCCTTCATTAACAATATCCAAATGTTTCTGTGAACTCGCCCCTCTTTTAGTAAAGCAGTCTTGACAGTTGATAGCTCCTGTCGACCCATTAAATTTTTGTTATTTCCCCTCTGTCCAACATCTGCTTCAAACTTGCGATGTCTATCCGTAACCTCTTTTCAATGATACTTTTTGTAGAGTGCACATTTTCCCACAGGGATTTATTGTCAATGTGACAGTGAATAGGTATATTACCCAAATCCCCTAATCCCAAAATTTCTGTCAATATCATACTTATATAAAAAGCCATATCCACCGCCTCTACAAGGCTTAATGTCTCAGCAACCAAAGTGCTTTTTGCCACTCTCCTTATTTTCTTTGTTTCCCACACAAGTGGGCAACATTTACCATTGTTCCCCAAAAGGAAAATTATAAAACCTCCTGCGCTTGAAACCCCATCACATAAATTTGCGTAGGATGCATCACTATAAACTATGAGTTTCAAGTGCTTAAGGTCACCTAAAACCGGTAACTTCAAAACACACTCCTGCATTTTTAGTTTGGCCAACGCTTTATTTGCTCTTATTATGTCTTCCACTTTGGGATCATTAATTTTTGTACTCAACTCTCAGACATCAAAACTCACGTCCGGTCTAGTCTGTCTATCTAACCAGTTCAGCTGCCCAATTAAACTTCGCAGTTGCTCTTTTTCTATCTTTGAAACCATTGCGTCTTTTTGTGAAACTCGGCCACGACTAATTGCTATTGGGGTGATGCTTTCCAAATATGATTGCTGACGTAAAGTTGCCCCTAACTTAGTCTGTCCAATTTCCAGTCCAATATATTTAAATGCACCGGAAGCCTGACTTCCAACCCTGAATTCTTTCCTCAAACCAGAGATTACAATAGCTTCAAAATCACTAGACCCACCCCACAAAAAATCATCGACATGCATCATAAAAATGCCAGAAAGATTTCCTTTATAGTGCCAGTAAAACATTGCAGGATCTGCTTTCAACTGGCAACAGCCTAACTTTAACAAAACTGACCTTCCCGAAAAATACCAGACTCTAGATGCATCATTTAATCCATATACACATTTGTTCAACTTCCAGAGTACCCCTTCTGTGTTAGCTGCTTCTTTAGGAGGACGGAGAAAAATGTCTCTCTGGAGCTGAGGCCCCTGCAAAAAGGCAGCTTTTATATCTATAGATTTGCATTCCCATGCCTTTGTGGCTAATAGAGCCAAGAAGATCTTTAAAATAACCTTTCCTGCTGTAGGTGAATCTACCCTTAAATCCTGATCTTCGAAGTTTTCTTCAAATCCCCTTGCCACGAGCCTGGCCTTTGGCTTATAAGTTCCATCCGGAAGAACCTTTTCCGTGCAAATCCATCTGTGGGATAGAGCTCTTTGTCCCCTATCCGGTACAAAGAACAAAGAACAAAGAAATGTACAGCACAGGAACAGGCCCTTCGGCCCTCCAAGCCCGTGCCGACCATACTGCCCGACTAAACTACAATCTTCTACACTTCCTGGGTCCGTATCCTTCTATTCCCATCCTATTCATATATTTGTCAAGATGCCCCTTAAATGTCCCTATCGTCCCTGCCTCCACTACCTCCTCCGGTAGTGAGTTCCAGGCACCCACTACCCTCTGCGTAAAAAACTTGCCTCGTACATCTACTCTAAACTTTGCCCCTGTCACCTTAAACCTATGCCCCCTAGTAATTGACCCCTCTACCCTGGGGAAAAGCCTCTGACTATCCACTCTGTCTATGCCCCTCATAATTTTGTATACCTCTATCAGGTCGCCCCTCAACCTCCTTCGTTCCAGTGAGAACAAACCGAGTTTATTCAATCGCTCCTCATAGCTTATGCCCTCCATACCAGGCAACATTCTGGTAAATCTCTTCTGCACCCTCTCTAAAGCCTCCACATCCTTCTGGTAGTGTGGCGACCAGAATTGAACACTATACTCCAAGTGTGGCCTAACTAAGGTTCTATACAGCTGCAACATGACTTGCCAATTCTTATACTCAATGCCCCGGCCAATGAAGGCAAGCATGCCGTATGCCTTCTTGACTACCTTCTCCACCGGTGTAGCCCCTTTCAGTGATCTGTGGACCTGTACTCCTAGATCTCTTTGACTTTCAATACTCTTGAGGGTTCTACCATTCACTGTATATTCCCTACCTGCATTAGCCCTTCCAAAATGCATTACCTCACATTTGTCCAGGTTAAACTCCATCTGCCATCTCTCCGCCCAAGTCTCCAGACAATCTAAATCCTGCTGTATCCTCAGACAGTCCTCATCGCTATCCGCAATTCCACCAACCTTTGTGTCGTCTGCAAACTTACTAATCAGACCAGTTACATTTTCCTCCAAATCATTTATATATACTACAAAGAGCAAAGGTCCCAGCACTGATCCCTGTGGAACACCACTGGTCACAGCCCTCCAATTAGAAAAGCATCCCTCCATTGCTACCCTCTGCCTTCTATGGCCTAGCCAGTTCTGTATCCACCTTGCCAGTTCACCCCTGATCCCGTGTGACTTCACCTTTTGTACTAGTCTACCATGAGGGACCTTGTCAAAGGCCTTACTGAAGTCCATATAGACAACATCTACTGCCCTACCTGCATCAATCATCTTAGTGACCTCCTCGAAAAACTCTATCAAGTTAGTGAGACACGACCTCCCCTTCACAAAACCGTGCTGCCTCTCACTAATACGTCCATTTGCTTCCAAATGGGAGTAGATCCTGTCTCGAAGAATTCTCTCCAGTAATTTCCCTACCACTGAAGTAAGGCTCACCGGCCTGTAGTTCCCGGGATTATCCCTGCCACCCTTCTTAAACAGAGGAACAACATTGGCTATTCTCCAGTCCTCCGGGACATCCCCTGAAGACAGCGAGGATCCAAAGATTTCTGTCAAGGCCTCAGCAATTTCCTCTCCAGCCTCCTTCAGTATTCTGGGGTAGATCCCATCCGGCCCTGGGGACTTATCTACCTTAATATTTTTTAAGACACCCAACACCTCGTCTTTTTGGATCACAATGTGACCCAGGCTATCTACACCCCCTTCTCCAGACTCAACATCTACCAATTCCTTCTCTTTGGTGAATACTGATGCAAAGTATTCATTTAGTACCTCGCCCATTTCCTCTGGCTCCACACATAGATTCCCTTGCCTATCCTTCAGTGGGCCAACCCTTTCCCTGGCTACCCTCTTGCTTTTTATGTAAGTGTAAAAAGCCTTGGGATTTTCTTTAACCCTATTTGCCAATGACTTTTCATGACCCCTTCTAGCCCTCCTGACTCCCTGCTTAAGTTCCTTCCTACTTTCCTTATATGCCACACAGGCTTCGTCTGTTCCCAGCCTTTTAGCCCTGACAAATGCCTCCTTTTTCTTTTTGACGAGGCCTACAATATCATTCGTCATCCAAGGTTCCCGAAAATTGCCGTATTTGTCTTTCTTCCTCACAGGAACATGCCTGTCCTGTATTCCTATCAACTGACACTTGAAAGCCTCCCACATGTCAGATGTTGATTTGCCCTCAAACATCCGCCCCCAATCTATGCTCTTCAGTTCCCGCCTAATATTGTTATAATTAGCCTTCCCCCAATTTAGCACATTCATCCTCGGACCACTCTTATCCTTGTCCACCAGTACTTTAAAACTTACTGAATTGTGGTCACTGTTACCGAAATGCTCCCCTACTGAAACATCTACCACCTGGCCGGGCTCATTCCCCAATACCAGGTCCAGTACCGCCTCTTCCCTAGTTGGACTGTTTACATATTGTTTTAAGAAGCCCTCCTGGATGCTCCTTACAAACTCTGCCCCGTCTAAGCCCCTGGCACTAAGTGAGTCCCAGTCAATATTGGGGAAGTTGAAGTCTCCCATCACCACAACCCTGTTGTTTTTACTCTTTTCCAAAATCTGTCTGCCTATCTGCTCCTCTATCTCCCGCTGGCTGTTGGGAGGCCTGTAGTATACCCCCAACATTGTGACTGCACCCTTCTTATTCCTGATCTCTACCCATATAGCCTCACTGCCCTCTGAGGTGTCCTCTCGCTGTATAGCTGTGATACTCTCCTGAACAAGTAGCGCAACTCCGCCTCCCCTTTTACATCCCCCTCTATCCCGCCTGAAACATCTAAAACCTGGAACGTTTAGCTGCCAATCCTGCCCTTCCCTCAACCAGGTCTCTGTAATGGCAACAACATCATAGTTCCAAGTAGTAATCCAAGCTCTAAGTTCATCTGCCTTACCCGTAATGCTCCTTGCATTAAAACATATGCACTTCAGGCCACCAGACCCGCTGTGTTCAGCAACTTCTCCCCGTCTGCTCTGCCTCAGAGCCACACTGTCCATATTCCCTAGTTCTCCCTCAACGCTCTCACCTTCTGACCTATTGCTCCCGTGCCCACCCCCCTGCCATACTAGTTTAAACCCTCCCGTGTGAGGTACTTCCGTGTATACCCCAAATTCACTCCAACTATGCAATTCTCGCTGTTTAGCTTCTTTCATAACTTTTTCATCTAATTTATTTGAAGCCACCAAAATCTCATGTGCATGTGGGCTTCGACTCCTATTAGTATTTGTAGTCGTACTCATGTTCCGAGATCTTGACAAATTACGTCCCCTCTCCCGCCTGGTATCTCGTTCTGTACTGCTACTGTTTGATCTTTCCCTTCTGCTATGGGATGTCCTTTCAATAGTTCTCGACCTTTTCCTGCGGACCAGTTCACTATCGGATGTATTATCTGAACTGGCACTGTGTTTCTGTGCCCTCCATTTTTGAACTTCGTTTTCCCAATCCATTGTCTTGACTCCTTCCCCTGAATGCTGCACATTCAACCAATGTTTATACTGTCCAGTGGCCTTCCCTGCTCTACTAATAACAGTTGCATCCTTCCATTGACTAGACCCTTCAGGCAAGTATGTCACTTTTGTACCAACTTTTGGCAGTTGCCCTTTCGGAAAAATGGCCTGTTTTAATTCACCAGAAGTGTTGTGTTCCTCCACAGAAACCCTGTCTATATCAGTTAATTGGTCCTCATAGTTCTGTAACACATGCGTACCAGATGACTCTGGTTCCTCGTCATGTCTGTCTGCTCTGTCTAAATTTGAAAATTTGTAATCTGTACCCATTATCCTTGATGAATGGACCCTAACAGTTTGATTACCATGTTGCAAAATAATTGTTTTGCCATCTATGCCTATGATCTTCTCTGAGCCTTTCCATTCATTAGAATTGTCTCTCTTATAGTATACCATGTCTCCTTGCTGAAAAACGGCATCTGATGGCCGTACGTTATGTCTTAAAGCTCTGTGAATTCTTTCAGAGGCTTCTGCTTCCAAAAAAGCTTTTCTACTGCTATGTAATGCATTTAAATGTTTAGCAAAATCAGAGCTAATTGTTGTACCCTCCCAAGCTGGAGGCTGGTCATCCAAAATGGACGAAATTTTAGGATTTCTACCAAACACTAATTGATAAGGACTATAGCCCCCAACCATCTGCAATGAATTCTTTGCATGTACTGCCCATGCTAAAGCTGAATTTAGCCTGCAATTGGGTCGATCTGCCAAAATTTTCTGAAGCATGTCATCGATGACAGCATGATTTCTTTCACAGACACCATTACTAAATGGGCTTTCTGCAGCCATATTCATAACTCTGATATTCATGTTTTCACACATATCCATAAACTCATCATTAGCAAATTCTCCCCCATTGTCCGTAAGGAATTTTGCCGGTGGACCCATTCCTGTCCCTATCCATTTTTCCACGATTTGATCCAGAATTACTCTCTTTTCTTTACTTTGTACAATCATTGAATGACTAAATCTGGTTGCTAAATCTACAAAATGCAAAATAAATATATTATTTGCTTTATCCCAGATCTTAAGGTCCATGGCCACAATGTCGTTAAAATCCCTGGCCAAAGGTAGGGTTACTATCGGTCGTGCTGGTGTCCTTCTGTACTTCCTACAAACTTCACAGCGGTCACTAACCTGTTCTATCAGTTTAGTATAGTCGTCATCCCTTACCCCTGCATCCTTTAATACATTTTTCAGCCTCCGAGGAGGCGGATGTGCAAATTGTCTATGCAGTTTTAATACCACAAGCTTTTTATGAAATGAAAAATGAAATGAAAATCGCTTATTGTCACAAGTAGGCTTCAAATGAAGTTACTGTGAAAAGCCCCTAGTCGCCACATTCCGGCGCCTGTTCAGGGAGGCTGTTATGGGAATCAAACCTTGCTGCTGGCCTGCCTTGGTCTGCTTTCAAAGCCAGCGATTTAGCCCTGTGCTAAACAGCCCCTTATTTATCAGCTAAAGTCCCATTTTCAACTGCCATTAACACATCCTGAATCACTCTACTTGAAAAATTATTTGTCAGTAATGGAATACAATAGTGTTCCGACTGTGTAAATTGTAAGTCCACAGTCTTTCCAAAAACTGCTGCCTTATCCTGTTCCATATCCAGTTTCATGTGTGCTTTCTTCATCGATGGACTGCTCAGAAGCAAAGGTATCTCACTTGATACAACATCCGTGCTAATGAAATGATTCACTCCGGCAATATTGCAAGGGATCACCACTCTTTTCAGCGACTTCAGAGTATTATCATCCCCAAACCTGAAACTTGTGGAACTTTCAAATTCCTTAACCTTGTTACGATTTTCAGCATTCAAAGAGTCCAGGTAACATTTTAACCAGTCAATTCCACACACAG
The DNA here is from genome assembly GCF_047496885.1 of Scyliorhinus torazame. Taxonomy (NCBI): domain Eukaryota; kingdom Metazoa; phylum Chordata; class Chondrichthyes; order Carcharhiniformes; family Scyliorhinidae; genus Scyliorhinus; species Scyliorhinus torazame. The sequence goes on along the minus strand of NC_092707.1, from coordinate 194,300,656 downwards.
TAGATGTGCAGCCACTGTCCAATACAGCACAGTTGAAAGATTCTGCAACCAACACCCTCATTATCGGTGTAAAACTGCTTATCAATAGGACAATGCCTTCTTTCTGGTCACTATCTTTTTCCTCTTCTGACTCTTCCGTGTCATGTGTCGCTTCAAACACTCTATCATAACGAGTTGGACAGTTGAAAGCATAATGGTATTGAGAGTCACATCGAAAACATTGATTTATCATGTCCCGTGCATTTCTGGGGTTCATCTTCCTATTGTAGATTCTAACTGGGTTTCTGTCTTCACAATTTCCTTGTCTCAGTCTCCGTCTATAGTCTTGAGCCCTGTTCGTAGCCATACAATTTCGCCATCCTGTTACTAGTGTATCTTCCATATTCTGCCTTATTGCAGGCTGACTTATTTGGGTCATCAGAATCGAATGTTTCCCCAGAAGCTTTTGTAAAGCTTTTGTCATTTGTTCGAATCAGGTATCCTTATCAGTAAACTGAACTCCTGTCAAAACCAGGAGCCTATCCATGTTGCTCACTCTAGCACAGTGAAGTAATTTAAAGGCCAACACAGACTGTGGAAATTCCAGATTGTGTTTCTGCAGCCTTTTATATAGTCTGCCAAATTCCATTGTATAGTCTTCCATGGAGATATCCTCCATTTTACGGAACTTATCAACATCCGACCATGCTTCATACGCACTTAACAAGTCATCTTTCTTATAAATCTTATCCATATAAGTATTAAAGTCTCCAGACCTTCTTCTGAGTCTACCTCTTCTAATTCCAGCTCAGAAAGCACTTTGTTTTGGATTTTACTGCCATATGGTAGAGAAAGAGCCAAAGCCACACCTTGTTTTCTCTTTCACAAGGCAGTCACTTTAGTCCACATAACTACTGCACTTCTCCATTGGTCATACGATTCCCTTTCAGAAAATAAGGGACGATAGTCATATCCAGCCATCTTTATCCTGGGTTCAGCCATGTTACTTTTTTTTTTCCTTCTCACTCACTCCTTGGTTTGATCAGGAAAAGTTGTATCTTTCAAACCTTCACATTTGCACAGCAACCATCCTCTGCTACCATTTTTAGACGTTTTAGTTGCTGTGAAATGAAGAGTCTAAAGTTCTTGTCCCTTTTCACCAAACACCATTTATTTCACTTCCACAACCTCTGCACAAAACTCTTAACAACACACCACCTGACAGAGGCCACCTGAAGCCCCTTTACATATCAGTGTCAATTTATGCATACTTAACATAAATGAGACAACTAATTGCAATGTCTCTTAACCCATTACTTAACATCCACAGATACTGAAGCTGTCCATGTCCATGTGCAGCCAGACTTGGTCCATTTTCAGGTTTGCACTGATAATTGCATTCAGGTTTGCACTGATCAGGTTTGCATTCATGCCACACAAGTGAGAGACAATGACCATCTTCAACAAGAAAGAATTTAACCATCTCCCCATGATAATCAATGGTATCACCATTGCTAAATCCCTCAATACCAACATCCTGGGTGTTGCTATTGACCAGAAACTGAACTGGACTCCCAAAAGCCTGGCCACCATTTTCAAGACAAAAGTCAGGAATATGATGTAATACTCTCCACTAGCCTGGAAACGTGCGGCTCCAATAACACTCCAAGACACTCAACACCATCCAGAACAAAGCAGCCCAATGGATTGGCACCTCTTCCACCACCTTAAACATTCAATCCCTCCACCACCAATACCGAGTGGCAGCAGTGTGTATCATCTACAATCTGCACTGCAACAACTTACCAACACACCTTCGACAGCACCTACCAAAGCTGCAACCGCTACCACCTGGAAAAACAAGGGCAGCAGATGCATTAAAAACATTTTAAAAATTATTTACAGGATGCGGGCGTCGCTGGTTAGGCCAGCATTTATTGTCCATCCCTAGTTGCCCTTCAGAAGGTGGTGGTGAGTTGCCTTCTTGAACCGGTGCAGCCCCTGAGGTGCAGGTACATTCACTGTGGTGTTACAGAGGCAGTTCCAGGATGTTGCCGTAACGACAGTGAAGGAGCAGTGATATATTTCCAAGTCAGGATGGTGAGTGATTTGGAGGGGAACCTCCAGGTGGTGGGGTTCCCAGACACCTGCTGCCCTTGTCCTTCTAGATGGTAGTGGTCGTGGGTTTGGAAGGTGCTGTCTCAGTAACCTTGGTGAGTTACTGCTGTTCATCTTGTAGATGGTACACACGGCTGCCACTGTCCATCAGTGGTGGAGGGTTTGAATGTTTGTGGAAGGAGGAGCAATCAAGTGGACTGTTTTGTCCTGGATGGTGTCAAGCTTCTTGAGTGTTGTTGGAGCTGCACTCATCCAGGCAAGTGGAGAGTATTCCATGACACTCCTGACTTGTGCCTTGTAGATGGTGGACAGGCTTTGCGGGGTCAGGAGGTGAGTTACTCATCATAGGATTCCTAGTCTTTGACCTGCCCTGATAGCCACAGTATTAATATGGCTAGTCTCGTTCAGTTTCCAATCAATGGTAGCCCCCAGGATGTTGATTGTGGGGGATTCAGCAATGGTAATGCCATTGAATGTCAAGGGGTGGTGGTTAGATCCTCCTTAGAATATGGTCAATGCATGGCACTTATGTTGTGCGAATGCAACTTGCCACTTGTCAGCCCAAGCCTGGATATTGTCCAGGTCTTGCTGCATTTCAACATGGGCTGCTTCATTACGGCATGGAGCCCTCACCATTTACAACTTTCTCTCCAAGCCCCATACCATCCTGACTTGGAAATATATCGCTGTTCCTTCATTGTTGCTGGGTCAAAATCCTGGAACTTCCTCTCTATCAGCACTGTGGGTGTACCTGCACAATGTAGACTGTCATAATTCAACAAGGCAGCTCAACATCACCTTGTCATAGGCATTTATGGATGGTCATTGATTACCCATCTAGCGGCATCCAAATCCCATGAAAACTTTTTGCAAACATGAAAAAAAAAATAAAGGAGGTTGGGACTGGCAAGTACCAATTGAGGGGTCTTCCGGTTGCGGCTATGCCTAGGTAGGTTGTACGTTCGGAAGCTCCCGCCGGGAACAGACTTTTGGGCTCTCTAGAGGGGCCCCAACGGCAATTGTTCGACGGCTTCCAGTGTGGGAAGGTGACAGCAAGGTCCCCCCGACATTATATGGATTGGACCAGGAGTGGAGCGGTGAAAAAAGTGATCTTGGAGCAGCGAAAAGTGAGAGGGAGAAAAAACAAGATGGCGGCGGGTTGAGACCAAGCAGCATGGGCGCAGTGGTCACAGGAGAAGCAGGGATTTCTTCAACGCTGCTTTGAGGAGCTGAAAACCGAAATGCTGGCACCAATGAAGGCGGCGATTGAGAAGCTAGTGGAGACCCAGAAGGCCCAAGGGGCGGCGATCCGGGAGGTGCGGCAAAAAGCCTTGGAGAACGAGGACGAGATCTTGGGCCTGGCGGTGAAGGTGGAGGCGCACGAGGCGCTGCACAAGAGGTGGGCGGAAAGATTTGCGGACCTGGAGAATAGGTCGAGGAGGAAGAATCTTCGGATTCTGGGTCTCCCCGAAGGAATGGAGGGGCCCGATGCTGGGGCATATGTGAGCACGATGCTCAATTCACTGATGGGCGCGGGAGCCTTCCCGAGGCCTCTGGAGCTAGATGGGGCTCACCGGGTCCTAGCAAGGAGACCCAAGGCCAACGAGCCGCCAAGGGCTGTAGTGGTGAGGTTTCACCGCTTTATGGACAGAGAGTGTGTCCTGAGATGGGCCAAGAAAGAGCGGAGCAGCAGGTGGGAGAACACGGAGATCCGAATCTACCAGGACTGGAGTGCAGAGGTGGCTAAGAAGAGAGCTGGTTTCAATCGGGCTAAGGCAGTGCTCCATCGAAAGGGGGTGAAGTTTGGTATGATGCAGCCAGCGCGATTGTGGGTCACGTTCCAGGATCGGCACCACTATTTCGAAACGCCTGATGAGGCATGGAGCTTTATACGGACTGAAAAGTTGGACTCAAATTGAGGGTTTGTTGTGGGGGGATGTTTACTGTGTATATGGTGTTTATTACGTTTAGGGAATGTTCCTTTGGTTTGGGTGCTGGATGAGGATGGGTGAAGGGATTTGATGGGGAGACTGTGGGAGAGTGTGGGCGTCGGTGATGGAGGGGCAGACCCCCACGAACGAAGAGGGGGAGTGGAGGCCCGGGGATGGGAAATTGGGGTAAGGCCGCAAAAGGAGCTGCGCCAGAGGGGCCGGGGCCGCCTCAGGAAAACGCTGGCTTTTTCCCACGCTAGGGAAGGACGCAGGTGGGGGCCGGGGGGGGGGGGGGCGGTGCTGGAGAGGAGCGCACACTGACTGCCAGGGAGGGGGAGGGGGGATTCTCACACTGGGGGGTTTTGATGGAATGGCGGGAGAGGCCGGGGTCAGCAGGAGTCAGCTGACTTACGGGAGTGTTATGGAGGGAGCAAAAGGGCTAGATGTGGATCTAGCGGGGGGAGGGTGGGGGCGGGAGAGGGGGGGTATAGGGTTGCTGCTGCATTGGCCAAATGCGAGCTGGAAGTAGGAGAGGTGGTCAGGGCAGGGATCCGCCGTCTGGGGGACTGGAGGACTGGGGGGGGGGGGCCTGATCCGGCTAACTTGGAATGTGAGGGGCCTGAACGGGCCGGTCAAGAGGGCCCGGCTGTTCGCGCACTTAAAGGGACTGAAGGCAGACGTGGTTATGCTCCAGGAGACACATTTGAAGGCGGGTGGTACTGGTAAACGTATATGCCCCAAACTGGGAAGATGCCAGATTTATGAAACGCATGCTGGGTTGGAATCCGGACCTGGAGGTACGAAGCATGATAATGGGGGGGATTTCAACACGGTGCTGGACCCAGCACTGGATCGCTCTCGGTCCAGGACGGGTAAGAGGCTGGCTGCGGCCAAGGTGCTTAGGGGGTTTATGGACCAGATGGGGGGAGTGGATCCATGGAGGTTTGTCAGGCTCCTGGCCAGGGAATTTTCATTCTTTTCCCACGTCCATAGAGCCTACTCCCGGATAGATTTATTTATTTTGAGTAGGGCGCTAATCCCGAAAGTGGAGGGAACGGAGTATTCGGCCATTGCCATCTCAGACCACGCCCCGCACTGGGTGGAGCTGGAGTTAGGAGAGGAGAGGGACCAGCGGCCGCTGTGGCGTCTCGATGTGGGATTATTAGCGGATGAGGAGATGTGCGGGCGGGTGTGGGGATGCATTGAAAGATATTTGGAGGCCAATGACAACGGGGAGGTGCAGGTAGGGGTAGTCTGGGAGGCGCTGAAGACGATGGTCAGGGGAGAGTTAATCTCCATCAGGGCCCACAGGGAGAAGAGAGAGGGCAGGGAGAGGGAGAGGTTGGTGGGGGAGATCTTAAGGGTGGACAGGAGATATGCAGAGGCCCCGAGGAGGGACTACTCATGGAGCAGCGGAACCTCCAGACGGAGTTCGACCTGTTGACCACAGGGAAAGCAGAGGCACTGTGGAGGAAAGCGCAGAGGGCGACGTATGAGTATGGGGAGAAGGCGAGTCGGATGCTGGCACACCAGCTTCGTAACAAGGAGGCAGCGAGGGAGAGAGGTGGAGTTAAGGATAGCGGGGGGGACTACGGTGCGGAGTGCAGTGAGAATAAACGAGGTATTTAGGGACTTCTATGGGGATCTGTACAGATCTGAGCCCCCGGCGGGGGTAGAGGGGATGCGACGATTTTTGGATCAGCTGAGGTTCCCGAGGGTGGAGGAGCAGGAGGTGGCTGGTTTAGGGGCGCCAATTGGGCTGAAGGAGCTGGTTAAAGGATTGGGGAGCATGTAGGCGGAGAAGGCCCCGGCGCCAGATGGGTTCCCGGTCGAGTTTTACAGGAAATACGTGGACCTGCTAGGCCCGTTGCTAGTGAGGACTTTCAATAAGGCAAGGGAGGGGGGGACCTTGCCCCCGACAATGTCCGGGGTGCTGATCTCTCTGATCCTGAAGCGGGACAAGGACCCACTGCAATGTGGGTCGTATAGACCGATCTCGCTCCTCAATGTGGATGCTAAGTTGCTGGCAAAAGTGCTGGCTACGAGAATTGAGGACTGTGTCCCGGGGGTGATTCATGAGGATCAGACGGGATTTGTAAAGGGCAGGCAGCTGAACACTAATGTGCGGAGGCTCCTCAATGTGATTATGATGCTCTCGGTGGAGGGAGAAGCGGAGGTAGTGGCAGTTATGGATGCGGAGAAGGCCTTCGACCGGGTGGAGTGGGAATATCTTTGGGAAGTGCTGCGGAGGTTCGGGTTCGGGGAGGGGTTCATCAGCTGGGTCAGGTTGCTATATAGAGCCCCGGTGGCGAGTGTGGCTACGAATCGGCGGAGGTCAGAGTACTTTCGGCTGTACTGAGGGACGAGGCAGGGGTGTCCCCTGTCCCCCTTGTTGGCATTGGCAATTGAGCCTCTGGCCATGGCACTAAGGGAGTCCAGGAAATAGAGGGGACTGGTCCGAGGGGGAGAGGAACATCGGGTGTCGCTATATGCGGATGACCTGTTGCTGTATATGGCAGATCCAGTGGAGGGGATGGCGGAGGTCATGCGGACCCTAAGGGAGTTTGGGGACTTCACGGGGTATAAGCTCAATGTAGGGAAAAGTGAGCTCTTTGTGGTGCATCCAGGGGACCAGGGAAGGGGGATAGACAACCTGCCGTTGAAGAGAACGGAAAGGAGCTTTCGGTACTTAGGGATCCAGGTGGCTGGGAGTTGGGGGGCCCTGCACAAGCTCAATTTGACGCGGTTGGTGGAGCAGATGGAGGAGGATTTCAAAAGATGGGATGTGCTGCACTCTCGCTAGCGGGCAGGGTGCAGTCGGTTAAAATGATAGTCCTCCCGAGGTTTCTCTTTGTGTTCCAGTGCCTTCCCATTATGATTCCCAAGGCCTTTTTCAAACGGGTAGGTAGGAACATCATGGGTTTTGTGTGGGCAAATAAGACCCCAAGGGTTAAGAGGGTGTTTCTGGAGCGTAGTAGGGACTGGGAGGGCTGTCTCTGCCAAATGTGTGCGGCTATTATTGGGCTGCCAATGTGGCGATGATGCGTAAGTGAGTAATGGAGGGAGAGGGGGTGGCGTGGAAGGGGTTGGAGATGGAGTCCAGTGTGGGCACGAGTCTGAGGGCGCTGGCGACGGCACCGCTGCCGCTCTCGCCGACAAGGTACACCACGAGTCCGGTGGTGGCGGCGACGTTGAAGATCTGGGGGCAGTGGAGACGAAACAGGGGTGAGGTGGGAGCCTCAGTTTGGTCCCCGATTCGGGAGAACCATCGGTTCGTCCCGGGAAGGATGGATGGGGGGTTTCGGAGCTGGCATCGGGCAGGGATTAGAAGAATGGGGGACCTGTTTATAGATGGGACGTTTACGAGCCTAGGGGCGCTGGAGGAGACGTTTGGGTTACCCCCGGGAAATGCTTTCAGGTATATGCAAGTGAGGGCGTTTGTGAGGCAGCAGGCGAGGGAATTCCCGCTGCTCCCGGCACAGGGGACTCAGGACAGTGTGATTTTGGGTGTATGGGTTGGAGAAGGCAGGGTTTTGGCGATCTACCGGGAGCTGGAAGAAGAGGAGGAGGCCTCGGTAGAGGAGCTAAAGGGCAAGTGGGAGGAGGAGCTTGGGGAGGAGATAGATGAGGGTCTGTGCGCTGATGCCCTGAGTAGGGTTAATTCTTCCTCCCCTTGCACCAGGCTCAGCCTAATACAATTTAAGGATACTCACAGAGCGCATATGACAGGGGCGAGGTTGAGTAGGTTCTTTGGGGTGGAGGATAGATGTGGGAGGTGCTCGGGAAGCCCGGTGAATCATGTCCACATGTTCTGGTCGTGCCCGGCACTGGATGGGTTTTGGAGGGGTTTCGCGAGGACTATGTCCAAGGTGGTTAAAGTCCAGGTCAAGCCGAGTTGGGGGTTGACACTATTTGGGGTAACGGACATGCCGGGAGTGCAGGAGGCAAAAGAGGCCGGTATCCTGGCCTTTGCGTCCCTGGTAGCCCGGCGGAGGATCTTGCTATTATGGAAGAATAAGAAGCTCCCCAGTGTGGAAGCCTGGGTAAATGACATGGCAGGGTTAATTAAGCTGGAGAGGATAAAGTTTGCCTTACGAGGGTCTGTACAGCGGCTTTTCAGGCGGTGGCAACCGTTCCTAGACTATCTCGCGGAGCATTAGGAGGAGGTCAGCAGCAGCAGCAACCCAAGGGTGGGGGGGGGAAGGGGGTCTCTTTCGGGGGGGGGGAACTCGGGTGGGTGGGGGGGGCTTCCCTATGGGTACCTTTGAATGTCATATGGGGGGGTTACTGTATATGGGGAAACCCAATGTATAAGCTTTGTATAATTTTGACTGTTGTGTTTGTGTTTCTTTCCTTTTGTTATTGGGGGGGGGGGGGGGGGGTTTGTTAAAAATTTTGTTGGAAAATTTGAATAAACATTTATTTATTTTTTTAAAGTACCAATTGAGGAGAAAGTGAAAGAGTTTCATTGAGGAGGATAAAGGTACATCAATATATTGAATGTTTTGCTATTTTGTGGAGGATGGTGGGATATGTGTAGAAGAAAGGGAATGTGGAAAATATTGATGGAGCTAACAGGATGGCAAAAATAAGCAAACCTTAAGTCACTGGGTCCAGAATGTATATTTCTTAGACTGTTGAAAGGTGTTGAAGAGAAGATAGCAGAGGCTTGGGTCTAATTCTCCAACCCATCTTAAATGTGAAAACGAGCCTCAGGACAGTGGCCAATGTATTACTGTTGGAAACATTGCCCAGTAGACAGTGGACAGGTAAATGTACTGCAAGAAAGATGAGAACCAAGTGCGACCAACGAGCTCCCCAGCAGGAGAAGTACTCCAAGGCCATGATCGCATCTCAGGATTTAGGTGAGGGTTACTAAGGTCAAGGTTTATTTATGATGCCTCCTGAATGACTCACCTGTATTAGAATAATTCCTTGTGATCACTGCCAGGCATTTGTTTTATTTCAATTTAGAGCCAGTTAAGTTCCTTGCTTAGATTGCAACCAAGAATCATTCTAGATATTTCTAATTCGACCCTTTCCTTACCCTCTATGTGCTAGGCTTTACAAATCAGCTGAATATACCTCTTATCCTCACTAATTGTTTTCGCCAGGTTAATTTTGACTCAGCAAATTTCCCTCACGTAAACGCAAATAAGAAACTGAAATAAACATGTTCAGGTTTTTTTTCTTTTGGAGTTTCATCGTAAATACATGAAGCATAAATTTTCATAGCTGCTCAGACAGCTGGCAGAGCAAGCACTCCAAGGGTTAAAGTGCCATGTAAAATCCACCTGCCATGCTGCCTATTCAAAGGAATGCATTGAACAAGGCCAGCTGGCAGCAGCTTCCTAACCCTGCGCCAAGCTCCTGAACAAATGCTTTGACTATCAGCGTGGGACCATTCTGAAACATTCAGTTTAACATAAAAGTTCAATTCATTTGTACCCCATGAGTCTGGTTCTGTAGAAAAACATTAACCAAAGCAGACAAGTAGGGGAAGATTCACTAGCCTTGCAGAAAAAATGTAAAGTAACAGTCTTGGTACCATAGATGTATTGTTGCTGTGCTGTCGCAGACCGTGAGGTAATTTGCATTTAAGCCAAACAAATCCTATTCAGACAAACTTAAGATACTCCACACATTCATCTAAAGAGAGGATCTTACCATCATAAAGAAAACATCATTTACAAAGGATTATTGTCAACAGTTAACATCGGGCTGTATTCTCCGTTTGGGAAACTATGTTCTCCCGCCCGAGCTGAATCATTTGTGGTTGACGATAGCTCTGAAAGCACCATCCACAAGTGATTCCCTTTCCCTTGCCATGCGAGTATATGTATGGTGATTATCTCAAGGCATTCCGCTTCGAATCCCACTATTGGGCCACCATTTCGACTAGGTGGCTGGCAGCTGCCCCACAAAATAAATCCTGGCACTCCAATCTGTCCCCCCGCCCCCCCCCCCCCCCCCCCACCCCCACCCCACCCCCAACACCTGCCCCGCTGACAAGTAGAGGCACCCCCCCCACACTTCCACCTCGGGAATTGCTGAGTCAACGCCCCACCACAGTACGTATGCATGAGGGTGACCCCCCCATCAGAGACCTAACACCAGACTGTCCATCAGTCTCCCCTACCAGAGTCTCCCCTACTAGAGAGCCCCACCAGACACCCCCCACATATCAGAGCAACCCCCACACTAGGCCCCCATAACAGAGACCCCGATAGCCGAGACCCCCCAATAACCAGTAACCCCCATAAGAGAGAAGCCCATAACAAAGAACCTTATATCAGAGGCCAACCATATCAGGGAACGTACATATCAGAGACCCCCATAACAGCGAAATCTGCATAACAGAGACCCCGATGACAGAGAACGTTCCATAACAGAGAACTCCCATTATCAGAAAACCCTCCATTCAGATAACCCCCTTAACAGAGAACACCCCATTTCAGAGAACCCCCCCCCCCCCCCCATATAAGAAAACCCCCATATAAGAAAACATCCCATAATAATAGAGATACCCCATAACAGAGACAGCCCCACAATCAGTCACTCCTACCTGGAAGCTAAAGATCAGTCCAGGCAGAAATAACAAATAAATCACTATTTTAATTTACTCCTGCTGCCTCAGACAGATGTCAAGCAGCTGTTAGTTAATAGAAAGCCAAAACCACATCACAAGGCTTTAAACCCCCTCAACTCATTTTGTCAGGGCCACGCTGGCCTTGAAACCATCTCCCATTCATTGACTCTGTCTACACCTCCTGCTGCCTTGGGAAAGTGGGTAGTATAATCAAAGATCCCTCTCACCCGGGTTATTCGCTCTTCCAACCTCTTCTATTAGCCAGGTGATACAAAAGTCTGAGAACATGCACTAACAGGTTCAAAAACAGGGGCACGATTCTCCGACGCCCCACCGGGTCGGAGAATCGCCGGGGGCTGGCGTGAATCCCGCCCCCGCCGTGTCCTGAATTCTCCGCCACCAGAGATTCGGCGGGGCCGGGAATCACGCCGCGCCGGATGGCGGGCACCCCCCCAGCGATTCTCCGGCCCAGATGGGCCGACGTCCCGCTGCTACAATGCCTGTCCCGCCGGCGTGGATTAAACCACCTCTCTTACCGGCGGGACAAGGCGACACGGGCGGGCTCTGGGGCCCTGGGTGGGGGGGGCGATCTGGCCCCGGGGGGTGCCCCCACGGTGGCCTGGCCCGCGATCGGGGCCCACCGATCCGCGGGCGGGCCTGTGCCATGGGGGCACTCTTTTCCTTCCGCCTTCGCCACGGTCTCCACCATGGCGGAGGCGGAAGAGACTCCCTCCACTGCGCATGCGCGGAGATGCCTTGAGCAGCCGCTGACGCTCCCGTGCATGCGCCGCCCGGCAATGTCATTTCCGTGCCAGCTGGCGGGGCACCAAAGGCCTTTCCCGCCAGCTGGCGGGGCGGAAATCAGTCCGGCGGGGGCCTAGCCCCTCAAGGTGAAGGCTCGGCCCCTCAAGATGCGGAGGATTCCGCACCTTTGGGGCGGCGCGATGCCAGACTGATTTGCGCCGTTTTTGGCGCCGGTCGGCGGACATCGCGCCGATTGCGGAGAATCCCGCCCCAGCTTCTTCCCCTCTGTTACCAGACTCCTGAATAACCCTCTTATGAATTGAACTGATCTCTCCACCCATCTTCTCTACTGAGTAGCACTACACTCCGAATGCTTCACCCAATGTCTGTGTCTCTGTATTTACATTGTGTTTTTATCGTTTGGCCTTTGTTTTTTTCATGTATGGAACAATCTGATTGAACTGTACATAGAACTATACTTTTCACTGTACCTTGGTACACATGACAATATATCAAATCGCAATCCAAATGCTTTCACTAATCCACGCCCAAGCAAATTCTGGCTGAGTGCCGGAGCATCACAAACGTGTGGAGAATCCGGTGTCTCGACTGTTAAAAGGGTGCAAATAAGCCATTTTGATCCATTTGCATCCTCCCGCTGGTGTGGGGTGCGAACCTTGGGAGGCGGGGGGGGCATATTGCAAACGGACGAGCACCAATCCCGTTTTTCCCTGACACAAGATTTTTCGTCGCATTGGGAATTCCAATAGTAAATCACACATGATATGCAATTCCTACTCGATTTGTGTTTCCAACTCTGTCCTCAAAGTTCATTAATGCAAAATTACTGGATGATTACTCAATGCATTTGCATTTAAAATGCATATTTGTCCCAACAATGTAATTCACACCTCTTCTCGATGTATCTTTTATTTCTTAACTTGTCATATTGCACCATGAGAGCTTTTGTTACCTATTCTCTCCTGCCCTCCATCCTATCACAGACTTTCCTTCTATTCTTTGTCTCCTCCTCCCTCCTTTCTCTTGTGCAAAATCATTATTAACTTTTTCCAGTTCTGATGAAAGCCCAAAATGTTCACTCAATTCTCTCTCCATAGTTGCTGCCAGACCTACTAATTACTTCCAGTATTTTCTATCTTTATTACCAATTTCCAGCATCGCAGTACTCCTGCTTCTGTACTTTTGTTAATGGGGTGATTGGGTCAGCTATTTTGGCTAGATGGTTCGCGTGTGGTTCAGCATTACGACAACATTACGCGTCTGATTCCGGTTCATGCTGAGGTAGACTTGCGACCTGCCTCCTTGCCCTGTCCCTGAGAGTGGAAAGACACTGGCAAACCACCACTGAGAAAAACTGCCGAAAAAATGGTTCAGGATGAAACATCAGCCGAGAATGAGGACACAGCCTGCCTTCAGGCAGAGCGCACGTGAATGAAATAAATTTGGACCAATAGTCATTCAAGATATCCCCTTTCACAACTCAATTTAAAATAGTCTACCAGATCTATCAAATCATAACCTCCTTCTGCATGATAGGGATTCTATTTGGCCCATTGAGTCTGCACCGACCCTCTGAAAGAGCACTCTACCGAGGTCCACTCCCCCGCCCTCTTCCCGTAACCCCACGTAACCTGCACATCATAGGTTTCATAGATTTCATAGAATTTACAGTGCAGAAGGAGGCCATTCGGCCCATCGAGTCTGCACCAGCTCTTTGAAAGAGCACCCTACCCAAGCCTACATCTCCACCCTATCCCCATAACCCAGTAACCCCACCCAACACTGAGGGCAATTTTGAACACTAAGGGCAATTTAGCGTGGCCAATCTACCTAACCTGCACATCTTTGGGCATGTGGGAGGAAACGGGAGCACCCGGAGGAAACCCACGCACACACGGGGAGAACGTGCAGATTCCGCACAGACAGTGAACCAAGCCGGGAATCGAACCTGGGACCCTGAAGCTGTGAAGCAATTGTGCTAACCACCATTCTACCATGCTGCCCGTGGACACTGAGGGGCAATTTAGCCTGGTCAATCCACCTAAACCTTCACATCTTTGGACTGTGGAGGAAACTCACGCAGACACGGGAGGAAGGTGCAAACTCCACACAGATGGTTACCCAAGGTCAGAATTGGGTCCCTGCTGCTGTGAGGCTACAGTGCTAACCACTGTGACACGTGAAGATGAAATGAAAATGAATACTCAAGCCAGTTAGGATACTAACTGCTAAAATATGGCTATTACATAGTGGGGGCATGATCATTTTTTGCCATTTTGTTAATATGTGTTTGTTTTTAGATCCATTGGATTATGGCCTGTGCTTTACTGAACTTCGGGTTTATCTCAGTACAGGTAATTTTATATTGTGTTTGGCTCTTTATCATTCGCCCAAATTTGCTTATGATTGACTATAACTAAATGCTTAGCCTGAGTTCAAACAGTGCCAATTTGGGATGGGGAATTATCTAGGGTCTCATTGTATTTGAACATGATTGACTTCCTCATCAAAGATTCTTCACAGCTGTAGTAACTCATGCATGTATGTGAATGACTGGTGAGGGAGGATCGGAGCATCATTCAATGGACCATTCCATCAACTGTCTGTCCTGCTCAGTGCAATTTCCCCACTACCACACATTCCAATTGATAACAGTTAAAACTAGTTTCAGCAGCTTCAGAAATTTACAGCAGAACAATTCTTACATGATCGATTAAACCACAGGCAGAATGTTGTAGCTCGGTGAAGCCAATTATAGTTGTCAGATATATATTCAGAATATGAAATGGCTTTCCCCCAGCAATTCTTGTGCATCTCTGTTATACTGAGCTTTAAGTTACTGATGATCTCAACTTTAATTTATTGGGATGGTCATAATTACGGGACCTATACTTACAATTTCTTTATATCAGCAGCAATACCTTCATTCACCCATACTTCAAGACTGCAATGTCCTTAATGCACTAAAAATGAGCTGGAAGGAACAGCCAGGTCTCTACCCTCTAACTCAAAAATCAAGTGTGGGTCTTCATCTTGACTTTCATTGCCTCAGCTGTCTCCTGAAGAGCTGGGAATTTCTGGTCCTTCCCACCAGCGGGATCTTCCAGCCCTGCCGAAGTGAGTGGACTTTTGACTGGCTCGCCACATTGGCTGTGGAGGAACCAGTTGCGGTGCGGCTGGAATATCCCTGCCCAGATTGTATATGAGGAACTCATTTTCCCAACTGTCCATGAGATCATACTTTCCATACTACTCAGGTATCTCTTTATGAGTTGACCATAGAATGATCCTGATCATTTCCATGGAAATTGACCGTGCTGGAGTTCCTTCCCTTAATGAGAAGTGGGGTGTTATAATCCGCTGCCCATTCAATGAGTAAAGGAGGAATTGAGACAATCTTTCCTTAACATAGATTTAGTCACAAAACCCAGAGAACACCGGCACCGCCCCCCCCCCCCCCCCCCCGCCCCCATGGATGGAAACAGTTCATATATATTCTTAAGAATAATGCCTAAACCTTTCCCCAATTCGTAACAACTGTGCTCACTTACAGCTAGAACATATATTCAATTGTAAAGGATCACAACATTAACATAGGGGATCAGGGCACAAATATCATTAAAGTTTGATTTGATATGAAACAGTTTATCCAAACCAGTACCAAATTTGGAATAGATTGGAGGGAGTTCTTCTCCCACCTTTAAGCTACTGCTGTTTAGTACTTTGGCTGCTTAGATTAGATTGGTTTGATGGCTTTCTAATGGAACTTTGGTGAAACAGAAAGATAGCTGGATTGCAATAGTTCTATTGTTGATGATCCATCCTGAAATAAACGGATGTGTGAATTCCCTAAATGGCTATGAATGTCCGTATTTAATTAGCTATTTCCTTGAGACTCGGGACTTTGTGGAACTCAAAATGCTAAAAGATCCCACGATTTTCAGTAGCCATTATAATAGGCTGTTTATATTATTTTAAAATAAAGTATTGCCTGAAAATTCATAATGTACTAGGGCATGACATTACCCAATTCCCAACATTGAATTAACGATTCAAAGTCAATCATGTTCACAAAGCAGAGAATTTTCCAGAATAGTTTCAAAATGTTTTCCATGCATGTGCAGAATATGAGACCTGCATAGAACAAGGAATCATTGAGGCAACTGATATAGAATTCTCCAGTCATCTGTTCAAAGAACAGGCTGTGGTCCCTAGCATGGTTTGTACAACATAAAACAGAATTCAATTACATTTTAAAAGTCATTTTCTTGCCATTGCCTTCTGTTTTAGACAGGGAGATTTTCCACTGTTTGAATTCAAATGCTGAACCTTGCTACTTAAGACCCGGGGTTTTGATTATTTTCAGATATGTGACCAGAAAATTGCATTGGATCAAGAACCGGAGCCTGTACTGTTCTTGCTCACTGTCTGATAGAGCAAGTTCCCAGCGATACACTTTTCGAAACAAAAATTAATTGGAGAGGAAATTCTCTCATCTATACTCAGGCTCCAGATGCTTGCTCTTTGTGCATTAGAAGATGGTCACTATCTATAAAGGCAGAGTGGTGCGAGTGAAGTCTGACTGCAGTATATGATCACAGCAGTGAGATTTACCAGCTCATGTCTGACAAATAGCTAGCTGCAAACCTTTGCTAGCTGCTTTACAAAAATGATGCAGTAAGGGTTGTTTACCTTAATTTGTTGCCACTGGTGAACATTGGTTCATTCCGTTCTCATTGTGTTTTTCATATTCCTTCCTCACTATGAATACCATAGTTAGTATCAGTGGTGTAGAGGGCTCTGGCACCTTCAATTTTAAGCAGGGTTGTAAACTCAATGTGGCCCACCTAACCTTGACATTTAAATCATCTTATCATAGAAACCCTACAGTGCAGAAGGAGGCCATTCGGTCCATGAACCTGCACCGACGTTCCGAAAGAACATCCTATCCAGACACATGCCCTGGGCGGGATTCTCCGCCGGCGGGATGCTCTGTTTTGTCGGCACGTGGAGGTTTCCCGACGGCGTGGGGCTGCCCACAATGGGAAACCACATTGACTAGCCTGCGTAACGGAGAATCCCGCCAGTAGGTCGACGCAGAAATGTGGCGTGGCGGGGGGAGAGTCCAGCCCCCTATCCTTGTAAACCCACCTATCCTTTTGGACACTGGAGGGCAATTTAGCATGACCAATCCACCTACCCTGCCCATCTTTGGACTCTGGGAGCGCCTGGATGAAGCCCTCACAGACAATGGAAAAATGTGTAAACAGCACACAGTCAACCAAGGACTGATATTTGAAAACTGTTGTAAAACTGTGCAGATCTAACAGGCTGGTTCCCCTTCCATTGCTGCACATGAGAGAAAAAACATCCAGTGATTGGATGGGCAACAAAGAGTGGGTAAGTAAGTACTGATGGTAAATATCAGGGCCCAGAAAACGAGGCAGCCGGAGCGGTGGAGTCCACTGGCGGCTAAGTATGTGAGTGACTGGAGACTGTGAGAGAGTGTATGTGGTGGGGTGGGGGAGAAATACTGTGCTGGTAGAGATTGTAGAAGGGGCTGGGGTAAGAGTGATTCACATTAATTCCTTCGATGTGATGATCTGTGTGTGTGACAGGCGGTATACGTTTTGTATTCCCTGCTGGCATCTTTACATGTAATATCCAGCACAGAAACAGACCATTTGGCCGACCCATCTATGTTGGTGTTTATGTTCCACACAAGCCTCCTCCCACCCTTCTTGATCACTATCAGGGTAACCTTCAGCTTCATTCTTACTCATGTGTTATCAACTTCTTTGGATGTATCCATACTAGAATCATAGAATTGTTACAACACATAAGGAGGCCATTCAGTGCATTGTCTTTGCGTCAGTTCACTACAACAGCAACCCCGCTAGTCCCACCCCTCAACCTTTTCCCTGTAGCCCAGTAAAATCTTTTCTCTTCAAATGATTATCCAGTTCCCTTTTAAAACCCATAATTGAATCTCCACCACACACTCCGGCAGTGCGTTCCAGATCCAAACGACTTGTTGCATAAAGAGGTTTTTCCCTCATGTCACCCCTGGTTCTTTTGTTAATCACCTAAAGGTTAATTGACCTTCTGCAAATGGGAACAGTTCCTCTCCATTTGCACTATCCAGGCCCCACATGGTTTTGAACAAATCTCCTCTCAACCATCTCTTCTCCAGGAGAACAGCCTCAGCTTCGCCAATCTACCACATAACTGAAGTCTCTCATTCTCAAAACCATTCTTGTAACTATTTGCTGCACCTTTTCTAAAACCTTCACATCCTTCCCATTGAAGCTGAACCAGTGTTTTATGAAGGTTCATTACTCACTTGCTTTTGTACTCTGCATAAAATGCAGGATTCAGTATAATTCATAAACTGCTTTCTCAACCTGCCCTGCCACCTTCAATGCACATATACACCCAGGACCCTCAGCTGCTGCATTTCCTTTGGAATTGTACACCTCTCCTTGTTCTTCTGACCAAAATGTATCACTTCATACCCAGGTTAAATTTCATCTGCCAAATGTCTGCCCATTTTCACAAGCTGCCTATACCCTCTTGAAATCTCTCATTACCCTCCTCACAGTTCAATACACTGCCAAGTCTTGCGTCATCTTCAGATTTTGAAATTGTGTCCTGGACACCCAGAAAAGCAGTGATCCCTACACATACTTTCCCCCAGTCAGAAATAAGTAAAATTTTCTGTAAATCATGTTTTTAATAGGCTTGAATTAAACAATTAAACTGTTGCATAATGAAATTCCAGCTAGACTAAAGACTAGCATTTCAAAATACCACATGGTTTGAAATAATAATAGTAGATTTAATAATTATATGACTAAGACATTTTCTTAGAGCTCCTGCACCTTAACATTTCTCATTGCAGCACTAGTTGGAATGAGTATTACCTTGATATTTGTCTGCAATCAAATGTTCCTCAGCCATGCAAGACAGCCAAGGTGTGCCAGCAAATATGTTGTGTGCATTGAATGTTTAACATTTTCTCCTGATAATCAATTAGTGTTTATGTTCAAATAAATCAGAAAAATTAATTACCAGAGTCGTAAAAATGTAGTGGTAATATTCGGTCATCATCCCCATGGACATAGCCTGAAAGGAAGAGAAAGGCAGTTAGACGATTAGCAGTGCTGTTGTTGTGCCAGGTAATGCCATACTCTATGTTCCCCTCCCCTTCCTCTCCCCTCCCCTCTCCTATGCCTACTCCTCTCCTGAAAGTGGTGAGCAGTGAAGAGGAGCAGATCCATAGGCCAAGTGGCTGTTCTGTGTGAATTCAGACAGGGAGTGTGAACAAACAATTGAAACTATTGGACGATCACAGCAAGTTCAAGCCTACCTTCACCAGAGATCCAGATATGTACACTCGAAAAGACATTTCAATTGTGGCCGCCCCAAAGAGTTGTGGGCACTTCACCGTTCACTATTTTTAACAAATGTTTGGTCTCTCAGGGAATCGAGGGATCGGCGAAGCAGACGGGAAAGCAGAGTTGAAGCCCAAGATCAACCATGATTATATTGAATGGTACAACAGCCTCGATGGGCTGCCTATCCTACCCCTGCACCTATTTCTTGCAATCTTTCCTCTTCCACACATAAAGATATTGGAGCCAATTGCAATATTCTCACCACCTCAATTTAGATCTGCTAATTCAACATGCATCAGGAATGCTAGAATACTAAAATTACTACAGTGCAAAAGGAGGCCATTCAGCCCATCCAGTCGGCACCGACCCTGTGAAAGAACGCCTTAACTCTGCTGCCTCCCTCATCTAACCTCGTAACCTCATCTAACCTGCACACCCCTGGATACTAAGGAGCACTTGATCATGTCCAATCCACCTAACATGCACATTTGTGGACTATGGGAGGAAACGGAGCACCCAAAGGAAATCCATGCAGGCACAGGGGGAATGTGCAAACTCCACACAGTCACCCAAGGCTGGAATTAAACTTGGGCCGCTAGCATTATGAAGCAACAGTGCTAACCACTGTGCCACTGTGCCGCCCCTTTCAGTCCAACAATATTACAGCAGAAAATGAGGCAACTTCAACTCATTCAAACTGTAACGTGCCTGTTCTTCATTTCGTGGTCTGCTTATAAGTCACAATTTCCCATATTCTCTTTCTTTTCAGATACTTCCTTCCCAATTCCCTTTGAAATTTTGTTTGGGCCTCTTCAGCATCGACTATTGTATCCTAGTATAATAAATAAATGGTTCTGCAAAGAGGAAGTATGAAAAGAGACAGCTACCCAATATAAAAAGAAATGCTAAAGTCTTCTGTATGCAAAGGTTGATAAAAGGACTAGGGCCAATTGCATACAAATAGTGACTTACGCATGGAGGTAGAAGGCATAGCTGAAGTCTGAAATGAATACTTTGCATCTGTTTTTACTGAAGAAGTAGATGCTATCCAGGCCATGGTAAAAGAGAAGGTAATTTTGACACTCTAAGGTGTAAATTGACAAGAGGTATTAGATTGGCAGACTGCACTTAAATTTTGGAAGGCACCATGACCAAATGAGATGCATCCAAGGATACTAAAGGAAGCGAGAGTGGAGATTGCAGAGGCACTGGTCAAAATCTTTCTTAGACTCAGGGGACTGTTGAATTGCAAATGTTACCCCCAGGTTCAAAAAGACTGTTCAATTTAACGTTGGTACTTTTTATTAATTTATGGGTGTCATGGGGTAGGCCAGCATTTATTGCCCATCGCTAGTTGCCCTTCAGAAGATGGCAGTGAGCTGCCTTCTTGAACTGCGACAGTCTCTGAGGTGTAGGTACACCCACTGTGCTGTTATGGAGAGAGCTGCAAGATTTTTACCCAGCAACAGTGAAGGAACAGCGATATATTTCCAAATCAGGATGGTGAGTGAGGTGGTGTCCTCAGGTTCTTCTGGATTGTAGTTGTCGTGGGTTTTGAAGGTGCTGTCTAAGGAACCTTGGCTAGTCACTGCAGTGCATCTTGTGTCTGATACACATGGCTTCTACTCTTTCTTGGTGGAAGAATTGAATGTGGAAGAGTTAGCAACAATGCGGGCTGCTTTGTCCTGGATGGTGTTGAGCTTCGTGAGTGTTATTGGAGCTGCACTCATCCAAGCAAGTGACGAGTACTCCATTACACTCCTGACTTGTGCCTTCCAGATCATGGACAGACTTTGGGGAGTCAGGAGGTGATTTACACAGCACAGATTTCCTAGCCTTTGACCGGATTTAGTAGCCACAGTATTTGTATGACTAGTCCAATTCAGTTTCTGGACAACGGTAACCCCAAGATGTAGATAGTGGGATCTTCAACAATGGTAATGCCCTTGAATGTCAAGGTAAATGGTTGAATCCTCTCTTGTTGGAGATGGCCATTGCCTGGCACCGAATGTTATCTGCCACTTGTCAGCTCAAGCCTGGATATTGTCCAGGTCTTTCTGCATTTGGACATGTATTACTTCAGTATCTGAGGAGTCATGAATGGTACTGAATCTTGTGCAGTCATCAGGTACATCCTTATGATGGTAGGAATGTAATTGATGAAGTAGCTGAAGATGATTGAGCTGAGGACACTCCCCTGAGGAATTCCTGCAGTGATGTCCTGGCGCTGAGGTGATTGACCTCCAACCACCACGACCACCTTCCTTTGTTCCAGGTAGCCAAACAGCGGAGAATTTTCCCCCTGATTCCCATTGACTCCAGTTTTGCTAGGGTTCCTTGAAGCCATACTTGGTCAAATAATAATAATATTGATTATTGTCACAAGTAGGCTTACATTAACACTGCAATTAAGTTAATGTGAAAATCCCCTAGTCGCCATACTTCGGCACATGTTCAGGTACACTGAAGGAGAATTCAGAATGTCTAAATTACCTAAAAGCACGTCTTTCGGGATTTGTGGCAGGAAGCCAGAGCACCCAGAGGAAACCCACGCAGACATGGGGAGAATGGCAGACTCCGTAGTGGACAGTGACCCAAGCCGGGAATCGAACCTGGGACCCTGGCACTGTGAAGCATCAGCGCTAACCATTGTGCTACCGTGCCACCACTGCCTTGATGTCAAGGGCAGTCACTCTCACTTCTGGCATTCTGCTGCTTTGTCCATGTTTGAACCAAAGGCTGTAACAAGGTTAGCAGCTGAGTGCCCCTTGCGGAACTCAGACTGAGTGTCCATCAGCAGGTCATTGCTGAGAAGGCGTTGCTTGGTAGAGCTGTTGATGACTCCTTCCATCACTTTGCTGATTGAGCGTAGACTAATGGGGTGGTAATTGGACCGGCTGGATATTTCCTGTTTTTTGTGTGCATGACATTCCTTGGCAATTTTGCAAATTGCCAAGCAGACACCAGTGTTGTAGATGCACTTGAACAGCTTGGCTCGGGCCGTGGCATGTTCTGGAGCACAAGTCTTCAGTACTATTGGCAGAATATTGTCAGGGGACCCATAGTATTTGCAGTATCCAGTGCCTTTAGCCGGTCCTTGCTATTACGTGGAGTGAATCAAATTGGCTGAATACTGACATCTGTGATGTTGGAGACCTCCAGAGGAGACCGAGATGATTCATCCACTCGGCACTTCTGGCTGAAAATGTTAGCGAATGCTTCAGCCTTATCTGTTGTACTGATGTGCTGGACTCCTGAGGATGAGGATACTTGTGGATCCTCCTCCTCAAAGAGTTGTTTAATTGTCTACCACCATTCATGGCTGGATGGAAGTGTTTAGATTTTATCCCTTGGTTGTGGAATCGCTTAGCTCTGCTTATTACCTGCTGCTTATGCTGTTTGGTACACAAGTAGTCCTGTGTTGTAACTTCACATGATTGTCACTTGTTTTTTCGGTATGCCTAGTGTTGCTTCTGGCATGGACCCCTGCACTCTTCATTGAACCAAGGTTGGTCCTCTGGCTTGGTGGCAATGGTAAAGTGGGAGATATACAAGGCCATAAGGTTGAAGATTGTGGTTAAATATAATTCTACTGCTTCTGATGGCCCACAGTGCCTATGGATGCCCAGTCTTGAGCTGCTATATCTATTCAAAGTCCATCACAATTAGCACAGTGGTAGTGCCACGCAACAAGATAATGGTATCCTCAATGTGAAGACGGGACATTGTCTCCACAAGGACTGTGCGGTGGTCACTTCTACCGATGCTGTCATGGACAGATTCATCTGCAGTAGGCAGGTAGGTCAGGATGAGGTCAAGTATGTTTTTCCCTCTTGTTGATTCCCTCACCACCTGCCACAGTCCCAATCTAGCAGTTATGTCCTTAAGAACCTGGCCAACTTGATCTGTGATGGTAATACCCAGCCAAACTTGGTGATGGACATTGAAGTCTCCCACTCAAAGTACATTCTGTACCCTTGTCACCCTCAGTGCTTCCTCTGCCAACCTCAGTCCATCCTCTGCTACCCTCCGTTCTTCCTCCCAGTGGTGCTCAACATGGAGGAGTACTGATTCATCAGCTGAAAAGGGGGTGGTACAGGGTAATCAGCAGGAGGTTTCCTTGCTTATGTTTGACCTGGTGCCATGAGATTTAATGGGGTCCAAAGTTGATGTTGAGGATTCATAGAGCAACTCCCTCCCAGTATACCACTGTGGCACTACCTGTTGTTTGGGCTAGTGGAAGATTTGTAGTGAGCTTCCCCAGAGGTTAATGTTGGGTCCTTTGCTTTTCCTGATATATACGTTCATGACTTAGACCTTGGGCACAATTTCAAAATGCTGGGATGATACTAAACTTGGAAGCATTGTAAACATTGTAAAAGTGTAGAGCTTCAAAAGAATAAAGGCAAGCTAGTGGAATGGACTGACAGATGGCAGATGAAGCTCAATGCAGAAATTGTGAAGTGATTCATTTTGGTGGAAAGAACATGGAGAGACAATTAAAATAAGGCATACAACTCTAAAGAGGGTGCAGGGGCAGAGGGACCTGAGAGTATATGTGCATAAGTCACTGAGGGTGACAGGACAGGCTGAGACATTGGTAAGTAAAGCACAGGGTATCCTGAGCTTGACCAATAGGGGCATAACATACAAGAACAAGAAAATTATGTCAAATTTGTTAAAGACACAAGTTCAATCTCAGCTGGAGAACTGTGTCCAGTTCTGGTGCCACACTTTAAGAAGGATTTGAAAGTATTTGATTTGGAGGATTGGGTGGCTCGGTGGCGCAGTGGTTAGCACTGCTGTGTCATAGCGCCAGGGACCCGCGTTCATTTCCGGCCTTGGGTGACTGTGTGGAGTTTGCACATTATCCCCTTGTCTGCGTGGGTTTTCTCCGGGTGCTCCGGTTTCCTCCTACAGTCCAAAGCTATGCAGATTAGCTGGATTGGCCATGATAAATTGTCCCTTAGTATCCAAAGATGTGCAGGTTAGGTGGGGTTTTGGAGTTACAAGGTTAGGCCGGGACAGTGCTTCAACTGCTTCAACAGTGTTTTTGTTGCTTTAACTAATAAACTAGGTGCCAAAAGTGCCAAACAGGCAGCTTTTCCTGAATATCCAGAAAGAACTGGGTAGAAAAGGTTCTGAATGTGGAGGGGAATGGAAAGAGTAACGACCATTATGAAAGATCGACGAGATGAAAACAACCTATTGAGCATCCCAAAAATGTGAATCTGTTGCCAGTTATGTCGACCTGGATCTTTGGTATTCAAGGTATTGCACCCTGCCAGTTTTCTAAATTGAACAATGGCACAAAGCTGCAAGGACAGTGAATGGAACTCACTTGTTTCAGGATCTGAGCAGCCATTGTGTAGCTGCAGTCAAATATAATACGAAATTCCCTGCCTCGTTTCATCTCCTTTAAGAGAGGCCTGGCATCAGTCGAGTCGATGGGAAGTTGCCGAATCTTGAGCCGGATATTGTACCTGGAGGGAGCTGTTATCAGCTCCTGCAGACGTATGAGACCTTCAATTACAAAGCAGAAAAGCTATTTCTGATGTGCAGTATGTCCTGTCAAACTAAGTACACAATTTGCACTGCCCTCCCCCTCTCTCCAATTTATCTCCTTTCTTGCCAGTATTGTGTGTGTGTGTGTGTGGGGGGGGGGGGGGCAATTGAACCATGCAAATCTCAAACAGCAACCCCATGATAAAAGCCAAATTACAAAATTCAATCAATTTACAGCAAATTACATTTTGAACAATCATTTAGTGCTTTAAAAAAAAAGTCCCCAATTTCCTCCGTATTTCCAAAAGCAAAATATTTAGTTAATATGGCTATCTTGACAGTGGTATGGCTTATCAACTTAAAGGATTAATCCTTCAGGAAAAAAAATAGAAACGCACTCTTCAAATTCTCAAGCATGGTGCCTTGCTTCTTTTGCTTCAGTTTACAGGGAGGTTGCTGTTCGCTGTGAATAAAATAATTGAATATATGAAGCACTCATTGATGTTCGAATTGCAGGAGGGAGTCCTTCAGAATGAATTCTGACACGCTTCAAACACTGTGACTAAGGTCAATAAATAGGTTAAGCACTTGGTACCTTGGAAGATTGCATTCTGTTCTGTTTTTGCCTATTTCCTTTTAATCTGTTGCTTTTGTCTCAGTGGTTGAGGAACAGCCATGAACTTAGCCAGTAGGCCTCCATTCTATTCAGCGCTGCATGGTGGGAACAATTGGCTGTTCAATGCCCGGAGCAATGATATGCCAGGACATGAGGCAGCCTCAGAACACAAGGAAACAAAACTCCCCAGGGTTTCAAACATTTCTGATCAATGTTGCATCCATTACCAATCAGATAAGTTACGTTTTGGAATATTTCACATTCTAATTCTGACAGTGTTCATTTACTCAAAATAAAAGTTTTACAAAATGAAAAACTTTAACTGGGCATAGCAAGGCTCAGTACATCAGGATTCTCCACATGTGATATTTACGGGCACCCACTTAAATGTGCGCATGTGATGATGTATAGAGGAAGAACAGACATGGAGTAATTTGTTTAAACTCTTCAAAGGGGTTTGGAGAGAAATTTTTCATATTTCTTTTCTTATTTGTCCTTGCTTCTTTATCTGTTTTTTTGCCTCTCCCAGGAGATTGATGAGTTATTAAAAATTATTTCACAGAATGTGATGTCACTGGCTAAGCCAGCATTTATCACCTATCCCTAATTCTCCTTGAGTAAAGGGATGCCCAATTCTGATACTTCATGTAGCACATTATTATACATCCATTTGTGCCATTGACCAACTTGAGAATGACAATGGCTGAGAAGTAAGTGGAAGGCCATCTGTTGCCGTATGTCTGGGAATAATGTATGTTGGGGAAAATAAGCCTGTGATAGGTACAAAAGTCTTGACAAAATATTCTAAGGATGATAAGCTATTTGGAGAATCCCAAGTGAATACAAGCATGTCACTGACATCTCCAGACATGTCTACATATTCTTATAGGTGTTAGCCATGCAAAAATGTGCACTTATATAGTTCATTTAATATAACAATGGATCTGCATAATGGTTCTCCTTCAAAGTCAAATAGATGGCAAGTGGTTGTGTAAGAGTTAGGAGAAATGGCCAAAAACATATTGATCAATGGATTTTGAGAAGGCTTTGGAATGAAGTTATAAGGTGAACGAGTTTGAAGGTAATGGGTTCTAAATCACATGGTACAAACACACTGAAGGCTCTTCCACCAATTATATAGAAAGAGGAACATGGAAATGGGGAAGGATACACAGGAGGCCAGATGACAGATATCATGGGTAAAATTTAAAGGCTGGAATAGGTTTTAGAGATAAATTGGGATTAAGCTCATGAGAGGATTTGTCAATCAGCATGAGAATGTTTAAACCAATGCATTAGGAATGGGAATCTAGTGGGTGTCAGTGAGCAGCACTTTGTGGAGCAAGTGTGTGGGCAGCAAGATTTGGGATGAATTAGACGTGGTGTCATAGGGAGTTTGGAAAGCCAGCAAGTAGTGAATTGGAAAAGTAGACTCTGGAAGATAACAAAATCTTGGGGATGGGGTTTTACTGGTAAAAGTAATAATAATATTTGTTAGTGTCACAAGTGATGGCAAATGCGGCTGATATTACAGAGGAGGAAGCATGGTGTTGTGACACAATGGCATGGGAATCGGCAAAGGTGCAGCATTTGTGTGGGAAGTTGCTTAAGTAGCTTTAGCTTCCCAGTGCTTAGTTGAGAGAAGACCCGATTCATCCACATTTCTATGTCCACACACAGTGACTGTATGTAAGGAAATGCAGCAGGTAGTCGGTGCCTGCTATATCCATGAATGGCAATCAGATACCTGCTCAGATAAGCTATTTGATTTTGTGTTGGCTGAGGTAAGAATGCTGGTAATGATACCAGGAAATCTCCCTGGGTGGGATTTTCCATCGGCGGGATCATCCGCTTCGCGTCAATGCACTCACACCGCAGATTTCCTGAAGGCGAGTGGATGGCCACAATGGGAAACCCCATTGGCCGCCTGCCGGGACAGAAGATCCTCCTGCCGGCGGGGGTGCACCGTGCCAGATAACAGGTCTGGTGGGACGGAGAATCCAGCTCCTTGTTCTTTGAATAGGGTCATTGAATCTCTCCAATGAATCTCGTGGGTGTGACCCAAGGTTAACTTTTCCAAAAAGTAACATCATGGCTGAGAGTGCAGATGTTCCACCTGCCAATAGGAATTTCCCATTGTGGCCACCCCAGGCCACCGGGAAACCTATGGGCGTGGGTCGCTGCCAACACAATGGAGAATCCTGCAGGTGGAGATCTCGGCACCACAGATTCGGAAGCATCTCTCGGCCTGAGAGAGGATGAGAAGGAGATTGGTCAGAATGGTATCAGGGATGTGGGATGTGTTACCTGGAGAGATTAAAGAAACTATATATTTTCTTGATGATCAGAGAGACTAAGGGAAGCTTGATAGAGATTCCAAAATCCTGATCGGTATTAATAGGGGTAAATAAGGGTAAACAGTTTCCAATGGCAGGAGGGTTGGTAACCAGAAGACAGGGGTTTAAGATGATTGGCAAAAAGGGTAAAACAGTGCAGTGAGTTGCAATGATCCGTAATCCACTGCTAGAAAGGGTGGAGGAAGCAAATTTAACATGAGCTTCAGGGAATAAGTGCTTGAAGGGGGGTATTGTGGAGCACTATGGAGAGAGTTGCTGGGAGGGATTCATTTGATTGCAAGCATGATGGGTCCAAGACTTTCTCCTGTGCTGCATTATTTTCTAGATGTATGATGATTCAAAGCCCCCTCTCCATCTCACACACTCATCTCTCCATGTACTCATAAATACAGCTCTTCACTTACCTGTACTATCGTCGTAAACCACAGTTGCTGTCCTCCATTTCAGAAACTGCACAAGGTCCAGAATAGCATGGCTGAGAGAGGAATAGTTAGGATAAAAGTTGGTATAGAAAGAGTCTCTGTTGTCCATGGGATGGTGTTTCCATCGGATTTGAATATGAGGAACTTCCAACGCGTTGCAGATAGATTGAACAGCATTAGACGAGGAGCTGTGAGAAGGCCCAAATATTGCAACCACTCCTAATGAGAGCTGATCACAGGCTGAATAGAAAAGAAGCAGAGCCATCAACAGTGACCAGCATGTGTCTCAAAGAGTAACACCACCTTAGAACCTTTTACAACATCATTTACAAAGAATTCTCCTCAGAAACTGACCATTTCTGTTGACTTTACCATTGAGGGAATTTTCTTGGGGGATGCAATGACTGTATGAGGAGAGATAAGTTAATATACAGTTTGATATTTTGACTATATTCTTCTGTTGTCTTTTAAAGCTGCTGACCCATCTCCTAAATAAATATTCTTCATGAGTGCAGCTGGGCTGTGTTTGTTGGTAGGCTGAGACCAGCCTTGTGTTCATCTGATTTTGTAAATGGATTGTGAAGATCAATTCTGGTTTGTATTTATCGTGAAATTGTAAATGGCTATCCCTGTAACATTGCCTCATTAACTGATTACCTGGAGTAGAAAGTTGGATTTAAGGCAGCTGGTCATATTAATATCACCCAGGCTGAAATGAAAATATGCTAAACTCAGACTAAATCAGATTGCCGTTCTGGGCGGGATTAGCGGGGTCATTCCCATGTCTTGTTTTCGTTCCCTGCCCCGCCAAGCCTTCATTTCCTGCACCAAGGAGCTCCAACCAGGGTAGCTTCTCAGTGTAGGAAGCGATCGGGGCACCATTTTAAAATGTCACCCTGATCTCACGATACCCCGATGCAACCCGCGGGCTCCCCAATGCCCAACACACCTGTCAGGGGGTCCTCGGGCCATCTGCATCCCACCACATACTGTCAGGGCACCCCTGGGTCCAATCCCCAGCACAGGCACAATGCCAGCTTGTCACTGCTAGACTGTCAACATGGCAGTACCCTTGCCAATCTGGCAGTGCCACCTGGGCACCCTGGCAGTGCCAGGATGACAGGTGGATTGGCCAGGGTGCTCGGTTGGCACTGCCAGGGTGATGGTCTGGCAGTGCCAAAGTACCGGGATGGCAGCAGAAGTGCCAGGGTGCCAACCCCTCCTGAGGTTGACCCGGAAGATTTATGCGAAGACTGTGTATGTCATATCACAACCTTCCGGCTCCCTACTTGTTATCACAGAGCAGCCTATTGAGAGGCTGAAAGTATTTAATTAGAGATGAATCTAGCCATTATTGTGATGGTAAATATGAGACTGACGACTCCAATGTAATTTAAATACCCCCCCCCACGACATCCAGCCCCCCCCTCCATAAAAGCACACAAACAAATGAAGGGTGCGATCCAAACTAATGTGCGATGTGGCTGGTAGATGCCGGGAGAGGTCCACCCCTGGCTTCCCGATAGCCGTTACGCCTCGTGAAATCTGGTTAGATTTTGTGAGATGTCACAATCTGGATCCCACCCACAATGGACGAGATCCTGCCTCGCAGAGTGAAGTTGGCTAAGAAGCTGACTGACCTCTACCTTCTCGGGATCGAACGACCACCCACCTGGTTCCACCTGGTTCCTATTTGCAGTGACTACGACCGAACAGGACCCAGCTAGAGTCTCCTCATCGAGGCTGGTAGATGCCAGATTGTGACATCTTGCAAGATCTAACCAGATATCACGAGGCGTAAAGGCAGTCGAGAAGTCCGAGGTAGGCCTCTCCCGGCATCTAACAGCTGCGTCGCACCCCAGTTAGGATTGCTCCCTTCATTCCTTTGTGTGCTATTTTGACTCCAATTACATTGGAGTCGGCAGTCTTATATTTAACAACACAATAATGGCTAGACTCATCTCTAATTAAATACTTTCTACCTCTCAATAGGCTGTTCTCTGATAAGTAGGGAGCTGGAAGGTGGCGATTTGACATATCCAGTCTTCCCATGAATCTTCATCTCAAACTCGAAACTGAGTTTTGTGTTTTTGTCTGGATAGTATTAACTCAATCGTAAGTTCTCTAATTTATTCCGTTCTGGTATCCCCAGGTCACATGTTCCTGTGACTCTGGTTCTCAATTGACCACACTAGAGCACAGGTCTTCCTTCTCCAGAGACTTTGGGCTGGATTTCCCATCAGGAGAACTTTCGGAACATGACCTTGTACCACATCAGAAGTGGAGCCTGATACAATTTGTTGATGCCAAGGCCATTAATGGCCAGAGGGCACAATGACTTTAAGATTAAGGATGGCGGGCAGGCTCCTGAGACTGAAGGTTCAATAGGAGGCCTCCTCATCGTATCTCCTCCTGTTCCCCCCCCCCCCAACCCACCACCACCAACCCACCCCGCAACCCTACCACCATCCATATAGGGGACAGTAACAGCGGCCCCACCAAAGTGGGAACTGCTGGTGGATGTAGGAGAGGATACCTACAGCTTGAGGTGTTCTCTAAGGACTTTTTAAAAATAGAAAGCACAGTTGCTAGGCCATTCCCAAAGATGATGAAATCCTTGCACAGGGCGGCCTGTGGCCGCAGCTGAGGCCATCATGGCATAGAGGCTGCAGGTGAAGAGAGGTTTGCAAAGTCTTTTGGAGTGTTGGTTTCCTGGCCTGCAGTCAGGAGGCTGCTCCCTTGCACTGTCATGTTTCAGCCATCATGGGAAATGTGGCTACCAACTGAAAATGAACAGACCCCTGAGTTATATTTATTAACTATCCTCCACATGCAGGTGGGAAGTACTTTGCCCAGCTCTGCAAACCCGACATTTAACAAAGGCCATCTGCAGCCTTTCTGAAAATAGTATGGGGGTGGATCTGTGCCGACAGCATATGATTCTGTGCCCACCTGCTCCTGTCCGGCCCCGTTGTGTTCTGAAAATCCAGTCCCTTGACTTTACTGAGCACAGTGACATTGAAGTCAAAATGGCGTGGAGTTAAATCTACATCCTGTCACTCTTTGTCTCCATGCATTGATGTCCCGTGTACTTCTACTCCAGCTAATTTCAAATTAATTTCAATCTTGTTAGTGGCTGAGAATGTGAATTGTAACTTTTATATGTCATCAATGCAATCTGATAGTCATCTTGAAGGATAAGTGAGCTTTTACCAAGAAGTCATGGGTAGTTGATGACTGGACATTTTTTGTTGCCAGCACATATTACACACAAGGTAATAGAGCAGTTGAAATGAAAAGCTTCAGTACAATGACCAATGTCAATAAGCTGAGGAAGGAAAACATGTCAGTCAGGAGACCACCGACTGCTTCTGTTCGACGGTCTCTTTTGTGAAGACTTCAGCTCAGATTTTCGACAGGAGACCCTCTCCCGGAAATCCCAGAAATGGTTGGAAATCCGAAGACCTGACCTCAAATGTGGCTTATTCCATTTTCACAGGGGCCGGTGAAGGTTCCTGCATACATTGTTTCCGGAGGCATCTGGCCATTTAAGACCCTGATTTGCGCTCCTGGGTTGGGTGCACAGAGATAGAGAAATCTCAGCTCTGCAAACCCGACCTTAAACAAAGTTGAATTTTAATTCGAGAGCGGGAGTAGAGTTGGGTTGGGCAGAAGACCTGACTGTGCTGCAGCACTGTTTTAATTACATTTTTAAAAAACCAACACAGCCCTGGAGCCCTCAACCAACATCCCCCTCAATGCACTCCTGATGCCAATCTATGTCATAACATGCCCCCACCCCCACCCATCCCCATGACCCCTCGTACTCCCTTTGCCAACCCATAACACCCTACCCAGACAGCCTAAGATTCTCGTCTAGCCCCCACTGTGCTTTGAAAATCAAGTCCCTGCCTCTCAATACCCCTGTGTCCATCATTTACCATCCTTTAACTTTACCCTCTCCATGCTTATTCACCTAGTAATCTGTGACAGTCCTTTGACAGCTTGACAGTTCCTTGACAGCTTGACAGGTCTTTGAAAGCTTGACAGTTTTAAAAGTGCATGCACTTTTTACACACAATCATGTTAGTTTTAAAAAATTTCAAAGTGTGCATTACCTCCCCGAAAGTGTGTCTTCCCTTTGGATAGCCAGGGTACCCCTTTCAAGAGCTAAGGTACCTCTTTGAATATATTCCTTTAGCACCTTTATTAGAGATTAGGCACCCTTTGGGGGAGTAAAATAAATGTGCATTAAGATGTCTATAAACTAACTGGAACTTTAAAGATGTCAAAGAACTGCCAAAACTGTCAAGGAACTGCCAGTGAACACCTGTTGGCATGGGTGGGAGGAAGGGAGAACATGGCACCAGATTGTGGTTGTGGTGGACATAGGTATATGAGGGGCATGGGATGGGGAGAAGGGCATTGTTGACATAAGAGATATGAGGGACCTTGGAGTTGTGTCAGAGACATGAGGTGGCATAGTGGAGTGTGGATGGGTCATGGGGAGTATGTGTGGGGTGAGGGGTAAAATTTGGAAGGCTGGTTTTGTTTTAATCTTTTCTATTTAATTCAACACAACACTTCCACCCAGCAGCCCATGCACCTGGCATCCTTCACAGCCCTCCCACAAAGAAAATCTGGCCTGCAGGTGGCCATTTTGAAAGGTCACGGTTGCAAAACCAGGAATTCTCCCATCTCTGCGCAGCAAGCGAAAATCTGGATCTTCATTTGAAGGTGAAATCTACTGCAATTCTCCCCTGCAGCTGATCGTGCCAAAGTGAAGAGAGCAGAACACTGAGATGCCATCAAATCCAACAAGTGCAGCAAGTGGCGTCCTTTGGATGAGAGATTTACCTTTCCTGGATGCTTCAAAGCTATCATAGATGTTTATTCTTTGAATGTCGTATGTCAGGGTGGTGTTGGGAAGCAGTGTCCTGTTCCTGTTGATGTTGTTGACCGCAAATTTGAAGGCTAGCTCCTCTGCTCCCACCGTGCCACCTTCCACTAATTCAAAGATCCCTCCTGCGACAGAAAAACAAAACAACAGTCACCACAGTGTGTGTGCATCTCAAGGAATTGATGGGAAGGAGGAAATAGATTTCCTCTAATCATCATGG
This sequence comes from Scyliorhinus torazame, assembly GCF_047496885.1. NCBI lineage: Eukaryota > Metazoa > Chordata > Chondrichthyes > Carcharhiniformes > Scyliorhinidae > Scyliorhinus > Scyliorhinus torazame. The sequence continues at coordinate 194,267,857 of NC_092707.1, read as the reverse complement.
TATAGGCAATGGAACTATTTTCGCTGACCATTATTTAAAGTTGGAAAACTTGAAAGTGTAAACAGAGATAACCTTCCCACCATTTTTTATGCTGGCAAGCAATGACTAAAAAGAATCAGCACACTGTCTGTTCACTTCAGTGAGACCTGAGATCAAATGCATCCATGCCTGACGCAGGAGGGAAGTATAGATCTCTTCTTCCCTCTGACTGATGAAGAGACTGACGGCAATTAGGTATGGTATGATCCCCTTCGGCGTTGTAATTTCATTTACTCGAATCCACAAGGAGGGTTGAAAACAGCCACAGTGCTACAGTGTGGGACATTTTAGGGCTTGGGTAGGATGGAGCATCATTTCATATTCAACAGTGTTACACCTAAAATGGCTGGGAATACTTGACACTGAGACTTTGACACCTATTTTTGTTAGGCATGGGTGTTAAAGTTTAGAGACCAAGGCAGCTGGATGGAGTTAAGATACAGACCAACAATAATCTATTGGGCAGCACAGTGGCGCAGTGGTTAGCACTTCTACCTCACGGCATCGAGGTCCCAGGTTCGATCCCGGCCCTGGATCACCGTCCGTGTGGAGTTTGCACATTCTTCCCGTGTTTGCGTGGGTTTCACCCCCACAACCCAAAGATGTGCAGGTTAGGTGGATTGACCACGCTAAATTGCCCCTTAATTTGAAAAAAAATGAATTGGGTACTCTAAATTTAAAAAAAAAATGATCTCACTTAACAGCAGAATAGGTTTGAGAAACTGAACAGCTGATTCCTGTTCCCGATGTTCTTAAAGTGTGTTCCATTCCTAAAACTGACACCACTTACTTAAATGAGTATGAGAATTGTATGGTGTGAAGGGTCAAACCTGAACTATTACATTTTCTGGCCTCTCTGCAGTTCTTGACTGACCAGCTGTGGGTTTGATGCATTTTGTATTTTTGTTTTTGAAGGTACAATGTACTTGGTTAGATTAAACAAACAGTTGTTCAAAATCACTGGAGGGGAATTATATCCCATCACAGCTGGGAAGGGGCTGGAGTGGGGCAGGGGGGTGGGGGGGGTTAGTAGAGGGGGGGCGGGCGGGCTAACAACAATAAAATGGGAAACCTAACCACAATCTGCTTCTGGCTAACTCACATCAGAAGATGACGGAGGTGAGTCAGAAATGGTGTGGGCTGGCACCAATCAGCTTTCAGGGGGCAGGTTAGTCAGCAAAATATTTGAAAGAGGCTACATGCCTCCATTTAAACAATTTGGCCTTATTTAACACTGGGAGACCTTGATTTCCCGCCCTCAGGAAGCAGGCAAAATACAATGTCAAGGGCCAAATTTATCAGCCTGCATGGGAGAGGGTTTTTCCCTCGCCACCCAGCAAACCCATTTACCCTCTCCCCCAGCACACCACTGTGATCGACTGTAGCTCCTGGAAAATCAGGGCCTGAATTCTCCGAGCCCATACCAGATACTCACAAGCGGCCAAAAACGCGCGAGTGCGGCTCCCAAGCTGCAATTCTCCGAGCCCCCAGCGATATTGCGTTGTTCAAACGTGGTTTGAAACATGTTTTGACGTGCTGATTGACGCTGCGGCCAGAGGAGGTAGGGGTCGGCGTGGGGGGGGGACCCCCGGGACGGCGAGACGGCATGGCCGTGGCTGCGAGGGGGGTGGGGGGCACAGAAGCTGCGGCCCAACATGGCAGGGCGGAGACGACGCCACGGATGCCATGGACACGCAGGTGGGCACCCACCCCGGCCGCTGGCTCAGCCCATGCTTCCTAGCCATCTGTATATGTGCCAGACCCACCCCGCCATGCAGCCAGCGAAACTCACCCGGTGGGTACATCCAGGGCTGCACCCATGGCAGACCCTGATGAGGGCAGTGCCACCAGACGGTGGTCCTGACAGGAGGGACGGGCGACAGGTGTCAGGGTACCGAGGGGGCAGGCGGCGATGGGCACGTGCTGGCAACCGGGCCGACCATGTAGCCCATGGCACCTGGCTGTGGAGGGGTGTAAGCCCACTGATGAAACTTCGTCAAGCTCCACCCCTGCAGATCATAATGTTTGGGCATCTGCCAGCGATGTTGGCCATGGTCCCGGGGGCTGCTGCCCTGCATGAAGCCCTGTAGGAGCTGGAGCGTGACGGGGAGGCGGCGGAGGCTGCAGCAGAGGGGCGTGCCGCAGTGGGGCAGCTGGCAGCCTCTCAGGCTGGAAGGCCATCCGCCCGACAGGCGCAGGTGGAGGTCCACGGCGACTGGGAGCCACGGGATGAGGAAACCGAGGAGGAGGAGGAGGGGGAGGAGTAGTGGAAGGAGGAGGGGTAGAAGGAGGGGGAAGTGGTGCCACGGCTATGGAGGCACCCGATGAGGCCTTGTGTATACCGGCGCCGCATGTCGCACCAGGACTTCACGGACAGGGCGTGCAGGAGGAGACTCCGCATGAGCCGGGAGACCGTCGCCCACATCTGCCACCTGATGGCACACCTGGCACTGCGTGGGACTCAGGGAGCACACCCCTCCTGGTGGCCATCAAGTGACGGTCGCCATGAACGCTTTTGCCACGGGGTCATTCCAGTCGCCGAGTGGGGACTTGTCCGGCATTTCCCAGGCATCGGTGCACCAGTGCATCCGTGCTGTGACAGATGCCCTGTATGACATCATGGACCGGTATATCCAGTTCACTGTAGACCACGCACACCCGGATGCCCGGGCTGCGGGATTCGCCATGATACCCATGGTCCAGGGGCGATCGATGTGGTGCACACCGCCATGCGGCCACCATTGGATAACAGGGCGATGTTCATGAACAGGAAGGGGTCCTACTCCATGAATGTAGAGGTGGTCTGTGATCACCGGAAGAAGATCCTGCACATCTGCCCCCGGTACCCGGGCAGTGTACATGATGCCTTCATATTGGCCCAATCGTTCATCCCCGGCATGTTCGAGGGACACCCCCCACCCCGCAACCCGGCTGTGGGGCTGGGGTTGCTGGGCGACAGGGATTACCCGTTGCAGTCGTGGCTGATGACGCCTATACGGAGGCCACAGGCTGACGCGGAGCATCGTTACAACGATGCCCATTTTGCGACCAGGGGGGTGGTCGAGAGGTGCTTTGGGCTGCTGAAGATGCGCTTCAGGTGCCTGGACCGCTCTGTGGGGGGGGCCTCCAGTGCCCGTCGGATAGGGTCGGCCGCATCATTGTGGTCTGCTGCATCCTGCACAATGTAGCCCAGCAGAGGGGCAATGTGCTGGAGGAGGAGGGGGAGGGGTTGGACCAGGACAAAGGGCACTCCTCTCTAGATGAGGGGGGGGGGACAATGGATGGGACATGGGGGCTGGACAGGTACGGGAGACTGCCCAACGCCACCGGCTGGTCCAGCGAGCACGTGAGGGGCTGATAGCCGCACGTTTCACCGACTAGGGTGGGGGGGATTGCTGGACATGGGCACGGACAGCAGAGTACGGCACCACCTCACCACCAGCCACCCCCATCTCCCTCACCACTGACCACCGCCACCTCCCCCACCTCCGACCACCGCCACCTCCCCCACCACCACATCACCCGCATGCACAACACTCCTCCATTACATATCCACTTGCGGCGCAACGAGCTGGGCTCACATGGTTGCCAATGAAAGCGGGTCTGTCCATGGCATGGAGGATGATGATAGCCCGTTCAGCGATGAGCTCCGAGTTCTACATCGTTCGACAATGTCTGACTCATGGCCACAGTAATACCCTCCACCTGGGTGGCCCCGGCATGCGGACTCAACACTGCATCACATGGCCTTGTCGTCTCGCTGGCGGCGGGGTGGCGTTGACGTCCGGGAGGTGGGGGGGGCGGGGGGGGGGGGGGGGGGAGTTGCCGCACATCACACCCGCGGGGGCTCAACGTTCCATCACCCCCACCCACAGTTCCCGCCCCACCCCTGCACGCATCGGACAGAGCACAGAGGCAGCTTTCATCGGTGTTACAGTGTTTCAGAACAAAAGTTCTATAAATGTGTCCTAACCCTTAGAACTAGTCTGTGCCTCCACCCGTGCCAACTTACTTTGTGGTCTAGCTTTCTGGCCTTGCGGGCCCTCCGACTACGTCTAGGTGTTTCCCCAGAGAGTACAGCAGAAGTGGAGGCGGACAACTGCCCTGTGACTAGGGTCCCCATTGCCGGTCGTTTCCTGGGGCAGCCCGACCTGGAGGTTTGCTGCCACCCTGTTCTGCCCGCTGCCCACCAGATGCACCAAGGACGGTATGGGGGGGGGGGGTGGGGGGTCCAAGGTGCCGCGGTGTGCCGGGGCCTCCCCTGCAGGGAGACCCGGTATGGGCCGCATCACCTCCTCCTCCCTCGGTGTGCCCGATGGTCCCCAGGCTTCTCCATGGGACGGGGATGTGAGCGGATCCAACACAGGAAACACCCCCGTCACCTGGCGCTGCCAGTCCTGGAGGCCCGCTCTGGTATCGACCAGGGTCTGAACGTTTGCAGCCATGTAGCTCAGGGAATTGGCCAAATCTGTCTGGGTCTGTGCGACGCCGGCCAGCACCCGGGCAATGGCGCCAATGCTCTCAGCGATGGCCTGCTGAGACTGGGCCCAGGCCTGCTGAGACCGGGCCACGGTGTTGAGCACCTCTGTGATGTGCAGCTAGCTCTGGCTCATAGCTGCCTGTGAGAGGGCAGCCCGGTCCTGGGCCGCGGAGGCCATCTGCACAGAATGCCCCAGGCCTTGCATACTCCGATCCATGTCCAACACCGTCGCCCCCATTGCCTCCACCGCAGACGCCACCCATGCAGTGTCGGCCTTGGTGGCACTCATGACCGGCACCATTCCCTGCTCCTGCAGGCGGATGGACTCCTCCACTGCGTCTGCAGGTGCTGGAAACCGGCCATCATCCCCATCTCACGTCCCTGTGTCCCTGACTGCATCAGGTCACTGGGTGGGTGTGGGAATTCCAGGAAGCCGGGTCCCGTCTGGGCGGCAGCTGGTTGCTGGGGCAGTTGTGTCCTCTGACCGTCCAGCCCCTCAGTTGCTCCTACCTCCACCTGCTGGACGAGAGCGGTTGTGTGCTGCTCACCAGTGAGTGTCCAAGGAGCCTCATTGCTAAGAGCCCAACCGAGGTGATAGTCTCTGCGATGGCGGAAGGTGTACGAGACAGCTGTGACAGAAAGTCGGTGTCATCATCGGACCCGTATTCGGGGATCCCCAAGGATGAGGTGTCATCTGCGTCCGTCTCCTGTATGCTGGTGTCCTGTGTTGTGGCTTCATGTCCATCTGTGTCCTGGATGTTGGTCCCCTGAGTCGTGCTGTCCTGTCCGTCAGTGTACTGGGTGTTGGTCCCCTGGGTCGTGGTGTCCTATCCGTCAGTGTAATGAGTGTTGGTCCCCTGGGTCGTGGTGCCACGTCTGTCTGTGTCCTTGATGTTGGTCCCCTGGATCGTGGTTTCGTGGCTCGAGTGGGGCGGAGGGCTGTTGTTGCGGCTGCCCTCCCCGTCACTGAAGGACTCCCTGTGGGGTGGCCGCCATGGCGCTGGCCGGGGGCGGTGTTGGCCTGATGGGCCCGGTTGATCCCTGTGGGTTGGCCGCCCTGGCGCTGGCCAGGGGCTGTGTGCGCCTGATGGGCCTGGTTGATCCCTGTGGGTTGGCCGCTCTGATGCTGGCCGGGGGCGGTGTCCGCCAGGTGGACCAGGTCGATCACCGGTTGATCCTCATGACACAATACACCATGCATTGTTAGGCAGGTGGACCGGGGTGGGGGTGAGGTGAGGGGTGAGGTGAGGGATGGGGTGAGGGGTGAGGTGAGGGATGTGGTGAGGGGTGAGGTGAAGTGAGGTGTGGTGAGGACTGAGGTAGGGGTGGGGTGAGGGGTGAGGTGAGGGGGGAGGTGTGAGATGAGGGGTGTGGTGAGGGGTGAGGGGTGAGGTGAGGAGTGGGGTGAGGGGTGGGGTTAGGTGAGGGGTGGGGCGAGGGGTGGGGTGAGGGCTGGGGTGAGGGGTGGGGCCAGATAGGGGGGCCTCACTTGATGGCGCGCCCCCGATCTCGGCATGGGCAACCTCCCGGTCCTCGGGTCCTCCAGCTATGTCCATGCCCTCTGTTCGTGCACGGTGACGGGGTGCAAATCATGTGCACCCCCTCCCGTTTGGTGCAGTTTTTGCCGGTTATGGCCGCTCTTCTCCTGCGGGCGGGGGCACACAAACATCAGTATTGTTAGGAGGTCCGATGCATGCAGCCTGCCAGTTGGATCTATGTTGGCATGGGTGCACAGGGCACCCGGCCCGGTCAATGCGGCTGGCATGGGTGGTGCAGCCATGTGGGTCACGGCTTATAGATACAGAGAGGAGGGAGAGGAATGGGGGTGGAGGGGGTGATGTCACAGAACTTGACAATATATTATCGGGTGCCTAACCCAAAATAGGGTTAAATCTATTGCATTAAGGAATATGGAGATAATGTATAATGTATAATGGTGGAATTGATGTAGAAAATCAGTCCTGATCCTACTGAATTATGAAGCAGGTTTGAAGAGCTGAATGCATTTATCCAGGGCCAGTTTAACTCAGTTGGCTGGACAGCTGCTTCATGATGCAGAGTGAGGCCAACAGCATGGGTTCAATTCTCATACCGGCTGAGTTATTCATGAAGGCGCGCCTTCTCAACCTTGCCCTTTGCCTAAGGTGTGGTCGTCCTCGGGTTAAATCACCACCAGTCAGCTTTCTCTCTCTGATAGAGGAAAGCAACCATTCTTTTGATATGTACTGATGCCTGCTTTGTGTGCACAACACCACGGAGAAGTGGATGACAATGTGTTGAGACCAAGAACAATTTTAGCAACTTAGAAATAAACATGGTTAGCCATTTCTTCAAAATATTTATAAAGTAATTCTGCAAATCGGCTTCATTATCAACATGACAGGCGGTGAAGAGGTTATGTTAAATGAAAATAGCCTTTTCGTGACTGACTGTCCTTTTATGAAAACAACTAAGTTTTCTGCATATAAGCAATACTTCTAATTTTGTCTAGTATGATAATCAATCAGGCTGCTGTCACCAATTAAAAGTATCATAACTCATCATAACAAGCAATTTCTCATTAAGAGTGGAGTAATAGAAAAAAAACTACCAAACACACTGATGAGCAGAATGAATAATATAACAGGCAGAATTGTCTCCCAGGAAAACAAAGCAGTTTTTTAAAAATTGGATCTGTCTTTGATTAAGAGATTAAACCATTTCACTGATCTCAGAAAGAGATAGCTTGCATTGTGCCAATGGAGTTTACTGCCAACCGGTAGGTTTATGTCAACAGTTCACACTGAGTGAGTTGCTGTACTTGCAGTGTGTGGGATAGAGCAGTGACAAAAGGCTAAAGCACCGACTCCATGAGGAGGGAAGAAAAATCAGGAAAGTTGCAGCAGATTGCTTTTGTAGGCCTTTTGGTAGTTAGGGTTTTTGGAAGTTGTTTGGATGCCTATCGTCGCTCTCAGCTTGGAATTGGTGATTGTGTCGGGGAGAGCCAAGCACCAACGGGTATGGATGAGGGAATGAAAGAAAGGAAGTGAAGTAAGGGAGGGGAAGTATTTTTTCACAATTTCGGATTATCCCAGCGTATGTTTTGACATGCAAATACTGTTGTAAATTGGTATATGATGGAAAGTAAAATATCTTACTGTAAAGCCTGTGAATTCCAAGAATTAGAAATGTAAGGAAGGATGGACTATGAAATGCCATCCAGCATACCAAGCTTGTTCCCTCCAGCATTTCAAAAATCGGTCCAATCCGTTCCATCATAGGCCAGTGCACCAAATAATGCCAATACATGCTATGCTTGAAATATTAGTTGATGGTTGCTTTCAATTAATTTTGGATGTTTCATCTGAGAAGTTGCAATGACCAGTTCTGCATGGATTTCTTTCAAAGAGAATAGATTTGGTACAATGCACTTCTCTGGTACTTTTGGTAACAGCTATTCAAAACTTTAAGGAGAATACTGACATCTCAGACAGATGGATTGAGGACTTATGTGCTCAAAGACCAATGGATTTGGAAATGTCGAAATGGTGCAGGTCGATTGATTTTCAGAATTTGTGGATCTGAAATTAAACTAAAACATGCTCCATTCCTCTGGAAATGGATTAAGGCAACACTTGTGCTGTGTGAGAGCCTGGAAATTTGAGTACAGGGACTGCTAAGGGTTAGCCATCTTGCATTCTCACCACCCACACATTCCCCTCCCCACACTTCATGCCATTGACTGAATTAAACACAAATTATTTGAGTCTGGTGATCAGCATACACAAAGGTCTCTTACATTCAAACAGCTTGGTGATGTCTGGAATGAAGATAGTCACAATTAGTGCCACTCACTGAGCAGAAGCCCTATGAGATTGCAACTAAACTGTGGAGAATGAACACTGAGGGGATCACAGGAATCAGCCAGGTGAATACAAATTCTCAGAAGTGATTGCTCTTTCCTTGCCTTGGGGATGTCAAACTGAAAACTTGTATTATACCACATCACATATCCAATATTTTGTTTTACTGCATAAACTATGAACGTTCTTGTTAAATATTTCGCTTGTTTCCCCTATTATTTGTAGCTGGGCATCTTTTTGTTTTCTAAAGCATTTGAGGGGGTGTGAAATTGTCTTAAATTTCAGCTTTAACGGCTCATTGACTGGTCCCAAAGCATACTTCGAGTGTTTTACAACCCTGTTTGCTGACCAGTATTACCACATTACCAAAGCTTAGTAATGAGAATGATCACAATTCAAGACTTTGGGCAGAAGAAGAGGAGGTTGACTAGTCTAATTATCATGCATATGATTTAAAGCTAGGGCCTATGTGGGAATACTAAGTAGCCCTCAAAGGAATTCCAGGGTATTTAATTTGATTTGATTTATTATTGTCACGTGTATTAGTATACAGTGAAAAGTATTATTTCTTGCATGCTGTACAAACAATGCATACTGTACATAGGGAAGGAAGGACTAACTGTGGAATATAATGTTACAGTTACAGCAAGGTATAGAGAAAAGACCTACTTAATATGAGGTAGGTCCATTCAAAAGTCTGATGGCAGTAGGGAGGAAGCTGTTCTTGAGTCAGTTAGTACGTGACCTCAAACGTTGGTATCTTTTTCCTGACGAAAGGTGGAAGAGAGTATGTCCGGGATGCGTGGGGTTCTTAATTATGCTGGCTGCCTTTCTGAGGCAGCGGGAATTATAGATAGCGTCAATGGATGGGAGGCTGGTTTACGTGATGTACTGGGCTACATTCATGACCTTTTGTAGTTTCCTGCAGTCTTGGGCAGAGCAGGATCCATACCAAGCTGTAATACAACCAGAAAGAATGCTTTCTATGGTGCATCTGTAGAAGTTGGTCAGGGTCGTAGCTGACATGCCAAATTTCCTCAGACTTCTGAGAAAGTGTAGTCGTTGGTGGGCTTTCTTAACTATAGTGTCGGCATAGGGGGACCAGGACAGGCTGTTGGTGATCTGTACACCTAAAAACTTGAAGCTCTCGACCCTTTCTACTTTGTTCCGATTGATGTAGATAGGGGCATGTTCTCCACTACACTTCCTGAAGTCGATGACAATCTCCTTCATTTTGTTGACATTGAGGGAGAGATTATTGTCGTCGCACCAGATCACCAGATTCACTATCTCATTCCTATATGAGGTCAATAGATGTCTGTACTTTTCTAAGACGTGGAGATGCCGGCGTTTGACTGGGGTGAGCACAGTAAGACGTCTTACAACACCAGGTTAAAGTCCAACAGGTTTGTTTCAAACACTCGCTTTCGGAGCATTGCTCCTTCCTCAGGTAAATCAAGAGGTATGTTCCAGAAACATATATATAGACAAATTCAAAGATTCAAGACAATGTGAGAATGCGAGCATTTGCAGGTAATTAAGTCTTTACAGATCCAGAGATAGGGGTAACCCCAGGTTAAAGAGGTGTGTATTGTCTCAAGGCAGGACAGCTGGTAGGATTTCGCAAGCCCAGGACAGATGGTGGGGGATGAATGTAATGCGACATGAATCCCAGGTCCCGGTTGAGGCCGCGCTCATGTGTGCGGAACTTGGCTATAAGTTTCTGTTCGGCGATTCTGCGTTGTCGCGCGTCCTGAAGGCCGCCTTGGAGAACGCTTACTCGGAGATCAGAGGCTGAATGCCCTTGACTGCTGAAGTGTTCCCTGGCTGGAAGGAAACATTCCCGCCTGGTGATTGTCGTGCGATGTCCGTTCATTCGTTGTCGCAGCGTCGGCATGGTCTCGCCAATGTACCACGCTTCGGGACATCCTTTGCTGCAGCATATAGAGGTAGACAACGTTGGCCGAGTCGCATGAGTATGTACCACGTACCTGTTGGGTGGTGTTCTCATGTGTAATGGTGGTATCCATGTCGATGATCTGGCACGTCTTGCATAGATTGCCATGGCAGGGTTGTGTGGTGTCGTGGTCGTTGTTCTGAAAGCTGGGTAGTTTGCTGCAAACAATGGTTTGTTTGAGGTTGCGCGGTTGTTTGAAGGCAAGTAGTGGGGGGGGGTGGGGATGACCTTGGTAAGATGTTCATCTTCATCGATGATATGTTGAAGGCTGCGAAGAAGATGTCGTAGTTTCTCCGCTCCGGGAAAGTATTCGATGATGAAGGGTATTCTGTCGGTTGTGTCCCGTGTTTGTCTTCTGAGGAGGTCGGTGCAGTTTTTTGCTGTGGCGCATTGGAACTGTCGATCGATGAGTCGAGCGCCATATGGTGTTCTCTCACCAGTGTTCTCAGCGCCTCGTACGAACGTCCCGAAGCGTGGTACATTTGCGAGACCATTCAGACATTGCGACAATAAATGAACGGCCAATCACCAGGCAAGAATGTTCCCTTCCAGTCGGGGAACACTTCAGCAGTCAAGGGCATTCAGCCTCTGATCTCCGGGTAAGTGTTCTCTAAGGCGGCCTTCAGGACGCACGACAATGCAGAATCGCCGAGCAGAAACGTATAGCAAGTTCTGCACACATGAGTGCAGCGTCAACTTGGACCTGGGATTCATGTCGCATTACATTCATCCCCCACCATCTGGCCTGGGCTTGCGAAATCCTATCAACTGACCTGGCTTGAGACAATTCACACCTCTTTAACCTGGGGTTACCCCTGTCTCTAGATCTGTAAAGACTTAATTACCTGCAAATGCTTGCATTCTAAGCATTGTCTTTCATCTTTGAATTTGTCTATATATATGTTTCTGGAACATACCTCTTCATTCACCTGAGGAAGGAGCAGTGCTCCGAACGCAAGTGTTTGAAACAAATCTGTTGGACTTTAACCTGCTGTTGTTAGACTTCTTACTGTACTTTTCTATATCGTATATTTGTGAATCTAATGGCGGACCAGTACACAGCAACTATTGAATGTTCATATCGAACCACAAATTTGCCTCTCGACTGAATTAATTTCACCTTTTACCCATAAATAAGAGCGCACCATTAGCCTGGCTGTGATTCTGACAGTACAGTCTGACCCATTGCCTTGCACTAAATGGGACAGAGTTCAGTGTGAGTGTTTCAATATTTGCAAAGAAATCCTTGAATTTGATAGTATTTACAGGGAGGCTCCCATGTAGAAAGGTTTCTGAACCCATGGGTTTGAAAGAGAAAGTGTTACCGCACCGGTCAAGAATTATCTCAAATGCTGTGGTGAAGTGTTGGGTGGGTTTTGTGCCTAATTAAATTTTTCATTCTGAAGATGAAGGTGACGCATGATCGAATTTTTCATTATCTTGTGCACTTTTATGGATTGTAATGTTTGAATGTGAGTGACTATCTGAGCTGACCGTATCTGACTTGGGTTGCAGTAATTCTGCTAATTAAAGCAGCAGAGTTGGTATTGCTGCTTTATCAACGCAAAATTAAAAGCTAATCCTTGTTACAAATTCTGCAAACCTAATGGATTTTTTTTTTTAGAACATCAGCAGGATGAAGCCAGAACTAAAACTGACTAAAATTACATGAATCAAGTTATCCTGAGAGTTATTTTAAAGCTGCATGAGTTTCTTCATGTCCCTTCAAGTCGGCGAGCAACAACCCTCCTTTGTTGCATTTAGTTGTTAAACCAGGTAAAGTTTGTATATGTCTGATCTTCCATGAGACTGGATAATATTCTGGGATGGAATACGATATTTAATTGGCAGGATTTGTGCTTGAATCCAGACCTGGTCTTCTATCCCGAATTGACTGGGACAAACCCGATATAGATGTGGCGCAGTTCATAACTGCTGACTAGCGTACAAGATTGTTGCAGGACCACCACTGAATTAAAGGAGTGGTGAACACAGAATGGGAGGTGACAACATGCTTCTAAAGCTAAGATAAGATGTAATGGTGGTTTCAGACAATGCACAAGATAAGGGTGAGCTTTTAAGAGAAGGGTTAGTATCCTAATTTAAAAAATGAAAATAGCCTGAGCCTGTGTACCGCCTGCCATTTACAGTGTAATCCAACCAAAACGGTTGAGCGGCCATGATTGGATGGGAACAAGATCAAGGGTCTCGGGGGATGTTTCATGGAAGTGACAGGTTTGGGGATGATGCTAATGACATGCAAGAGAAGTGCCGAGTGACTAGATGTCAGGATGTGGCTAAGTAAAAGATTGACGGACGGTGCCGGGGCTGTGATGACTGTTTGTAACTGCTTGTAACTGAGGCAAAAAAAGACTTAGAACCAGAGAACCATAGAATTCAGAGAGTATGAGGCCATTCAGCCCATTGATTCTGCACCAGCCTTCTGAAAGAGTACCCTATCTGGGCCCACTCCCCCGCCCTATCCCCAGAACCTAACCTGTACATCTCTGGACACTAAGGGGTAACTTAGCATGGCCAATCCACCTAACCTGCACATCTTTGGTCTGTGGGAGGAAACCAGGGCCCCCGGAGGAAACCCACGCAGACACTGGGAGAATGTATAAAATCCACACAGATAGTGACCGAAGGCGGGAATTGAACCCGGCCCCAGACACTGTGAGGCAGCAATGCTAACTACTGTGCCGCTTTGAGCTTCTCAAAATTCAGATCAAAATTGGCTTTATTCCCAGAGGTAGGTCTGGGTCAGAGGTCTAGCCATAAGAGTGTAGCTCTAATGCTCTGATGCACAAGCAAAATTGGCATTTGAGTTGAAAAGCAGAAAAGCCTTAATCTGCATGGACAGGGTGCAGAGCGAGGCTTAAAATCAAAGTCCTTCAAATATGAGTTATTGTGGAAAGGTAACCAGGTAAGTGATCAATCTGGGTCAAGGACCAAGGTTAGAGAGTGGTAGGTGTCTGTATTAGTGGTTGAGGTAAAAACCCTCAACTGGCTTAAAAAGTACCTGGATGTGCAAATAGTGTGCTATTAACCTACAGGGCTATGGACCGGGTGCTGGAAGCAAAGATTAGAATGGGTGGCGAGATTTTATTTTCAGCTGGTGCAGACATGGTGGGCTAAATGGCCTCTTTCTGTGCCAAAACTTGCCTATGAATTTTTCTAGGCGAGATCTTCGGGTGTTCACGCCGGAGGGATCGTCCGGTCGAGCCAACGGTACACCCCCACCGCGGGTTCGCCCCACAGCGTGGGGCGGATTCAATGAGAAATCCCATTGACAATGGTGGGATCAGAAGATTCCACCGCCGAGCAACGGTGGGCTGCCTCTCGCCGTCGAGAAACACACCGCAAGGAGGCCAAAGAATCTCACCCTCGATGATTCTATGGTTCTCAGGTTGCCTTTATGGACTGAAAATGCAACCCACTAGAGTGAAACAAGTTTCACTAAAATGTGAAAATGTCATTTTACCCAATATCTGAAAAATTGGACCCGTACATTAGCAAAACTTCCATAAAACTGAGAAGCAATGAGGTGGAAGAAATCATTATGAATAGCACAGGTCTCTCATTTGTATGCATCACTTCAATAGAATAATGTAGTTTTATTGACATTACATTATTTCTTATAAGGCTCAGAATCTCATTGCTTTGTGTTGATAATGGTTTGAAGAGCATTGTTATTTGCTTTGCAGTACTTGTACTGATCCTTTAGATCCTGGTGATGAGCTGTTAAGTAATAATAATATATCTGTGTCACAATCTGGAAGAGAGCGTTAATTTACAATGTGGATTGAGGGCAAACTCATTGAAATCTCAAATGTTTGCAGGAATCTGGAACTGCAAAGACACAAAAAACTGTTGGTTTCCAAATTGTGGTTTAGAGGGTAGAAGGAACATACAAGTTAGGAGCATGGATAGTCTATTAGGCCGCTTGAGTCTTCTCTGTCATTTAATAAGATCATGGTTGATCTATCTGAGTGTAGCCTCACCTCTGGGTTTCGTTCATGCTACAATGATTCAGGCTGTACTTGCTAACATATCATTTGTACTCTGCCTTCAAAGACATGTTCTTGGCTCTCTGGCTGCTGGTGCTTCATCCTGAGATGATTTAACATTGCCTTCCACTCTGGGGGCTCAGAGCCAGTAAATAGGTCCCAGGTCTACCTCAGCCGGAACCAGAGTCGACCATGCGCTTTTGGTGTTATTCTGATTGGTTATCTTACTAACTAAACTAATCAACCCATTTGCTAATGCTGCATCCAAAACAAGGTAAAATATTCTACTCTTAGCCCTTATATCCAACAATTTGAACTACACAAAACGAAACTCAAAAACCGAAATTCAAAAAGCATTACTGAGGCCAATACTTTTAGGCCAATTTCTTCAAGTGAAGGTTTTTTTTCTGACGACAGTTAAAAATTGTGGATAAGCTTGTTCCGGTAATTAATCAAAAAGGTTGTTTAGAAAGTGTTAAATATATTCAGCAGATAATAATATATGGTCGGCCTCTATTTATTACAATAATGATTTCATTATAAGCTTTCATTGTAAAAATATTTCATTGGCTGTGAAGCACTTTGGGATGTCCTGAGATCACAAGAGGCATGATATAAATGCAAGTTGTTCTCTTACTAAGCACTGTTTGACATGACCAGTCTCCAAGAGTACTTCAGTTGAAGATTAATGAAGTAGCAATATGAAGATGACTAGAAAAGCAAATTATATTGCCATTGAGAGGAAACCCCAAATGACACAAATTTACCCTTTTAAAAAATGAATCTGCATTGTCTTTGGGAACATAACCAAGGTTTCCTGCAGTGGATAGATTGCTGATACAAACTAAAAGCACCACTGTCTACACTGATCTTTCCATATTGCTCTAAATGTTCCTGGCTTTCTGATTAAGATATGCTACTACAAGCATAGCAGTAAAGCAGAACTGGCTAAGACAATGGCCTTTAAGAAATTTGGATTATTTATTGTGTCCTATGGATCCCAGCAAGAACTTCTGGTTGAAACTGAACTAAGGATGATAGATAGCTACAGTTAAACTGAGAGCAGTCACATATTCCTTCTGATCTCACTACTTTCCTGCTGTGTCTCAATCTTAACCTGCAGGTTGGAACCAGGGTCATGTATCAATCAGGAATCTTCCAGTTAGGGATATTATAGCCCTCAGGACTCAACTTTGAGCTCAGCAATTTAGATTGTGACCTTCTCCATACTGACCGTTGTTGTAATCCAAAACATTTTTTTTAGTCCCAACGCATCTCCTGCTCAGTCATGTGTCATTTGTTCTTAAGCTTTGGTTTCACTGAGCACTGATCTTATTCTCCTATTAACACACTCTGCCAACTTACTGAATACAATTCACCTAAGTGCAGTATCAGTGACTCGGAAATTAATGGAACTAACAAGAGTGAGGAATCTCAAGGACCTAATGGTTTCCATCCAAAAGTGTTAAAGGAAGTAGGGGAGCACATTGTAGATGCCCTAACTATAATCTTTTAGAGTTCCCCAGATTCAGGAGTAGTCCCTCTGGATTGGAAACTGCACATGTTGCTCCACTTTTTAAGAACGGTGAAAGGGGGAAACCAGAGAATTACAAATCGGTTAGCCTAACATCTGTGGTGGGGAAATTGCTGGAGTCGACAATCAGGGATAAGGGGCGGGATTCTCCGACCCCCCGCCGGGTCGGAGAATCTCCGGGGGCTGGCGTGAATCCCGCCCCCGCCGGTTGCCGAATTCTCCAGCACCGGATATTCGGCGGGGGCGGGAATCGTGCCGCGCCGGTTGGCGGGCCCCCCGCCGGCGATTCTCCGGCCCGCGATGGGCCGAAGTCCCGCTGATGGAATGCCTGTCCCGCTGGCGAGAATCAAACCACCTCTCTTACCGGCGGGACAAGGCGGAGCAGGCGGGCTCTGGGGTCCTGGGAGGGGGCGCGGGGCGATCTGGCCCTGGGGGGTGCCCCCACAGTGGCCTGGCCCGCGATCGGGGCCCACCGATCCGCGGGCAGGCCTGTGCCGTGGGGGCACTCTTTTCCTTCCGCCTTCGCCATGGTCTCCACTATGGCGGAGGCGGAAGAGACCCCCTCCACTGTGGATGTGCGGGGATGCCGTGAGCGGCCGCTGACGCTCCCGCGCATGCGCCGCACGGCAAAGTCATTTCCGCGCCAGCTGGCGGGGCACCAAAGGCCTTTCCCACCATCTGGCGGGGCGGAAATCAGTCCGGCGCGGGCCTAGCCCCTCAAGGTTAGGGCTCGGCCCCTAATTCCGCACCTTTGGGGCGGCGCGATGCCGGACTGATTCGCGCCGTTTTTGGCGCCGGACATCGCGCTGATTGCGGAGAATCCCGCCCATGGTAACTGAACACCTCGGAAAATGTTGGACGATTAGGGAGAGCCAGCA